>NC_056736.1:128981398-129123898 GCF_019279795.1 Protopterus annectens
TTTCATGTAGTCCAAGGAGGTACGTCTCAGGTCGTTCACACCAGCGTGGACAATGACAGAGTCGTACTTGTACCTGCTGTTGAAAGACCTGAGTGCTTGCGTTATGTGGTGGATTCTAGCACCTGACAGGCAGCTTACTGTGACCTTCTCCTTACTCAATCTGGTGAGTGGGACGTCAGTGTGTCTGACTATGGAGTCACCAATGACGAGTGTGTCTGGCATTGTGTTTGGCCTTAAGGGCTGTGACTGTTTGGCACACTGACTATGTGGTCTATGTGTTGAATGTGTTGTGTCCTGAGTTGGCAGATGTTTGGGTGTCTGCTTTGGTGGCCTCTGCTGTTTTGGTAGATTTTTGATCAGAGCCTCCGAGTATGTCTTCGTGTATTTATGTGTATGATTTGAAGTATTGATCGTACTATGTGAGACTGGGTTTGTGGTGTGTGAGGTTACCTTCTCCTCCTGTCTGGTCTTGCCAGTCCTGTGTTGAGAGAGCTCAGCCTCCAGTTTGGCTATATAGTTGCATCTCTCGCATGTATTTGTGTTTTGTGGAAAAAGGAGAGGGTTGTCCGTGTACATGAGGCAATTGTAACATTGCCTCAATATTCCCATATTCACCAGCTGAGCAGGAGAGGACACTAGCAACTGATCCCTCGACATGCTAGAAGGAATAGACAAGGACTTTGAAAAGGCTCCGGGGGATGTGGGTGATCGAAAAGGGATTTTGGCTAGTGGGGTACTATGTATAATAAAAGTGCTATATCAAAGTAAAAAATACTTTAGGAGCAAGTGCTAGTCTTTACAGATAAAGAATAGTCTACTTAAGAATCAAGTAGAGCTGAACTTTCTTGATATAGAATACACTGGTTTGATCAGCAGTACAGTTCAAGGAAGGCTGTTTTAAGGGAAAATTTGAAGAGTGGAATTTAGGCAGCCCGAATAGTTTAACCTTGATTAACCGCCACTGCTCTTGTGTGCTCCTGTAGCAACTCCGCACTAAAGCCCGCCAAAGCGTGCTTTATAGCAAGGGGCTGGAAAAGACAGGAAATGACCCAAAATGGCCAATAAACTACAAGTTACTGCTTTAAACCACTCCTCTGAGGACAAACAGGCAGCTCAGTACTCCCCACCCTCACTGGTGAGTAAAGAAACTTCCCCTTGACCAAACAAGGAAAATGGAGAAACACAGGAACCAAGACAAAGCCCAGGGATCAGCAAAATCTGATCACTGGAACAAACTATTAGGAAAGTATGGAAAACAAGAGTATTTTTTTTGTTTTTTTCAAGTTTTTTTTTCAGATAGGCAGAAAATACAATAAGTGCTGTGTTTTTCGACTAATTGCTATCAAAAGCTAGTACACTTGAGTGTATTAGCCTGTTGTTTAACTTTTAAGCAAAACTTAAACAAGCAAGTGCAACAAACAATTTAAGCTATTAAAACAGTAAAAACAGGTAATAACAGAATAAAACAGGCAGAAATAATAGTCGAAAGGCTTAAAAAGTCGAAAATGCAGAAAAAAATACTTAGAATCTGGAAAGTTTGTCTTTTCTGGTCTCTGCTGCTCTAGGAACTCTGCTGGACACCACGAGGAGCTGTGCTGAGTTCTCTATAGCCAGAAAAGCCCGCCAAAGCGTGCTTTATAGCAGGGGGCTGGAAAAGACAGGAAATGACCCAAAATTGCCAATAAACTACAAGTTACTGCTTTAAACCACTCCTCTGAGGACAAACAGGCAGCTCAGTACTCCCCACCCTCACTGGTGAGTAAAGAAACTTCCCCTTGACCAAACAAGGAAAATGGAGAAACACAGGAACCAAGACAAAGCCCAGGGATCAGCAAAATCTGATTACTGGAACAAACTATTAGGAAAGTATGGAAAACAAGAGTATTTTTTTTGTTTTTCAAGTTTTTTTCAGATAGGCAGAAAATACAATAAATGCTGTGTTTTTCGACTAATTGCTATCAAAAGCTAGTACACTTGAGTGTATTAGCCTGGTGTTTAACTTTTAAGCAAAACTTAAACAAGCAAGTGCAACAAACAATTTAAGCTATTAAAAACAGTAAAAACAGGTAATAACAGAATAAAACAGGCAGAAATAGTAGTCAAAAGGCTTAAAAAGTCGAAAATGCAGAAAAAATACTTAGAATCTGGAAAGTTTGTCTTTTCTGGTCTCTGCTGCTCTAGGAACTCTGCTGGACACCACGAGGAGCTGTGCTGAGTTTTCTATAGCCAGAAAAGCCCGCCAAAGCGTGCTTTATAGCAGGGGGCTGGAAAAGACAGGAAATGACCCAAAATGGCCAATAAACTACAAGTTACTGCTTTAAACCACTCCTCTGAGGACAAACAGGCAGCTCAGTACTCCCCACCCTCACTGGTGAGTAAAGAATATTATACAGTTACATCAATAGCCATATATATAAACATCTATGAACACACTTCGTGACACAGAAGCACTCCAAAGGAATTGGAGTGTACACAAAACACATGCAGCTCTGGTATTACAACTATTAATATTAACCTAATTCACCATAGAAGGGATGGTTGTTGTGTATGTGAAGATTGGGGTGAGGGATGAATGATGGGTAATGAAATCATGCATCAAGGAGGGCCTGGGTCGGATGTTCAATAAATGAACTGGATGGGTATACATGGAGTATGGGGACAATATAAAAAGGACACAGAACAAGAACCTTTCTCATTCATAATACACCCTGTCATGTCACATTGCAACACCTAATTTCACAAACATATGAACAATAACATGTGTCAGACATATGTACACCAACTGGCTGTCACATTTGTTTTCAGTAGTGAGGAATGCCTGTAGTAAAATGTATATTCTAAACACCATAACATTTGTACATATCTCAGATGCCTTAGTGGTAAAGTCAGTGACTGTGGTGTTCATGGTCCCGGGTTCAAAACCTGCAAGGGCTGTTAAGTTGTTTAGAAGGCCAGAATAAGTGCTGTTGGATGCAGGTGGATTATAGCACTCTTCAGCAGTTGTAAACGGGTTTGTGCGACAGTAAGCGGTGCTGAAATATGGTAAACGGATAAGCGCTTCACAGGTTTAACCTTTGCTGAACGTCGCGCAGACCACTGGCAAACCTACTTAAAACCACTTAAATGTGCATTCTTCACACTTTCCCTACCAGTGCCTACTCCGAGAGGAAAAATAATAACACCTTCCAGGATTAGAACCCGCAACCATGTACTCCATCCTCAGAGTAATCTAACACTAAGCTACCTGGGATGTATTTATCCCAGCTGTGTATGCAGACAGGTTAAAACACAAAAGGGAGGAATGTGTTGAAATAGGACAACCCGCCATGTACCCAATGAAAGGTGTACGCTTATATATATATATATATATATATATATATATATATATATATATATATTTATATATATAGAGAGAGAGAGAGTGAGAGAGATACATAGAGACATGTCGATATATACAGATCTACATATATATGTAGATATATAGATAGGTTAAAACATCTACACATCTATGGAGGTACAGATAAATGTAACCAATAACCTATATACATATAGACATATATATATATATATATATATATATATATATATATATATATATATATACATATATGCACACACACACACACACACACACACACACACACACACATATATATATGCACACACATACAGACATGTGTGTAGATAGCATCTGAAGTGTTCATATCTGAGTAACATGGACCATAGCAATCACACATTCCGACCCCCCCAAACAATATGAACATAACATATGAAGAGTATATGCTGATACACTATTACAAATATGTTCTATGGACACAGTCACCAACACAACTGCAATGATTGCAAATATCCATGACAGAAATACACAGACAGCTTTCATTTTGCAAAACTTTACTATATTCCGATGTATTGCCAAAAGGATTCAAGGACTAACAGTACCTGCATGCTATACAGGAAGCATTTAAAAGTGCTTTAATGAATCAGCCTGCATTTACCATAGTATTAGTCCACTAAGGGATAGGTGTTCACATAGGGAAAGAACACCTACACACATATAGAAGTTGTATAAAAGGGGTTCCTACACACCTGCATGTGCTATGTACACCCACCAACATCTACCCCACAACCAAAATAATTACATCAGTACATACTGTCATACCATAACTAATTATTCAACTACTGTACAACATCTGCTGAAACCTTTACATACCTGGACACAGACACACTAACATGGCCCTCTGTGAAATAGTTGCTGTTATACAATTGAACAGCTGCTGATGTAACAGGGTTTGTATGAACTAACCCGTTTCAGTGGGTTGAAAGTTTCATACACCAGGAAGTGTTACCGAGTACAGATTATCAGCACAGTATGATACACAGTAACACCAAACTAAATATGTCTGGTAAGCACACTGTAAACCCACTAACATTATATGCATAAATATGCAGCCTTGAGCTGGTCAAACAACCTGGACAGACTGAAACATATGCGAAAGTATTAGGTACGGACAAGCCCTGCACAAGTAGCAATGTTCAGAAATATAACAGCAGTACTCACATTTAGACCAAATCCTCTAGGCATTACACACAATATATTACTGTTCGACTCCATACAGCTGTCACAATAGATCCCAAACAACACTTCCAGGCTGTCTTCCTCACAAGTAAGGCAAAGGAACAACGTCCAAGTGGAGTACTCAGTTATACTCAACTGTTGCCATGGTATTGACTAAGGCAGTAGCAGCGCAGCTGATGTGCATGTAATTAGCTACTTATGAACACCAATTGGTTATCGGGATAGCACATGTTACTGATCAGTAACTATAAAAGGTTGCCTTGTCACACATTCAAACCATCTGTATCTACGTGTAGGACAGTACAAAACACCAAAAGACAAACCAAAAAGGAGTATTATACTAGTCAATAACACCTCCAATTACTAAGAAGGTATGTATAACATGTAGTATGTCCATGTATGTAGTACCTGTTCTGTAAGAATTACAGTGTAATCAATGCATATAGTGGAAATAGCTATCTTGCAGTGATGTATTATTGAGCATTAGTAATGCTTGTAGTTTTCTATGTGTGTACTGCTGTAGGACACAAGGCAAACTCCGCATACACCACAAGGGATGATATGGGCCTGGAACTCACCAATTCGCTTCCAGCCACTGTCAGTGTCAGGATTGGTCCAACAAGTATGTGCTATAACAGGGGATAGTATATATCTATATATTGTAACAGTTGACATATGTATGGGTGTATAAGTAAGATGAACATGTTGAAGGTGGGCTTACTGTGCAAATATGGTTTGCATTGTGGGATATTGTGCCAATAACTGTGTAATGTACAGTATTTTAGGCAGATCCGTATTCCATTCTACATAGCAGTTCTGTTATGTTATGCAAACAGTAGTTATGTCTTTTGGCAATTACAATGCTCAATAACAGGATACATATCATTTGTATTCATCTGACAGTTTAGCAACATGATAGCAAAGATAATTGGAGGAGCCAGGTAACTATCCATGCACATAACACATGTAATATCCACCTCTCTAGTATCATTTGCAAGCAATAACTGCTGTGCATGGGAACATGTTAAGCAAATGTGTAGTGACCCTTGTTACAAGGCTGGACCTCTCTAGTATTGTTTGCAAACAATAACGGCTGTGCATGTGTACATGTTATGCAGATGTGTAGTGACCCTTGTTACAGGGCTGGACCTCTCTAGTATCGTTTGCAAGCAATAACAGCTATGCATGTGTAAATGTTATGCAAATGTGTAGTGACCCTTATTACAGGGATGGACCTCTCTAGTATCGTTTGCAAGCAATAACAGCTGTTCATGTGTACATGTTATGCAAATGTCTAGTGACCCTTGCTACAGGGCTGGACCTCTTTAGTATTGTTTGCAAGCAATAACAGCTGTGCATGTGTACATGTTATGCAAATGTGTAGTGACCCTTGTTACAGGGCTGGACCTCTCTAGTATCATTTGCAAGCAATAACAGCTGTCCATGTGTACATGTTATGCAAATGTGTAGTGACCTTTGTTACAGTGCTGGTTCTCTCTAGTATCATTTGCAAGCAATAACAGCTGTGTATGTATACATGTTATGCAAATGTGTAGTGACCCTTGTTACAGGGCTGGACCTCTCTAGTATCATTTGCAAGCAATAACAGCTGTGCATGTGTACATGTTATGCAAATGTGTATTGACCCTTGTTACAGGGCTGGACCTCTCTAGTATCATTTGCAAGCAATAACAGCTGTGCATGTCTACATGTTATGCAAATGTGTGGTGACACTTGCTACAGGGATGGACCTCTCTAGTATCGTTTGCAAGCAATAACAGATATGCATGTGTACATGTTATGCAAGTGTGTAGTGACCCTTGTTACAGGGCTGGGCCAAGTGGCTATGTGCACACCTACATAGAGTGGATATTGAGAGTAGAGACACACTAGTTTAACTACCAGGTTTGTGTAGCCTAACCTCTCATTGCCAACCTAACAGCCACTTGTACATACTGTATATAAGGTAGTGCACAGTAGTGGTAATGAAACATGTTGCATATCATCTGTAACTCCAGTGTAACATCTGCAGTAGGAGTGTAAGATGTAGGAGACTGCTGCCTATGTGTAATAGCTGCTTCATAGGTGATGGTTTACACTATCTGATTATATCCTGGGCATGCTGATAGTGGCATCAGAGTCTATTGATACATGACTCTGTTTGGAGAGTGGGTGTCTGTGCCCAATAGAGTTCATGGTCCAGGTGGATATGTGAGTATATACCCAGAGAAGGGAATAGCCCTGTAGACACTTGCATCATCTGTAATCAACTAACAGGATGCAATGTGCTCCTCAGAGGAGGATTGCTGCTAGAGGTAGCTACAATGTTTATGTAATAGCCAGTGTTGTCAAGTCCATAACATAAATATTTACATGTGAGCATCACTGTCTAAAACATATTCATAAGCAATAAGCAAACTAAATACAGTACTTGGTACTTGTAGTACTGAACGCTCATACAGGCATATCCTCTAGTCAGCTACTGGTGTTTACTAAGGTCAGCTTTGTGTATGTGGCCATCCTGGGGGAATGTAATCTCTATGCCATGTACACTGCCAAACCCACCCAACACCATGCCCCACACATTGTTTGGGATGCAGCTACAGGGGTAAGCTGAAGCAGCCCAGTCTACAGCCATGATTGGCCTCGACAGTCATGAGGTGTAAGTTAACACATGCATCTCATCATCACAACCAACACATACCTTTAACAGAACACAGTAAGGACACCCACACACACTACCAAAAATCACACACATTCACAGATGCTTTTAAGTATCTGGATAAACAAGTGACCTTCCAAGCTGGAAGAGACAGACAATGAAATATACAAACTGTATGACATAATTTGCATAATTGTGCCACACCTCAGAACACGTGGCTGGAAACATGCCCAACAGTACTCATCTGTGAATGCAAACTCTAGCACTATATTACACACCAACCTATACGAGGGCATACATACTGTCAGCTGCCTGTCTGCCATGATTAGCCACATAACCATACACTCAGACCATCTTTTGAAATATACACTTGGCTCTGGCATATTCCATGTTGTGCAGGACCTGTGATGTAGTAGCCTGGACTGCATGGAACACATGTAGGAACTATCAGGTCTTGTAGCCCATGCAGGTATGTCCCAAGGCCTGGGTAGCATTCTGCCATTGGCCAGAATGATACTGCAGTACAGGGACAAAAGGATTGTATTCCACAATTGTTTAGTGTAGTGGTGCAAGTCAAAGAGTATCCAGTATGTGTCTGCCTGGGATAACAAGGTTGACAGACCATAATGCTTTGCCAGACAGGGCCTGCACCTGTCACCCCTGGGAATCTGGATACTGCCTAGGGCTCATGCTTCCCCTATAGTGCCTTCATCATGCACAGTTCAAGTGAAGGTCCACTGCTGTTACAGGGACAACCAAGCAATAAACTGTGGTTCTCGCTACACAATGATACATGTCATGAAACGCTATATGGACACATATATGCCAATCCCTAACATGAAGAACATATCTGTGCAGTGGCTGAGACATGTTTCAACACTCTGGAAAGCACACCTGCATGACCATGTTATAACCCATACCTCACCTCTTGCCCATTATCCTTTATTGGAACATACGGGCCGCAGGTGTGTCCATATTCCTGAAGGATATGTACACCCCCACACCAGTTGCACTTGCATAACTTCAGATGCATTATGCTGAGCAACTACTTTTGTGCCAAAGTGGAATTCAAATTGCACCTTGCGACAGATTACCTACCATGAAACAACGTAAATTGAGCACTCAGCCTGAACACGGACTCTCTCACCAATACTCCAATAGTAACAGCTGGTATCACCAAATAAGTCCCAAAAACACTATCACGAACACGAACACTTTTATTGCACAGTGAGTTTAAGCGCTTTTCGTCAACCAAATAGGATGACTTGCCAGTGAAACAGAACCAAGATTCAACCAAACACAAACAAGAAGGAAAACTGGTGGTACCGTGCTTTAAACTGTACCATGTGAGGTAGTAACTACTGCAAGAGTAAACACAAACGAGTGTAGATGATCCCTGGTCAGCCTCTGTAAGATGCAGATACACCATATAAAACTACAAACAGCTACTGTGAAACTAATTAGCCACATATTATGACGCCAAGCACAGAGAATTCTATAGCTGTGTCATTAATCATAATGGCAATGACCAGACCTGCTGTGCTGCACAGCACTATGGCATGGGAAGTACTGCACCTACAGAAATAGCACCTGTTCATCCAGATAGCGTCTTGGAGAACCTAAACCCACTCCCACCTCCCCCCAACAGGTACACTTAGTTAAATATCCATGTACACTACAGAGCCCCTGTAATAACAACTATGCAGGTACAAGCTGCACTCTCTAAAGCCATACATACAGCTTTCATGGGACCTGTCAACATTCCTGGGTGTATCCTACACAAACAAAAGAACAATCAGCCATCCACATACACATCATGTTCAATCATAGCTCCATGTCAGGCTGTGTACACACCGAATGGTGCATAGCAAAGGTGATCATACCCCACAAAGGGGGAGACACCATTGATAATGGCAAATAGTGCACAACTACCCTGCTGAGTCTGGTCTGTATGCCCATGAACCGTGATCAGTGTATTTGATGTACTCGGTACAGGTGTAGATGATAGTAGGGTTGATTCACACTGCATATCATGAACTTGCCAGGTCATAGGACACCATCACCCATACTGTGTTCCAGCTAGAATCAATAAACTAGGTGCATATTCCTATGTCACAGGAGTGGTTGGTAACTAGACTACTGGCAGAACCAACACTATAGAAGGTGTCTGACTAATACAGGCACATCAAACCAGTGCCAACCACTGTAATACATGGTTATTTCCTGGTACTCCCCCTCTTTGTTATCTATACCACACAGAATAACACAGAAGGCTTCTGCCTATTGATGTTTGCAAATGACTATGAACTAAGAGCAATAGTTGACTCAATGTGTGCTGCGTTCAACATACAGAAGGGGCTCTGTGTGTCATATGTGTGGTGTGTGATGTACAGCCACAATCTGACAGCTAAGTATTGCATTGTCATCCCCTATGTTAAAAACCCTGTACCCATGAACTATCACCTAGGCAGCGGTCAACATAATGGCAACTGTGTATGTATGGGATGCAGCTGGACAGTAGTCTTTTCTTTGATATTTACTTCACCACACCAGTCAGGTAACCGTATGTGGCACCCCTAATCGTGACAGCGTGCCATCCATGAATATAGAGATAATTGCTCAGCCATACTCAACACTCATGTGACCCATAATAGATCACATATTTCCTTTAAGGGTTATTGCCCATGTGTAGATGGCCTACACTGCCCTTCCCAATCCCTAGCTCCATTATGTAGCATGCAGCCTACCCTGAATAAAGCCATGTCCAACCCAGAGGTGTTGGACATGCTACACTTAACAGATCCTGATTCCCAAATAAACACATACTTCATGAACATCCACCTTTCTAGTACAAGGATCACAACATGCTTGACAGATCTCTGTCCCATACACTGACCATACTTTTGCCATACTATGCATCCCTGTCCAGCAAAGCTGCGCATCACCCCTCTCTGTGACATGGTGTGATGACCACATGCCAAATACATCAGTAACCCTGTGGATCAGTTCTGTGGCACTGCTTGAACTGGCCACTGAAACTTATCTGCCTGTTGCCTACAGCTAGGTAACCTGTCTACCTAGGCTCATAAATGGCCCAGGGCATATAGCCTACTAGATAATTATGACCATACATGTTATAGTTAATATCCAACCCTGCAAATACCATCAGGATAGCTATTGCCCCATGTGTTACACATGTGCAACACAGGCAATACATGGCAGGATGCTACACAGCTGTACAGTACCATGTAGATGTATATGGCAAAACACATACATGCTTGCAAGACTGCAGGGTCACAGGTCATGTCCCTATCGTCTATGTATGACTATATATGTGACATAAACACAGCATTAAGGTTGATTGCATTAATGTGAACACATCCAGGCATGTGCTGATAGGTAGTGGATGTGAGGTTGTACACCTGCTCAGTAGCAGCTTGTGTTTTGTAAGTGATGGTCATGATCAGGTGATGGCATCTGCACCTATTGCAGTCCTCCTCTAGATGATTGCATGTGGAACAGCTGTGGTGATGTTCCCATAGTCAATTGCATGGAAACACAGTACAATATCTAGGAACATCATGTTGGCGTTTACCCATGACAGTTGCTGTGACTGGAACCTGGATTTGGTGTTTGGTAAACAGCATCACAGATATCTGGATATTTCTCAAACAACATACACAGTGGAAAATAGCCTAAAGACAGGATGGTGATGTGCCACACATGACTACAGCATGTAAGTGTAGCTATGCTTCATTGAGACTACTGCCAGTTTAACAAGTTGTGTATGGTAATGGCTATTCTGCATGTTTTACAACTGACAATACAGTGCTCTGTTTGTGAGGGAACCCCCATCTGTAGGGCCATCTGTGGACTGGTCAAGTGAGTGGAACCATTTGTGTCCTGTGTTATTCACTGAACACACATATGTGAACTGAAGAAGCATAGTGTGAGGATTGCAGTCAGTACATGGTGATAGTGATGACAGTTACTGCCATCACATCCCTAATTGGACATATGTCACAAGAAACAGTGGTATGACAGTCACTGTTTGAGGTTCTCAAGGTGACATGCCAATAATGGGCCACTGTTCATAGCTGCAGTCACAAGTCTTCTACACTTTGTACAGATGTCATGCAGTGTATATGCATGTGTTGTGCTCCCTCTGAAAATGTATAATTGTTGTGTTGGATTGATGGTCATATCTATGCATGCTGTTATAGGTTATCCTGAATGCTGTTGACTATTACTAAGCCATATCTGTGTTAACACTGCAACACCATAGGCTGTATGGGTTTGGAGGTCCTGTCAGAACCTCCTGTCCCACTTCAGCTGGCCATGGCACCAGGCACCAGCACATATGGGGCCAAACCTTGGACCTCTCCCTTTGCTGGCTCTGCATCACCTTCTGTTGGAAGCGCCACTGAGCATGTGGCTTGTTCCCCCTGGGAGCAGGTCCAGACAGGAACTTGTCTGCTGTTGTACAGTCCCAGACGTGGTGCGTAGGGGGCTCTATAAGGGGTTTCAAGGCCAGATACACCAGCTTGAGGGCAGAGTATCACATTTAGAGGGTGAGCCTCCCCCTCCTAGACAGCCCCCAACACAGCCACCTTTGCAGCTTTTTTGGTGCAGTGGTGGCTGCCCATGGCTGGGGACCTCCGTCCCACTGTTTACATCTGGGGGCTCATGGGCTTGTGACTGCCGAACACCCCTCCCCGTCCAAGGTGCATCCCCCCACGTGTCATATACTGACCCTGTATGCTGTCTTGTCTGTCATCCTACCCAACCTATCCTCCACGAGCATACCTAGTCTCCTTCCCCCACATCCCACTCCCACCCTACAGAAAGGAAAAGCCAATCTGTTCCTAGAACAACATTTGCCACATGCATAGCTGTCCATTTCACACACGTGTCCACTGGACACATGTAACATTTTTAATTTGCATCACAACATACTCCAGTTGTCCTCACCCCTGCATCTCAGGCACACGATCCTGGTATGCACATGACTACTAAAGGTTCCAGGTACACGTGATGCAGACGACCCCATTATACACACAGCACTACCAGTCCCTCTATGGTTACCCCATTTACCTTTTACATGATGATGATGTCGCACACAGCACCTTGCAAGAGTACTGTTCTCACATAATTATTGGACAGGAACTATTGTGTTAATGTAAATAAAATGTGCAGAGTGATGTATTTGGCCAGTGTACAAATGTCTGCGTGTATTAATGACACATGTGTGTCTGAGGGTGTCTTGATATTACATAGAACAACACCACTACATAAAACAGGTGTTGCTGGTGTTTCCCTTTTCATTCCTTTTTATGCTTTGTTGTCACATGGGATGTTCTTAATATATATATATATATATATATATATATATATATATATATATATATATATATATATATATATATATATATATATATATATATATATATGTATCTATATCTGGACATAAACACACATACATACATCTACATGATGGAATACATTTCCTATACTGTTGAATGACTGTGCTGGATGATATGTTTGTGATAACATCCGATGTCTGTATATCTGCCATGGCTTAGTGGTAAATCACATTGGCTGTGATATGCAGCGTCCTGGTTTCGAACCTTGCAGAGGCTGTTTATTGTGTTGATGGGCAGAACAAGGCCACTGGATACAGAATGATGAAGGGACATTAAAGCAGTTGTGAGTGGGTGGAGCTCAGCAATGCTAACCTCTGGTTACAGTTTCTTACACTCAGTTAGCCTCTACATTGCTTCACCAGTGTGATACTTGCATACCAGTGGCCAAACAGGCTTGCTCCCGCACTTGCAAATGCACTGCATTTGGTGTTTGCATCTGACACTCACACCCCTGGGTGGGAGTGAGTAATACAATATTACCTTGTGATGCCTATTACATTGGATTACATGCCTATAGTATCGGCAATGGCTGCCCATTAGGCAAAAGCATGCCGTTCAACTGTACGGAGTCCGCGGCCTGTCCAGAATAAGATTCATATTATCTGCATGTTCCTCTTACAATCTGCACCTGTCTGGCTAATACATGGGAGCTGACACTCTTCAATACAAACAAGTAATTAGGTTTTGAAACCCACATCCTTCAGCCAAGTCATGCTACTGCATACCTATTATTCTATAATTTTTCTAAGGTTGTCAGTGGAATATGTGCTTTCTGTCCCTATCAGACCTCTCAAATGATTGGGGACAATTATCAACTGAATCAGGGACACATCATGACAACATCAGGGACACATTTAAAATATTAGTGCTATTAACCTGACACATCAACGGACTCAGAGGATATGAATTAATACACATTTTCTGAGGTAAATGATGTGTATAACTCTTATTTGTTGTCATTATTCATTACATGTAATTTACCACCTTTCCTCTAAAAGTCACTAGTTTTAGGAGGGATTATATGGGACAGAGTTACAATTTGAGTCAAAATCAGGGACGTCCCTGGAAATCAGGGACAGTTGAGAGGTATGGTCCCTGATCTTTTCCCCCAGTGGTTTATGTCCTGTCAGGTGGATTTGCTCTTAGGGGTTGAGAGGTATGGGCGCAAGCTATGCCCATTTTGGAATACTACTTACATCCCCGGGGTGGTCTTACTATGACTGCGCCAGCCAACACCTGCATGCCTAAGCCCATAATTGTATACCCATAGTTCCCGCACCTGCCCCTCCTCTACAGCACTCATCCTCATCATCAGGTAGGGTATAAACACACCACTACACACTGCTCACACTCCGAGTGTCGGGACACATGTACGTTGTGTCGACCCATGGGTTATCAGGCTTGCACAACCTACTAGTCCGTGTACGTCTATAGCCTGGTTTGATGAATCATTACAGGGACTGACTCCAATGATCAGTAATTTTTGGGTGTCTCACAAGGGACATTGATGTCTTTGTTTCAAGATTAGACCTGGCAGGTCTCTTCCACTGTTAGTATCCTGCCGGTGGTCTGGGAAGCAGTGGTGCGTTTACCTTTATTGTGTGTCTGTATGTCTCACCGGCCTAGCTGGGGGGGTGTGTGGTTGATGCAACGTGTTACACGTTTGTTTATTGGACCCCTCACTCCCATATGCATGGACAGTGAACATATGTAATTCGTAACTGCTGTATCATATCCTAGCTATATACATGTGTATATTTACAGTCACATATATATATATATATATATATATATATATATATATATATATATATATATATATATAGATATATATATATATAGATATATATATATATATCTAACAACATATGGGTCTTTGGGTGTCTGTATATGTATATATCTATATGTGGAATGTGGGTATGTATATGTATTCTGTCTCTGCATGTATACATTTGTACTACGAAGAGGGAGAGGTTTATCTCTATGTCGCTATGGGTAGATATACACACACATACCTCTACATATATACATCTACATCTGGTTATTCTGTTCCTTGCCATATAGATTACACTTTGCTGCAGTGGGACTCATAGTGGATGCGGCTGCTCGTTGGGCGATGCCTCTGCTCAATGAACACATTTGCTTACATCCCTGGGGTGTACATATAGGCCCACATCAGCCAACACCTGCACACCTAGACCCATAACTAGCTACCCATAGTTCCCCCACCCACACCTCCTTTACAGCACCCATCCTTACTCTGGGTCCTGGTCAGTTCTGAACACACCACTACATACTGCCCACTCTCCACTTCACGGGACCCATGTCATACAATTGTCTCGACCCATGGGTCATCAGGCTTTCCCACCCTTGTATTCCGAGTATGTACACACCCCAGCCAGAATGTTCAGCATATCACCTTCGTTTGGTCTTGTCAATTTTTGTGGTCTCCCACAAGGGACGCTCCTGTCTATGTTCCAAGATTAGATTTCACAGGTGCACTCTGTACCCCCCCCCATTGTATCCTGCTTGTGGTCTGGGGAGAGGTGGACTATTTACATTGTTTGCGGGTTTGTGTGTATGTTTCCCATGTCCAGCTAGGGTGGGGAGTGGAAGGTCATGCTACGTGTTTCATGTTTGTTGCTTGGTCCCCTCAGTTCCATTGGCATAGCCTGTGAACATATGTCATTCTTGTGTGCTGTTTCCTATCACAGCTGTATATCTGTGTATATCTACGCACACACACACACACACACACACACACACACACACACACACACACACACACATATATATATATATATATATATATATATATATATATATATATATATATATATATATATATATATATATATATATATATATATATATATATATATATATATATATATATATATATATATATATGTATATGTCTGCAACTATATATATATATATATATATATATATATATATATATATATATATATATATATATATGTATATATATATATATATATATATATATATATATATATATATATATATATTTATATATATATGTGTGTCTGTAAAGCAATGCATACCCCATGCAAATGCACTTACACATGCTTACTGGTGTTTATATATGCTTAAACCTTCTTACTAGTGTCTTATTCATTATGGCACTGACACTTCATTCCAGTTCACTTTTAATTGATATTTTGCAGGTTATACAGCAGACAGATGTCGAAATAAGTTCATGTACAAATTACTGATGGTAAATGGTATGTGATGCAGTGGGATTCGGAATGGGAATGTCTGTTTGTTAGGCGGTTGCTATAACCAATACACTATTGCTGTGCTGCTTCATTTGCATATATAACCATATAACCATGACTCCTGGTTCCCCAAACACCCACCCCAATGCCTTCCTAACACCGCAGTCATCCATTCTCCAGTTGGATTCGCAGTATATCCCCACCACTACACATTGGCCACTCCCTACTCCTGTCGACCCATCCCTTCAGTTGACTCACTCCACGTTTCCTCAGAACTCCCAAACCTTTAGTCCACAAACAGTGGTGGCATGAGCGACCAAAAGGACACTATTCGCAATTTTTGGGTTATCCCGCATGGGACACGCATGTCTTTATGTCAAGATTAGACTCTATACTTTATTACATCCTTACTCCCATTAACATGACACTACAATAAATTAATAAGTATGACTATGTGGTACCGCACACTTTACATATGAGAGCCTAATTATGTATGTGTTCGCCGTATTTCTTTTACAAACAGACAGGTTTAGTAATTGGCATTGCTGTAGCAGGCAAATCACAGGAATGATTCCATGTGTGAGAAAGTCCTCACATTTGAATTTTTCAGCACAGCACTGACTTCGGACATTATGCACACTTCTGCGTTTTATCAGTTTCATCACTTCCCTCTTATGCACAACCTATTATTCTATCTACTGTCGAGGTTTGTAAGGGCACATTCATGTTATTTATGTCTGCAAATGGAATGAATTTGTTACAGAGAATGTGCTTCTACATATAGATGTCGGCATATGTGTATGCATATATACTTATAATGAACTCTCTGACCTCCATGAGGCGGTCCAATTAGAATCAGCCCATCCAACCCTGGCACACCTGGATCCATAATTTCATACCCATAGTTCCTTCACCCCCACCCGAGTTTAACATACACGCATACCATCCATTGTCCAGTTGCTATCACAGCCATGACACACCTCCACACATTGCCCTCTCACGAGTGTTAGGGGCCCTACACGCATGTTGTCCCAGCCCATGTATTCTCAGGCTCTCCCACCATTTAGTCCTTGAACATACCTGCCATTGCTTGTGTAATGGTCGGATGGCCAAACATTCTATACATTTTTGGGTAGTCCCACCAGGGACTACCTTCTGATTGTAAAATAGACTTAGCAGGTCAACAGTGTTACTCCCACTGGTAATATCCTAACTGTGGTGTAAATAGAAGTGCTTTGCTCACTCCTGCCCAGCTTGTTATGACATACGCTGACAGCGCTATATAATACTGGGGTTGCTGTTGATTCCCTTCTCATTCCTTTTGTATGCTTTATTGGTACGTCATTCATTCTTCATAGATATATATGTATATATATATATATATATATATATATATATATATATATAGATATATATATATATATATATATATATATATATATATATATATATCTGTATATACTTATATACATTTCCTATGCTGGGCACTGCTTAGACCCGTGTAAGCACACTCAGACTTGCTTACTGGTACTTATATATGTTTACTGCTGCTTATTTGTGCTTACACCTGCTTACTAGTGCCTTATTCATTATGACAGTGCCACTTCGATTGCATGACATTTAGTTAAATATCTCATGCAATAGTCTTATCAGTTTTACAGCAAACCGACATTCATTCCACATGGAAAATGATATGTGCTATTGTTGAGTGCAAACCGTGAATGCCTGCTTGTTAGGCAGATGCTCTAAGCACTACACAGTTGATGTTTACATTGATTCTGCATGTTTTTCTCTATTTGAATGATTTTGATGTGTAAGCTACGCTCGCCGGAGGACAGTGACGTGCAAACACGCTGCACTTTGCTGACACCTTTGATATTGCAGCAATTCAAATGTATACTAGGGCCACGGGGAATCTAATTGTGAAAGTTCTAAGGACGGGGTTCAACATTCCACTACGTGCTTGTGTGTTTACTGCTTCAATTTTATTTCACTGTTCTTGGACACTCTTGTATGCTTAGAACACATTTCGGTTTCCATGAACACTGAATTACTGACTTACTATTAGAGGCGGGCTCTACTAGTAAGCATAGTAGGTTGTGCAACTGTCGGGCCATGTTTTGCCTCCATAGAGCACTTGTATAGGCTCCCTGCACTCGCACACATTTCCTGTGCACGTCAAGGGTGCAGCGGCACACCCTCATACATATTTATATGGCACTGCTGCACCATCTATAGTGAGGACACTCGGCGCAAGGCTAAAACCGTACTTGCACCGACTTTCTTGAATCCCGGGGAAAGTCATTTCACATATACAGAGAACAAGTACAAACTTAACATTTTAGCGTATAGAGAAAAAATAGTTTTAGCTTGTAAATTGTAGTAGAAAGACACATAAGTTGTATGCTCAGTAATATCTACTTGACCAGTAGAATCATAAATGGGAGTATGCATAATTTAACAGGGAATATGCACAAATTCACAATATTGTGTTTGTTCTACAGAAAATAAATTTAATTTCAGAATATGTCTTTCCAGAGCTATATTCAGGAAAACAATACTAAGAAAAAACTGTCAACATCCTTCAGACTTGTATTAGTGAAAGTATTTAAATCATTGTATGTGTAATAGAATATTTAACTATAACTTTAAGTTGCTTGTAAGGTGAGTCACTGTTTAACACCAATGCAATATTGTTTAAGCATTAATTAAAGTTTAACAAACTATTCAGAAGCTTAGACGGGTTAGTGGCCCATTATGCATGTTTAACTTGGACTTTGAGACTAAAACAGTGACCACGTCAATGCAGGTAATGTTTTAAGTTCATAATGAACATTTTACCAAGCATGAAAATGTATCTCAATTGTATTTCAAGTGAAGTTCGTACTCTTCTATAGCCATTATCTACTTTAATCTTTGCACTTTTCTATAACCATTATTTACTGTAATCTATATGTTGCATCTCTAATTAGAAAGCCTCTTATTGTAGATATAAAGGCAGCCCATCAAACTATCTAACAGAACTGAAAGAGCAAGTCTCACAAAGAAATACTGAATTGTTGATAAATTATGTCCCTGCCCTCATCATGCACTAAAATATATGTTCATCCTTTTATTAGACTAGAAGAAGGAATTTAGTTTTATCATAATATTTAAGTCTTATCCATGAAAGAAGAGAAAAAGACCTTTGTCTCTGAATTATACTGAGAATGATACATCTGGTGTCCTTGATACATCAAGAAAAAGTCAGTTTTTGATCATGCTCATTGGGATAACTAAAAACAAAGTTAAAATCTCACCCTTCATGAAGAACAGCATAGGAGCATAAGACTAATTCCAGGTAAGTGATCCCAGGAGCCATAAAAGACATAGCCATATATTCCTTTAAGCAGATATACTTTAAAGTTCATGCCACCTTTTATGAGTACTTAATAGTGCCCAGCTCCCCCATAAGGCTAAGTCATACATGAAAACACCAGTGTACATTTATGCCTACCCATTCAATTATCAAGACTTGGCAGACAAAGTGGTACTTTGCTCGACCTGTGGTGGTAAGTTATTCCATATGCTGGAAATACTTCGAGTTAGGAACATATTACTTTAGTGAGTCCTGAATGTTTTTAGACCAACTGGTTTTGCAAAGAAATGGAGATCAAATAGGATTTGAACTTTCATGGCTCAAAAAGTGAGATGTACATCACCTCAGTATAGCCAGTAAGCTACAAAGTATAAAGAGGGTTGTCCCAATTTATCAGGATAGTGGAATGATTCGTGGCCTTTAAAATTACTGGTTAAAATTGTGGAACATTTACAGTCGAGTGCTTTTAATTTGTTTCAGAATTCTAGTCATGATTTATGGAGTACATACCAAATGGACATTGTATTCAGATATAAGGCTGATAAGAGAATACTACAGTGGTAAGGTGACCTCTTTGGATCTTGAAGAGATCCCACAGAAAATTAATTGGGCCAGATAGAAGGATTTCCTGAATATGGTGAAAATATGATAACTGAATGAGAGAAGGTTGCCTACATAAGTACTGGGGTCTTTTTTGACTGTATCTGCTTGGAGTGGAGTACAACTTATTACACGTGAAATGAGAATAGCATGACTGCAAAACTCTTTTATGTTGCATTTTCATTTTTTTTTCTTTTTTTTTTTTTGCACTGAGACCATCTTCAGTACACTAGGTATGTGCCCATTCCAACTCTTTTGAGCAGTTTAGCATCAGTGAATGCACAGATAACAGTGCCCAGCTTGCAGTCATCAGCAAACCTATTTGACCACACTTCATGGATATTTGCTTGATTGTTTACAAATAAACTTCAAACAGCAGATGGCCCATATCAGATCCCCACGGTAATGCACTAGTTACAGTATTATGTTTAGAGATGGTACCAGAAAATTTTCACCGTTTCGTATCCACTGGATTTCCAGGTTACAATTCAATGGTTAAAGTATGAGCTTACATTGAGTTTGTCTAACTTTTCAATAATTCAAATATGAGAAATAATAGCTAAAGCCTTGTTCAGGACAAGGTTAGCAGTTTTCACACAGAAACCACTCTCCTCAGCCTCTGTAAGCTTTTCAAATACTATTACTGCTATGTTCAGAAAACAGGTCTTGCCCTTCTCAATACCAGTCTACGTGGATTCTAGATCAGTTAAGTTGCCTGTGTCTGCATAAATTACTTCTGATATGATATGTTCCATGGCTTTGCATTTAAAGCTAGTGAGGCTGATGGGCCTATAATTAAATGATCTATAGAAATGCCATCCTTGTTAGTAAGAGACATAGTGTTTGTACTGCAGGCATCAGGAATACACCTTGTGGATAGGATATAAGACTGACAAATGTATAAAGAGTCTTGGACAGTGCATTTTTGAAGCTGATGAGAATGCAGAGTGGTATTTTATCTGGCCCCAGAGAAACATTAGTCTTTGCCCTTAGAGATTCAAAGATTTGTGCCAATGTAATTACAGGGGAAACTAACTACTCAGGGACTGTAAATGCAACTACCTGGGTAGGTAAGGTAAAGTTATTACAAAACCTGTCTGTTAATATATCCTTGGGATTAGACTACATAAAGTTTTTATAGTTAAGCTTAGTACATTATTTTACATTATTCTACAATATATTGATGTAAATGAAGTACGAATTGTACTTTCCTCTTGTATTTGTAGTGACCTTAGGTTCATACCCTGCTTTAGATTTTCTAATAGTGCTCTTAAGTTGCTTGTTGGCTTATTTCAGGGCAGCTTTAAAGTAGGGTGACAGGGAGTTTTTACAAGTTTTCATTATTTTCATTCTTTTGGTATAAAGGTTATTAACTCATTACATAACCTCTGTCAATGGGTATTTGTTAAAAATGTAAGGAGATAACTTAAATTTTTAAATGCTGAAGCCACGCCCACTAGGAGTTAAAGGTACACACTCAAAGGAGCTCTACTGGAGGGAATGAGTTAATACGGAAGCTCTGCCAGTGAGGACTGTTCCTGAATTTACAATTATGTTTAGGATTTACACATACAGATTTTTCTATTCAACTGTTTAGATGCTGAAAGATTTGGTAGTGAGTGTGGCAGTCATCTCAGGTGATCCTTTTTTGGGTGATTATTGGATATTACGTGTAGGTATTCTACAACTTGACATATGTTTTCCAAGGAGAAGTCCTTAAAGATAGTATCATTTGGTGGTGGGATGGTATCATTAAGCTTGACAGAGAAGGCTATTGATTTGTGGTCAGATTTAACCATGAAAGAGGAGGATCATATTGGGGTACAGGCAGAGGATAATTCATTAAAAAACAGGTCAAGGTAATTAGATTATCTAGTGGATAGATGTACAATTTGCAGTTGTACACAATCCAATGTATTGGTATGCACAAAGTCTAGAAAATGCAGACCATATTCCTTGTTAGAGGTATATGTGTGCCAGTCATTGCATGGGTAGTTGACGTCCACCAAAAATAAGGTATTTGGTTTGATAAGCTATTGTTGAGGATCTTGTTTCTATCTATTAAACAGTTGAATTTGGTAAGGGTGATTTGAATATCCAGGTTCTCCAAGTTTGAGTTTTGGGTAAGTTCACATGATGCAATGATGTTTCAGACATGGGTCTTATGTCATGATAGGTGCTAAGTCATGGCATATGGGGGTAATGTCATTGCACTGAAACTATGCCTCAGTAATTACAGATATATGACTGTCTTCAAATTGCAGGACAGCCTCATCCTCTGGAATCTTTCTATTTAGACCGTTAGCATTAAGGAGTGTCACCATGATGTTCTCAAAATTTTGGTATGAATATTCTATGTAAGAATGTTCTGTAGGGAGACTCTGTCTAAAAAGGCACTATAGGGGCATTGAAAGATTTAGCCAGTATGCAGAAGCCACATCATGTGAGAAGTTTACCGTCCCTGGTGAAACAGGAATTCTTTTGTATCATTTCCTCCCAGGCCGACACATATCGGATCCCAAGGGAATGACAGCAGTTAGCTATCAGCTGTTAAGGCCAATTATCTTGTCTTTTTTCTCAATTTTTTAAAATTTTTCAAATACATTTGAACAAATTCCATAGTATTTATGCATAACATCTTAAATAACTATGTACACTATTTACATTAACCTGAAACTATAACAGATCTTAATGTATACAATTACTTTATAAGTATGTCCAATCCATTATCAGAGTATCTGATCGATTATTGTATAGTGTCAATCAACGATAAGACTTTTCTCCATGGGTTGTTAATAAATAGCTTTGGATACATTCTTAGTTGTTTAATTTTAATTTCCAATAATGCTGCGGTCTTCAGTAGGCTGTAAAAGTCTTCCAAAGTTGGTATTGTGTTTGTATTCCATCTTCTTGTTATATAGTTACTTGAAATTGCAAGTATAGTCCATACTAGATACATGTTTGATCTATTCAAATGAGGACCTTCGTTCAGATTTAATAATACAAGAACTTTAGTTAAATAAAATGATTCATTAAATAAAGCTTGTAGAAAGTTATTAATACCATTCCAAAATGGCTTAATATAAACACAATCAAAGAAAATGTGGTTCCAATCTGCATTGTGTTCTTGCCCATATCTGCAACATATTCCTTTTATGGAAGAACTAATTTTACTCATTGTATCTGGGGTTAAGAATGCTCTGTGTAAGCATTTCCAATTAAAACATTTCCAGTATTGTGTAAAGGATGTATATTTTATCGATAATAAGATATTTGTTTTAATATCTTCTGTTAACTATATTGAGTGTCCTTTTGTTATATATTTCCAATATGAGGTTTTGGGTGTTGTTTTATAGTTTATCAATATTTTATAAAATTTTGAAATACTGTTTCCCATGTCAAAGTCATTATATATAATTTCATATATGTATTTCGTAAATTTAGGTATTTCTTTAGATGAATAATTGTTAATTATTCTACTTAAATCTTGTGAATATGACAGAATACTTTGTAAAGTTAGCCAGTCCTGTTGTGGAATTTTGTAAGTTGTTTTTATTACTTGCATATCTAAAACTTTTAGTTCTTTGATACATTGAAGCCAACAAACAAATCCTTACTGTTCCCAGGAATTAATAATTTCTCTATATATTTTGTGTGAAAAGTTCTTTGTGACTATAAATGGTGTTAAAATATCAAACCAGATTTTTAAATCTATGTTTGCAGTAATAATTTTCCTAAATGAGTCAATGTAATAACTAATCATACGAGTTTTAGTGGGTTTAGTTATGTTATATTGCATACTAATACATAATATGTGCCATGGCAAATTGTTTTTATCTGTTATTTGAATTTTATTTGTAAATCAAATTAATTTATTGATATTACAGTTAGTAATTCTTTCCAGTTTATAGAGTAATTTGGACTTATCCAAGCTGAGATTGTTTTAGATATTGATGCTTTTATATCTGTTTCTATATCAGGAAAGTTTAATCCTCCCTATTTCCATGGTCTGATATGATGTATTAAAGCTATTCTGTCTCTTTCGGGAAACCATAAAAATGTTATTAGGCATGACTTTATTTCTTTAAGTATATTCCTTTCTGATAACAGTTGTATTGCCAAGGCTATGCATAGGATCTTGGGCAGTAAAAAACATTTTTATTAACTGTAATCTATCTTCAAATCTTAATATTACTTTGTTCCATTTTTCCACAGATATTTTAATTGTATTTATGATATTATTGAAGTTTTCTGAGACTAATTCATTATTATCATTGCATACCTCAATTCCTAAATATTTTAAGGAAGATTCTTGTTTCCCTATAATGTGATCTCCATTAGTCTGCAGTTATTTTTTATTTAAATTATCCTTTTAATATTGTCATGTGTGTGTGTATTATATATAAATCCAGTTTGATCATCATTTATTGTTTTGGATAGTGGTATTTTCATTCTGTTAGTTAATGTTGTCATAAATATCTTGATATCATTATTTAATAATGATATAGGTCTATATGAGGTACAGAGGTTTGGGGATTATTTTTCCTTTAGGATTGGTGTGATTAAGGAATATCTCCAAGAGGGTAGTATTAAAGGTTGTGACTGTATTTCTAATAGAGGTTTATGGAAGAGGGATAGTATATTTGAAGGAAAAAGTATATATATATATATATATATATATATATATATATATATATTTCCATAATTATGCCATCTATACTACACTTTATTATTTTTACCCTATTTTATTGTATATGTAATTTCTTTGTAGGATATGGGTACTTAACAGATCTAGTTTTAATTTTTCTGTTTTTTTATATAAGAACATTTTTCATCTAGATTTAATTGATTGATATGTAAATTTTCTATAGGCATCAAGAATGTCACCTATATCTGAGACATTTTTCCCTTTCTTTTTATGGAAGATACTTTTAATGTTATCAGCTTTTGATTGTATTTTGATTCTTGTGGATAAATTATGTAGATATTTGGGAGAAGTGGTCAAAGTATACATTTTTAGTTCTTCTAAAGCTAAACTAGTTTTATGTGTTAGAATTTTGTTGTATTTGTTGTTTGATACTTCTACTTTCTTCTTCATCTCCAAATGATTTTGATTTTTTTCAGGTTTTACTGACAAAACTTTGGATTGTAGATCTAATAATTCAGAATCCCATTCTCTGATTTTTTTTATACCAAGTTAGGGTTTTACCATATATGTAATCATTATTTTATTTATCTCTGTGTTGTAATTAATATCTAAGAACTGTAATTCAGATAATAACCAGGGTTTGAACTCTTTAATTTTAGTTATATATGCTGGAATTCTGGAGTTAAAGATTAATGGTCTGTACCCATTTTGAAGTTTTAGTATTAGTGAATTGTGTTCTACAAAGCAGCAGGGAGTGACTGAGAAATTAATGATTTTAGAGTGTAAGTCATGAGCAGCAAATATTTTATCTATTCTAGTTTGGGTACCAAATCTGTAATCTTGATGGGAAAAAAACAAAGATTTATCTTCTTTAAATTTGAAAGTATCTACAAGATGAAATTATTCTACCCACTTGTTTAAAGCTTTTGATACAGCAGATGTATGCAGCGGTCTTTTGTTTGTAGTTTCAGAAATATCAAATATACAGTTAAAATCTCCTCCTAATATTAAGTTGCCTTTATAATTATTGGAAATGAAATCCAAGTGTTTTTTAACAGCTCCTGTTCCAGTGCCTGGGAGCCAGTATAGATTGGCTATGGTCCATATTCTGTTATTATATTTAACTATTATTAATGCCATAAGGCCTTCTTTATCTTCATACTTATAAATGATTTCTGGGTTAATGACATTTGTTTTCACTTAAAAATTGTTACCTCTTTTATCTTTGTCTTATAAGTGGATTGCGCCAGTATCATATAATTTCTTGGGATTCCATTTGTAATTGTCATTTGTTTTGCAATGAGTTTCTTGAAGGAAGACAATTTCTGTTTTGCTCAATTTTAAATATTTCAGTAGATTTGATCTCTTGCTAGGATTGTTTAAGCCATTGGTATTTAAAGATAATAAAGTTAAATCCATTGGAGGTTATTTAGACTATGTATTTTTTGTTTTATTATGACTATTAAACATTTTCCTCTGATAACTATAAAATATATGTTTGAGCTTGTAAAGGAAATTATCAGTTTTATACTTTGAGTGTTTAAAAATAAAGTAATGTTTTGGTCAGACATACTAAAAATATTTTTGTGAAATAAATTTAAATTGACAATTGTTAACAAAACTAAGATCTGCACTAGCCATGGAATGAAAATCATTACTAATCTGATGGATAAACCTAAGTCCATCAGATTACCACTCATACCTTGACAATCCAGAACATCTGAGCTCCATAAATTGAATTTTCATATGGAGAGTATTTGTAATAGGAATAAGCAATATTTATATTATTTTTAACAGATATAGTACTATTGCAGATTAAACAGAATTCTAATACAATATAAAAGTCTACTTATTATATAAGCAATTAATATTTACATGAAAGACAGATGACAAGCAATTCAATCATAGTAAAGTAGGATGCATTATATATAAAACCTCAGTAAAAGATTATAGCACAAAGTTATTTAACAAATTCACCCTCATTGATGAAGTCTTTCAAAACGTATTACTTAATATAAATAGATGGTAATGATATTTATACCTAATGTTTATAATACAATGTATTTTACTGGATATATCAGAAGTTATATTTCATTTTTGCCAGCATTTAAGTAATCACTTTGTTTGTTGCTAACTTACGTAAACCATCAAGTTTTTTTATGTGAACATTGATGAAAGTTAGTGCATTTTAATTATCAGTGCATCCCTCTTCCCCCCATTTCCTACACATATGGATTTTCATATCTGTCATTTCTTATTATAAAATGAGTGAAATTATAGGTTAAAAACAACAAATTCACTTATTGTGATTAATGGTTACAAGTTCCCTTTCCATATTTATAAATTGCCATTTTATGGCATATACTGAAAGTTTTTAGATTTAAATGGCAACATTCTATTTTGTATAATCAGAAAGGGTAAACTGAGTGATTATTGTCAATTTAATACTATTTGTTCGGAATGTGATTGTTACATCCTGTGACATTCCTAGTTCAGGCTTCTATTGTTTCCCTTGAACAACTTTGTCAGCTTGATGTCATGTATAAAACATTAGTTACCTTGGTAACAGCTTAAGTATTGTTAAAGCAATTATATGACTTGTTATGCATATTTACTTATATAAGAAAATCATCATTCTTTCTGTTGATGTTCAACGTAGTGTATGTCATTTATGACAAGTGTTATTATACACAATCCCATGTTATTAAATCCTGTTTTTAATATCTAAATTCAGCAGACTGCTTCATCTTGGTAACAGCTTGATATTATGTATGGTCAAGATGGTTTACAAAACCACAATTCAAGTTAAAGCAATTATATGACTTGTTATGCATATTTTCTTATATAAGAAAATCATCATGCTTCCTGTTGATGTTCAGTGTAGTGTATGTCATTTATGCCAAGTTAAAATAGTAATGTTATTATACACAAACCCATGTTATTATACTGTCTATTGTCAATTTAATACTGTTTGTTCAGAATATGATTGTTACATTCTGTGACAATTCTAGTTCAGGCTTCTATTGTTTCTCTTGAACAGCTTTGTCAGTTTGTTGTCATGTATAAACATTAGTTACCTTGGTAACCGCTTAAGTATTATATATGGTCAAGATGGGTTACAAAACTACAATTCAAGTTAAAGGAATGACATGACTTGTTATGCATATTTACATATATGAAAATCACCACGCTTTCTGTTGATGTCCAATGTAGTGTATGTAATTTATGAGAAGTTAAGACAGTGGTATTATTATACACAAGTCCATGTTATTAAATTCTGTCTTTAATATCTAAATTCAGCAGACTGCTTCATCTTTTATAATGCTTACATATTTTTATGTCTAGATTTACTAAAATCATACATTACATAACTATTGTGTTTTTGTTTTTTTTTTTTTTGCTGTTGCTTAGTTATTTGAGAGACCACAAGCTGTAATGCTTATTCTTCTTATTATTAGCTCATTCCAAGCATGCTTATACAGTCCATAGACTTTAAATTATGAGACCCTCCTAGTTTCTTATTTGTTATAAGTATATTTCCGTCCTCACATACACACATATCAGTACTTCAAGCACGGGCAACAATACCCATCCAGTTTTACCAGAATACCATTCACTAGTTCCTGTGGTGTGTTTCCAGGCTGTTTTTAAAATATCCAAACCAGTATCTGTCCTGTTCCATTTTACTAGCCTGTTCCATGCAGTGGCCACTCTGCCAATGAACCACTCAACATAACTTCCATTCCCACAGATATTTCCACGAAGGAAATCTGATGACTATCTAGCTCTTCCCAGCAACCCTAAACACTGGATTAGCTATCGCCATATGCCCAACACATCCGAGCAAGCTCAACTCCCAGACCACTGCAAAGGGTTCTGCACAAGACCAAGTGCTCTTAGTCTTTCACAAGAACTCAGACTTCCACTCTTATGTAAGTCCTTAATGTGTTTGAACCAAAATACATTAAAAAAATAAAATTGCACTTATTATTTTATTTATTTATTTATTTTTATCAAGAATCAACTTAATGAGCTAAACAAAGTGTTGGGAGACCATCAATATGTGCACACGTGGTTTAAAACAGCCATTTTATTATATATATATATATATATATATATATATATATATATATATATATATATATATATATATATATATATATATATATATATATATATAGATAGATATATTAAACAAAAACATTGCCTAGAATAATCTCAAAGGCTCCTCAGAGCCATTAAGCATTATCGTCATTCTGTCTCCATTACCATAGCAACTTGGGAGCATCCGTTTCTGTTAGTGTGTCTGTGTATTGCATACCAGAGGCTTGTGATGCACCTGAAGAAAAGCTTCACTTTACAGCAACTTCAAGCCTAAATTCCCTCCCTTTCAGCAAGGCAGTAGCCAGGAAATGAAGGGAGAGCAAACAGATAAAAAAAACTCCCATCAAGCTGCCACAACAAAAAATAAACACATTCTTCCAGCCTTTCCACCTTTCACTCAGCAGATGTATAAACAAACTATTCTCTGCCAAAATATCCCAATCACAGTTTTATCCACCCCCTTCCCCTGGATCCAGGCTAAAACACCAAATGTCTCTTTCTAATACACAAGCATCAGCAAATCTGAACCACAAGCTGCAACCCACAGCTTCCCGTAGACAAAAACAGCAACATACAACAGCTGCCAGACACAGCTGTATCCACACACACCATGTCAGGCTACTCAAACAGCACTCAAAGCTATGATACCTGCCATAAGTGATATTAATTATGTTTAGAGAGAATAATAATGACATTTGTACTAGCTGCCAGACATGGCTGCATCGACACACACCATATCAAGATCGATCAAACAGCACTCGTAGCTGTGATACCTGCCATAATTGATAATGACTATATTTAGACAGAATAATGATGACATTTGTATTAACAGCCTGCTACTTTTATTCAACCAGGATATACATGACATTTCTATATCATACTTTAACTGAAGAAGGCATTAGTCTACATGACAGCATTTTTTTTCAAAACACTCTACTGTTACTGCTATTATATATGATGTTAATTTGTTACATTTGAGTCTGAACTCTGATGAATGGTACCTTGTTGAATTAGTTAATTAATTACTTAAATTATCATAAGTAAAAACAATGAAAAATGAACAAGATAAGTATTCACTGAGTTCAAGTAGGGGACATGAAACTTTTATGTTTATATAATATATTGCTTTGTTTGACTTATACATAATGTAAATAGTAACCCATCTTGACCTACCTTTGTTTCTGAAGAATTACTGAACTCTGGATATTCTGAATAAATCATTACTGTTGCTCAGTTGTTTAAGAAACCCTCCTTTTTTAAAACAGATGACAAGTGATGTTCCACATCAGTTGATACTTTGAGAGATGTGGTTGTAAGTGTTATTTTTTGGGACAGCTATCTTGGAATCAGTTTTTTGTTTCTTCTTTCTAGCATCAGTCCAAGGATTTGTTTCTTTTATTCTTTAAGAGTAGGGGCTATCCATTCCATTTCTTCTGGGATAGACACTATGTTGTTGTTTTTGATTAATATAGTAGATTCTTCTAAGTCATTAAAGGTTCTCATCTCATTTGCAAAAAGTAGTTTTATCTTGGCTGGAAAAGCCAGCTGTGCTTTAATGTTGTTTTGTTTCAACAGTTTTATTATTGGCCAGACTGTTTCCCTTTGTTCTATTATTCTGGAAGAATAATCATTGTCAAACCTTCTCAGGTTTTGATTGTATTTTAAGGGTGATTTTTCTCAAAGCAGATTTTAATATTAGTTCCTTGTCCAAACATTAAAGAAATTTTATAACTATTGGTCTAGGTGGAGTATTTGTTGTGTTAGAATCAGGTTTCTTCAGTGCTCTATGCACCCTTTCAATTCCAAATGAAAGTCCCTCTTTCAAGTCTAAAAATTCTGGAATCCAGGTTGTTAAGAATGAAATAATATTTTCTGCTTCAGTGTTTTCAGGCAGACCAAAGATCCTTATGTTATTTCTCCTTTCCCTGTTTTCTAAGTCATCTATTTTGTTAAGCAGCAATGTATTCTGTTTAAGCTAAAATTATATTTGGAATTCTTCCTCTTTGAGTCTCCCCTCAATGCTATTTAGAGAAGTCTCTATATTTGCTATTTTTGTATGGTGTTGTTGTAATAGTTCCTTAAGAGTATCAGTCTGTTTTTGAAAATTAAATCTGAGGTTTTCTAAGTCATTTTTAAAGCCATCCATATTCAAATATAGTTCCTGTAAGGTAGATGTCATCAATTGCAGTGCTTTTTTTCAAAGCAGCATCTGGATGAGAATTCCTTGAGTTGTTCATATTCAGTGACTCAATATATCTCTTAAGTTATTTGACAGGAAAATGTTTGTATATCTCCACCAAAATTGATATTTATGTAGTTTTGTAGTTATCTATAGATTTCTGACATTTTAAACTTGAAAATAATAAAATTTTCCAGTATTATTATAATAGATTATTGAGCTCTCAAAATTCACTGTTCTCAGTCGGCCAACTAGGCTCTGCCCCCAATTATCTTGTCTTAATATCATGCCATCATTTTTAGGAAAGCAAGAGATTACACAAGACCATTGTATTTCATGTGTCTACACATGTATAGTAAGTTCTGTCATGTCTCTTTGCAATTCCATCTGGCTGGAGTGGCTCATATCATTTTCTCCCACAAGGTCATCACAAGGTTGTAGCATATTTGTGTTGGTCTCACCAGCCTGTACTCAGAAATTAATTAATTTGCATATTCTCTCACAGGAAGCTAAACACTATTTTTAATGTCAAACTGGCTTTTGAAAAGCAGGTGACAGGCTCTTTGATGATTAGCAATCATTTTTCAATATTGTGTGGGTCTGTTGGCTTTTTTTAGTTTTCTTCTGCTAGATGCCACAGACAGCAAGAAGGGCAACTCAGCACAAAACACCTAAGCTGAAAATTGGTCCAAAACGAAACTAGTCAGGGAAGTCCAATACACATTGCCCATTTAGAGACTGTCATAAATCAACACCCCCATGATCCTGAACTCAACAGGCAAAAAACACTACAACTAATCCTAAGAAGCAGTTTTCAGGCTTTCTAGTCTCAATGAATGCTATAAAATAATGCCCCTCCACTCCTTCTCTTATCAGGAGCAAATCACAATGGCTATCACTGATTGGTTGTATTGCCCAGATGTTTGTACTTTTTTAAAGGTGGTTGGAAAAATTAATGAATAGTCTAGGTATTGCAGTGTGCACAAAATGGTGAGATGATATGAAAGAGAAGGTAGATGACATTTTAATATCTAAGTGGATGGCATTCCTAGTTTGAATTTCTTCTGCTGACTAGTATAAGCAGACAATAAGACTGGGAGGAACTTCTAAAATCAAATGTACAGAAGGGGCAGGCATCTCAAGAGCCAACTAATAACATAATACAGAAAGGGGGGATAGCCAGAAAATTTATTCTCACAACAGCAGTAGCAGTCAGAGGTCAGTACCATCTACAAATCAGTCCTTCCCTGTACTGCTTATCTTAGATAAGAAATGCTTCTTCTCAACTCCTCTCACACATTGTTTAGACTTAATCTCTTTACAATCAGAGAACAGGTAAGAAATATTTGCTAACTTGCCCTGAACACTGACTAATACAACTTCAAGCAAACAAATCAATAAATTAATAAAATAAACAAATGCACAACAAAACATATTTAAGCTAAAATAAATGGTACTACTATGAGCAAAAGAATAAAACTGCAAGCTTTAAATAAAGAATTCCAAAACAGTCTCACAGCAACAGCAATCACAAATTAGTGGCAACTCCAAAAGATTAAAAAAAATGTTAAGAATCAATGATATCATATGACTCAGGGATAGATTCAGTAAAGCATACACTTTTTATTGTGTATGCATCGTACCATGATGCATACATGAGCAGAAACATTTTTAAATTCAGTCAGCATTGCTTAGCGGTGTGCAAGCACGAGCAAACAGGGAAATGTCCACACAATGCACATTTTTGCTTAAGCACTTGAATCTTATGCAACTGAGGCAGGTGGAGTGATCCAACAAGTCAAAAGGCATCTGTGCAACTCTGTGCCAATGTTTGTAGTGCACGCAGAAATTTTCCACATAGAGGAGTCTATATGGACAGAAGGGGATGGAAAAGTCTATAAATATGGACATAACTCCTCTGAAAATAGTAGATCACATACATAGGTTCATAGGTTGGTACTAGTTTATCGGCCCTAGGGTCTATACAAGCCTAGCCATAACAATTCCCTGGATATTTCTTCCTGCAATATTTACTTCTCTGCACCCCTGTCTAGCAGGGCAACTGACATGATCCCTGGGGTGAATTTCCTATCTCCCATCCAATCATCAAGGTTCCTTTTGAAGTGGGCCAAGGAGGCGGTCTGCTTGACATGTATGGGCAGTCTATTCCAGAGTATGTGGAGTCTCTGGGTCAGGAACCTATCCCTCCAGCATGTTTTGTTCATTGTGATGACAAGGTTTAGATCCCTGGAGTGTGTGGCTGTGAGGGATTGGGATTTCTTTAAGTGGAGCATGTCCAAAAGCTCAGGGTTTGACATGGCCTTGTATGTTAAGCAGAGATCACCTCTGAGTAGACGATATGCCACAGAGTATAGCTGGAGTTTTTTTAGATGGGCAGCATATGGCATCTGCTTTAGGCCTGTGATTCTTTTAGTGAGGTATTTCTGTGGCCTTTCCAGCTGTTGCAGATGTCTTGTGAGGTACATACCAAACAGGGCATTATACTCTATAATGGGTCTAATGAGGGATGAGTACAGTGGGACAATTACCTCCTTTTTTCTGGATGAAAAGCCCTTAGTGATGAGGTGTGCCACATAGTTTCTCATCACACTTTCAATGTTTAGTGTACTGCCACCTATGTGGTAATTCCTGGGTACATGTTTTTTTTCCAAAGGGGATAACTATACATTTCTTGGCATTAAGCTTGAGCCCATGCTCTGGCACCAGGCATCTGTTTCTGTAAGGTCCTTTTGTAGAATATCCACATCATTTGGGGATTCAGTAATGGCTCCCAGTTTGCAGTCATCTGCAAACTTTGTTAGCCAGAGTCCCTTAGTGCTGGCCTATACTTCAGAGAAGTAGATGCCAAACAAGAGTGGTCCCAGGACTGAACCCTGAGGTACTCCACTTGTCACTTGTCTGGAGCTGGATTTGGAGTTGGCTACTTTTACAGTCTGGGTTCTGTCAATAAGCCAGTTGACAACCCATCAAGTGACATAGGGATTTATGCCCAGATTAGTAAGTTTATCTATGATTCCAGAGTGGGGGATAGTGTCAAAGGCCTTGGCAAGATCCAGATAGGCCGTGTGGACCATCTTACCCTTGTCCACAGCTCTGGAGACTGATTTGAACAAGTCAATCAGGTTCAGTAGACAAGATCAGGCCTTCACAAATCCAAACTGGGTGGGGACCAGTGTTTGAAGGTTGCCAATGTCTTTGTTTATAAGTTCCATGATAATGCGTTCCATGCCCTTGCAGATCAGGCACGTCAGACTGATGGGACGGTAGTTCCTGGGATCCAAGGTGGATCCCCCCCTTGTGGAGTGGGATAACTGTAGCTGTACTCTACTTAGTGGGCACAAACCCTTAGGTGAGGCTATGATTAAACATGACACTTAAGTGAGGTGCCAGTTCATTTTGTAGTTCATGTAGTACAGAGCCTGGGATGTCATCTGATCCCATGGATGCTGTATTCTTAGCTTTGGAGAGTGCGGTTTCTACCTATGTGGCCGTGATTACCGGAATTTGGCAATCTTTTGGTATTGAGATGGGTCCTTTAGGGGGTGAGAGGGGGGTGAAGTTGGCAATAAATTGATTTGCCAGGATATTGGCAATATCCTTGGGATCAGTGTATTTAATGCCATTCTGTTGAAGCTCAGAGCAGATCTTAGCATTGCCATTTAGAATGCTTTGTGGTTGTATTTGGAATCTTTGCCAATTTTATTTTCGTAATTAGCTTTTGAGGATTTTATGAGGGATCTCTGATTCTTACTGAGGCTGGTGAGGAAGTTTTTTGCATCTTGGGATTTTCCTCTTTTCTGCAACAGTGTCTACCTTCTGTTATATAGTTTGATTATATCAGGGTCCAGCAGATTGGCTTCCTTTTTTTGGAGGAGAGCATCCTGGTTCTATTTGGGATGACATGATTCATGCACGAGTGGATGTGCTTGTACAGTGCCTTAGTATAAGATTCTGCATTCGAACTTTCAGATCCCGTCTGCATGGGTGTCATGAAGTTTGTCACTTCATGGCATGAAGTTGGCTTTGGAGAAGTTTTTTAAGGAGGCTTCCTTACTGGCGGGTGGAAGTGGGATGTGGATGTCAAGGGTGATTTGCTTATGGTCAGACCTGCCCAATGAGGGGGTGACCATTGGTGTGGAGCATCTATCTCCCATGTTGGTAATGACCAGGTCTAGGATATTGGAGCCCCTGGTGGGACAATGGATCAGTTGATCCAGGGCATTGGAATTTATGATTTCCAAGAACCGTTGGGAAAAGGAGTTGGTACCAGAGTAGTTTTCCCATTTAATGGCAGGGTAGTTGAAATTACCTAGTATTAGGGTGTTTGGTTGTATCTTAATATTTTCCAGTATGTTTAGAAAGGTGTAGTGAGAATCTTGTGGCATGGTGAGGGATCTTTAGCAAGCTACAATTTGGATTGCAGTCTTACCTAGTGTTAGTTGCACCTGGAGAATTTCATATGCATTGTGTTGGGCAACTAGCCTGGAGGCGTGAATATCCTTGGTGAATATGGACACTCCTCCACCTTTAGTGTTTCAGCCTTGGTTTTGTGGTCGAAAAGTGTTATAAGAGTTGTAGCCTGGTATTGCAGGGGTGCTCTCGGGAGCCTTGAACCAAGTCTCAGTTACTGCACAGATATCGATGTTCTCCATTTTTAAGAGTGCCTCGAGAGAGTGCATTTTGAGGTTTAGACTTCTAGCATTGAGTAGCATTACCTTCAGATTTTGCATGCTTGTATCTGTTACGATGGTGGTTTTGTCCTTTGAACCTTGCCTAAAAAAGGCACTATAGGGGTGGCAAGAGCTTTAGCCAGTAACCTGAATCCCAGGGGTGACAGGTGCAGACCATCTCTGGCAAAGCATAGTGGTTTGTCGATCATGTCTTCCCAGGCATACAGATACTGGATCCCCTTTGAATGACACCAGAAGCTTAGCCAATTGTTGAAGTCAATCATTTTGTCCTTATACTGTGGTATCATTCTGGGTGAAGGCAAGATGCTACTCAGGGCTAGGGTCATACCTGCCTGGGCCATATGATCCGAGAGCTCTTCCATGTCTCTTTTCATGTAGTCCAGGGAGGTACGTCTCAAGTCATTCACCCCAGCAGGGACAATGACAGAGTCATATTTGTACTTGTTGTGGAGTGACTTGAGTGCATGTGTCATGTGGTGGATCCTAGCACCCAACAAGCAGCTGACTGTAATGTTATCCTTGTTCAGCCTGGTGAGTGGGACATCAGTGTGCCTGACTATAGAGTCACCTATGACTAAAGTGTTAGGTACATTGTCTTGCCTTAGGGGCTGTTGTTGGGTGGCACACTGGTGTTGTGAGCTATGTGTCACTTTGGTTGTGACTGGTGTTGCTATGTGTGGGTGTTGATGGTGTGGGTTTTGAAGGTCAATGAGTTGCTTCAGGTGTAGTGCAGGTGTTTACCTTCTCCTCTTGACTGTCTAGCACAATCTTGGCTGGAGAGAGCTTTGCTTCTAGTTTGCCTATGTAAGTGCATCTCTCGCAGGCTGTAGTGTTGGGTGGTAGGAGGACAGGGTTGTCTGTGTACATGAGGCAGTTGCCTCATTGCCCCAGAATGCCTAGATTCACCATGTGGACAGGAGAAATCACCGGAAGCTAACCCTTGGACATGCCTGTTTAGCAGCTTTTTTTGTAAAGTATAAGAGCTGTTTTCCCTTACCTTTGCAAGGTATTTTGCAATTATAGGCTGTTTAGTGCCTACGATTAATTTCTCCTTATTGACAAGGAGAATTTAGCGCTTGTATCAGTTTCAGGCTTCCTAGTGCTTTCCAGCAGGTTCTAGAGCAAGTGCTAGTCACAGGGTTTCATATTTTTGTGCTACTACTGAGAAACCAGCTAATTCCAAGGGAAATTTGGATGAGCAGACTTTCTGACTCCTAGAATAGTTTAACTGTAGCCTCACAGTGCTGCACAATGCGAAAAATGTGTAAACACACACGTTTTTAAGCCAGGAAGTTGAAAGGGATAGAAATCAGCCCAAAAAAGGCTAATAAAATTACAATTTCAGAGCTGGAAACCACTCCTCTAGTGTTAGATAGGCAGTACAATGCTCACCACTCCCACTGGTAAGCAATAGGATTCCACTCTATCACAGCAAGGTTTGGATAGCTCTGAACACAGAAAATAAAGTCCTGAGATCTGGACTGGCTAGGAAAGGTGGGAAATGAGCAAACAAGACAGTATTTTTTTTTTTTTGTTAAAACAGGCTAAACAATGCAATAATACAGTAAATAAACACAGAAAAGGCTAACACACTTGAGTGTGTAGTCCTAAACAGTAAATGCAATTAAAACTCTACAAAATTAGCAATTTAAAACTTTTTAAATGAAGCAAGGCAAGTGCACACCTAAAAAATGATTTAAGAGGCAGTAGTACAGCAGAATAAGTAGCTAGTCTACATATACAGAGAAGTCTATATATACAGAAAAGCAGCTAAAACACACAGACAATTCAGATGCAGTGCAACCTAGAGCACTTGAGTTGTAGCAATATTAATGCAAACACAGTTATAATAAATGCTCTAAAGTATACTCTATATTTTCAAAATGTTTGAGAAGCACAGTCAGAACACATAGAGATTCAAACAATTTTTTTTTTTTTGAAAGGGAGAAAGGAGGAACAGAAGGCCTTCTCAGATGTTCTCTCTGTATTAGGTAGAATGAGCTAATGCCACTAGACTGGGAGGAGTGTCCCAGATCAAATTTACAGTAGGGGCGGGCAACTGCAAAGCCACCAAGTATAACAACAAGACACCAACAGGCAGGGAGGGTGGGGATACTAAAACTATTAGCCTACACTGTTTAGACAGCAGATACTACAGAAAGCCACAAAATGAACGTTTTTAAACAGATAAAGGAGCAAAGAGACTCTACAGAATGCTTTTAACTGCAAACAAATCAGTTACCTAGGCTGTGCAGATTAGTTAATAGTAATAAATGTAGTAAAAACTTTGCAGCAGGATAAAAAGTGATATATATGAATTGTTAGAAACAATAATCAGTATAAATAAACCAAAAGAAACAGGATACTTATATATCTCAGATCAGAGTTGTAGTCAACGCCCCTCCTCCACTCTGCTTAGTTTGTATAAACAAAAATCCTCTCAAAGTTAGGGCTTAAAATGCATGTATAAAACATACATTGTGGATGTTTGTAAAAGGAAGAGGATATGTAAAATTAATAATTTTTTAAATAAAGTTCACATTTTTGTACTATACGCCTCATTGTGCAAACATGCTTAACAAAAAAAAATTAAAATAACATCTATAATCTAGTTTCACAAATGTAATATAGGACCTTGCATTGGGTCCGCACAGTGGTGCATTTGTGCTGTTACCCAGCTGACACTGCTAAGAACCATGTAGTGTCCAAGCTGTCAGCATGGCTATGTAGGCAGGTAAGGTTCCTCTGTTGAATCACTAAAAGGAACAACCATGTCCGCATATCCACTTCTTGTAGGCTCCTACATGGTTCTGATATTCCCAATGGATGTGGATGACATAAAAGGGCTGTGTCATGTTATTTTAGGATTTTTTAGTGCTCAGCATGTGTGCTTGTGTAGTGCGCTGCATAGCTTAACATGTTTGCACAGACAAACTACCCACTTGACATTGATGATACAGGCATCTGTCAAGTAAAACCGGATATATTGAATTAATAATATATACTTTTGTATAAGCTATGCTGCATCATGAAATAAAATAGGGCCTTTAGATCATGTCAATTACATCCTAGGCAGGTAAACTGCATCACAATTAGCCAATCTGACATGGTGTATCTACAGCATAACTGTATAAAGTATGCATACACCCTACATTCTGAATTTTCCTCAATACTCTGAACCAGTGGAGTAGAGATGTATACATTTTAACTGAGATAATGCTAGGGGCTGGTGCAGCTATTTTACATCTGTATGTGTTAGATGCTGAAGTCAATGCTGCTGGTGCTGCTGACAATAGGCCTAGACTGAGAAGCAGAAGAGTGTTCAGGCCCAGGATAACCTTCCAGGAGATACATGAGCTGGAGATTGTAGAGTGTTACAGGGTAGACAGGGACCTATTACAAGAGCTCAGTGAGCTCTGCCACCCTCATCTCAGAGCCAGAGTTAACAGAGGGGAACCAATCCCAGTAGAAACTAAGGTATGTGTAGTCCTAGGATACTAGCTACAGGTACTTTTCAAAGACCAGCTGGGGACATGATGGGAGTGTCACAGGCATCTGCATCCAGGATACTTCTCAATTTCTGGATGTTATGCTCCCACATGCCAGTGAGCACATTTCTTTTCCCCTTGACCCTGAGGTGAGGGCCAGGTCTATGCATCTACCATATAGCATACTATCCTGAAGTACTGGGTCTATAGGTTGTGCTCATGTACACATCAAGGCACCACCCGGTGAGCAGAGAAGAATATCCATTAACAGCAAGGAATACCACTCCATCAACTGCCAAGTCATGTGCAATGCCCAGGGGATTACCATAAATGTATGTGCTGGCAACCCTGGCAGTTATCATGACTCCCATATCTGGCACACATTACAGCTGTACCAGATGTTTGCTAGGGAGGACATCCCACATGGCCATTTACTGGGAGATGCTGGCTGTGCCCTGGAACCTTGGATGATGACACCAATCAGAAATGCATGCACACCCACAAAACAATGCTATAATGAGGCACATGCACAAATATGAACATCATAGAGCACGTGTTTGGGCTTTTGAAGGCATGTTTCCTGTGCCTCGCTATATCTGGTGGAGACCTACAGTGTATCCCAGCCACATGTGCACAGATATTCACACTATGCGCTATACTACACAGTCTGATCATGTGGAAACAGCTGCAGCAGGATCAGAAAAGGGAAGGGATACACACAACCCCACCAGTGCCTAGGTCACCACAGCCACAGTTACAGGAGGAATTGAAGGAGAAACCCCCTGCTGATCTCCCTGTAGGCAGATGTTGGCATGCTCAGCATGCCCTGGCTTTGGCTAAGAGACAACACATAGCACATTGACTGACAACCTAGGGACCTAGGGACAAACACCTTACTCCTGCTCACACACAGATATTAAAATTGATGCCAGCCAAATGACACATCCTGTATCTCTCCATGTATTGGCTGTGGACTGTTCACATCAGACAGAGTCAGCCCTGAACTACAGTTGTGTCAGCTGATGAACTTGGAAGGTAAGTCCATACCTACACAGTAGTATAGTGGATTGTTATGTTATGTCACTGTAGCTATGGTCCGGGTTCATTATGCAAGCAGCTGTACTGGGATATTTGGACAGAAATTACATCCACATTGGACTACAGACACCCATTCCACTAACATGTCACCATTTGTATTTGGTATGCTGCATGCATGGAATATTCATGCAATCCTACTGCAACAGATTACTGGTACTTCTTCAAGGAACATATTAGAAAGTGAGGTTAAATGATAGTCAGACTAGTGTGTGTCCTAGCAGAACATGGGCTTTTGCCCCCCCCCCCCCAAAAAAAAAAAAACTATCAAGCAGCCTCTGTGATTCAAAGGACTAAGGCAGGTAGCTTATGATGGTGTTCAGAGTTCTAACCCTGAGATGTCTAAGCAATTGGCATGTTAAGAAGTAATAAGCATTGTTTTACAAACTGTGACTCTGTGTGTGCTATACTAGTATTAACCTATTTCACATATCAGTTACACATTTGCATCTGTGTTGCATATCCAAGACCTACTTAAAAAGTCATAGGTAATATTGGATTAGTCATATAAGAATTGTAAAGGTTGTGACTTGAAATCATATATCAGTTTGCATTTGCTGAAAATAGATCTAAGTACCATCTGTAACATGATGCACTATGACAATATAATAACAGCTATGAAAGAAAAATTGTGATGTAATCTACAGAGATTTACAGGGCCATACACAAAACACTAATCAATAAATCAGAACAACTAGGCATTGATGCACTCTTGATAAGATGGATAACTGCATGGCTTACAAATAGGACATGGCAAGAATCATACAGAAATTGGACAGGTTAAATCCTTGGTTACACTTAGGGTGTTCCACAAGGCTCTGTCCTAGGCCCTTACTTGTTCAGATTTCTCTTTAGACCTATCCATTTAATCTAAGATGTTCTACAGTCTGTATGCAGATGACTTGAAATTGGGTATACTGATTACACATGTTACAGACAGGGCATGTCTGCTAAATAACTTGACTTCATTGACCATTCGGCCACAGGAGTATAATATGCCAATAAGTATATAAAAAATTAAACATGTGAGATGTGGAAACATAAATAGAAAGGTGAATATTACATACAGCACACAGTGATAGAAACTGTAGGTTCATTTATGAACCTGAATATGTAGGTAGATCCAGCTTTAATTTTTCTAATCATATCATGATCCTGGCCTGGAGTACAGCTAGCTGTGGACTGGAGTCCATTTATGGAACATTAAGTTTCTGATGTAAGCACTGTGCATGCTCATACACTTAGTTAAGCAGAGCGTAGATCCGTTGCTCATTGTGCAATTTTGTTTAAAAAGTTTTATATATTTATATATGTATACATGTGTGTGTGTGTGTGTGTGTGTGTGTGTGTGTGTGTGTGTGTGTGTGTGTGTGTGTGTGTGTGTGTGTGTGTGTATGTCTGTATTGCCCTGCATACCCAGATCCTGGAGAGAAAAGTTGCACTACAACACTTACAGTGTTGGACAAAGGACCAAAAATAAGAGCTTACAGTTAGATAAAGCACTTACAACTATGTGGAAGTGCACAGAATAGCATGCCTTTCAATTGGAGCACTATTGGCATCTCTGAAATTCAGAGTTCTGGCAGTCTTCTCTCACATTTTGTGTAAATGATACCACGTTCGACATCAAACCACAATCTCATGAGAAACACCCATAAGTATGAGTCAAACCTGAGTATTTGCTGCAAACATCTGGACAGTGGTGAGTCATACCATGTCTGCATATTACAGCATGTGGAAACCTTGAGAATGTATGTCATTGTATATAAATATGTATATATTGTGAAGCCATATGTTTGTATCTGTTGCAGCAGCAACACCATTCACTACAGCTCCCTGTGTCTGCTGGATGTCACCACACATACATCGACAACTGAACAAATTGTGTAATGTATTATGTTGTCTGCACACTCAATGACAGGGCTAATTTAGCTTTGTCACATGCTTGCCCATCATAATCCAAACAGACACATATGCCCAATATGGGTGCGGGTGTCACTTAGATAGGCTACAAAACAGTTTTCTGACTGTTAGGCTACTAGATACAGATGACAGTAGGAAGCACCAATGTGACTTTGCAGGCCTCCCAAGCTGTTCAACACAGGGCTTGTTTATGTTCTCTAGGATTACTTCACCTGCAGTCATTTACAAAGCAGACTTGAACCATGGTGCATCCATTAATTACTGTGATCTGTAGTATGTAACACTAGACAGGTAGGGGTTCTCATCTCACTCCAGCCCACTTGGTGGGTGTAGGTCTGTGAGTGAGTGTATATATCTCCCAAAAGAGCAAGTGTGCATACCGCAATGACTTCAAATCTGGCATTGCTTTGTACTTTTAGGCTCATGCATTTGAGGTTATCCTCCAAATTCTCATCCTCCACAAGGACTGCTGATGTCCTCTACCATAAGACTACCTAAAGCCATATTAATATCAGCCCACTTGCTCTTCCACTGCTACATGTGCCTGGAAAGATATATACTAAAAGGACTGTTGCACTCAACTATTGGATTGCTGAGGGAAATGTACATGGAAGGTATAACATCTACTTTTTCTGGAGACAATGTCCTCACATATTACATGAGCATGACTGAATGCCCTTCTTACCACTGTGGAGACATGGTGTTCTAAGTTAAGTTAGCTGTCAATCTGTGTGCCCAGGTCTCCCATCACTGACTATGTATGTCAGGTGTTGCTATTGATGTAGTACTTGACAGGAACATTGGTGTTACCGAAAGCAATGATAATACATATATTTGCATTGCTTTTAAAGTCATGACTTTGGCAACAATCATTTGTTCAATTAAGACCCTCGTGTAGGATGTTGACTTACTTTACAGATTATATGACAGCTCCCAGTTTGCAGGCATCTGCAAACTTTGTCAGACACAGGCATATACTGTGTGCTTGTACTTTGGAGAAATTGATTCCAAACAGTAGAAGACCCATGACTAAACCCTGTGGATCACCATTGGTTACATCTCTGCTGTTGGGAGGTGGACTCCCCTATTTTGACTATATGACTTTTATCACTGAGGTAGTGAATGGGCCCTCTAATGATATAAGTGTCGATGCATAGTTGGGTGCATTTATCAATGATGGCTGAGTGGGGGATAGTGTCAAATGCTTTGGCTAAGTCCAGGTAGGCTGTTTGCACAAATTTCTCCTCATCCAGGTCCTTGGAGACTGTCTTGAACATGTCCAACAGTTTTAACAGGCATGATCTCCCTTTGTCAAATCCAAGCAATGTAGGGTCAACTGTGTGGAGATTACCTATATCTTTGTTGATAAGGTCCGTGATGATTTTCCCCATGGCCTTGCAGATATGGCTAGTCAGGATAATAGGTATTTAGTTTCCAGGGTTAGTGGGCACAGCACCTCTGTGCAAGGGGATAATGGTGGCTGTTTTCCAGTCAGCTGGGACAAACCTGGTGGGTACACTATGATTGCAAAGAGTTCCCAGTTGTGTTAGTACTCTATGTAGGAGCCCATGTAGAAGTCAGCCTAGGATGTTATCAGGTCCCATAGATGCTATGTTTTTGTCTTTAGAGAGGGTAGGGGACAGCTGATAGGGATGTCATGGGGTATGTGTGGTGGGGACAGTGGAGTGATGGTTTCACAGAACCTGTCAGGCAACAGTTTAGCTATGTTAACAGGTTCTGTATATGTGGACCTTTCCTTCTGGGTCACAGATGTAACTATGGAATGCCTTGTGGTTGTCCTTTGTTGAAGAGGCTAATTTGAACCCATACTTTGTTTTGGAGGACTTCACAGCAACACTTAGTTGCTAGTTTAAGCTGAGGAGGGAGTGTTTCTGGTTTGGGGGGCTCCCTCCCTCCTACACTTAGACAGCAATGTCTTATTATTATTGTAAAGCAGAACCTTGTTGTGCTCATGTAAGGTACAGCTGAGTCAATGCAGTCATACAGATGTTTGTATAAAGCATTGGTGTAGATCTCAGCATATTTGCCAGTAACATCTGAGAAGGAGGTGGAGTGAAGCTATTTATACCATCCCATAGGAGTTTATAATCTGGATTGATGAATGTCATTAATGCATTTGCTGCAAGGGGGTGGGGGGAGTCAGGTGTGATACTTATTTGAATGAAACCTATTTGTGTTCAGATCTCACCAGGGAGGACCTCATAGTGTGGGTGTACAGTGTTTGCCGATACTGGTAAGCACCTGATCCAGTATGTTAACGCCCCTTGTATTGGTGTCAACCAGTATGTTAATGCCCCTTGTATTGGTGTCAACCAGCTGGTCAAGAGCATTGGAGATAATGAAGTTGAGTAACCTTTGGGCAAGTGAGTTTGAGCAGGAGTAATCTACCCAGCCAGTGGGTATTAAAAGTCACCCCAAACCAAAGTGTCTAGATGCATCTTGATAGATTCATATAGATCCAAATAAGCAGAGTGGGTGTCCTGATTCATGGAGGGGCTGTTGTAGCTGGCAATGATTTGAACAGGTGCCCCACAAACAGTCAGTAGCACTTGAAGTGTACCCATTGAATCATACTGTGTAACCAATGTGGGTGTGTATGTATCCTTAATGAATATTTATACACCACCACCATTAGTTTGCATGGCTTCAGTTTGAGGTCTTCACTTGTGTAAGGAGGTGTGGCCTGGTATGGCTGTGGTGCTCTCCACAACCTTGAACCAGGTGTCTGTGACTGCACAAAGGTCTATGTGTTCCAAGGTGAGGACAGCTTCCAGTGAGTGCAGTCTCCTGTTGACACTCGTAGCATTTTGCATCATAACCTTGAGGTTGTTTGTCCATGGGTTTTTTTCATTGGACATTTTGTCCTTGAGACAGCACCTAAGAAGGGTACTATATGGGTGGCAATAGTTTTGACCAGTAACTGAAACCCCAGTGATGACAGATGAAGACCATCTATGGCAAAGCATCGACGTCTGTTGAGCATGTTATCCCATGATGACAGATAGTGGATTCCTTTAGATTGACACCAGACGCTAAGCCTATTATTGAAGTCAATCATCTTCTGTTTGTATTCAGGCATCCTCCTAGGTGAAGGTAAAATGCAGCTGATGGCCAAGGGCATACCTGCCTGAGACACATAGTGCAAGAGCTCAGTCATGTCTGTTGTCACATCTCAAGTCTTACACAACAACAGGAACTATGATGTAGTCATAGCAGTACCTGTTGTTGACAGATTTGAGTGTATGTGTGATGTGCCATATCCTGGCACCTCACAAACAGCTGACTTGGATGTTTTCCTTAACTAGCCTGGTGAGATGGACATAAGTGTGACTTATGTGGTATTCACCTATGAATAATATGTTTGAATTTGTGTTTTGTGGTAAGGGTTTGACCAGTGAGACAGTGGTCCATTAACTATTATGTGTACTGTGTTCTGCAGAGGTAGTATTATGTGTAATGTGCTTGTGTTTCTGTTTGTGAGGTGTCTGGTGTTTAGATATGTTTCTGGTATGGATGTAGGTATGTGTGATGTGGGTTTGGGTGGAGTAGAAGGTGAGATGGAATGTTGGCAACCCCCTTATTGTCATATATACTGACAGGTGTGTGAGAGAGCATGGATTCAAGGTTTTTAATGTAGATGCATCTCTCACATATTTTGTTTATGTGGAGTAGGAGTATAAGTTTGAGAACATTGTTGACATCTCTGTAGCAGTAAGAGATAATGCCACTAGCAATAGATTATTGCTTGAATATACATCACAACAGGACATGGTTAGGCAGCAGCCTGACAGATGCTTACATGTAACAAATTATTACCTTTATGGTGTCATTCTAAGGTAAAACAGTACCTGACAGTGTAGGATAACATGGTAGATTGAGTATGCTGCTTTGCCAGGCTTGTGGCACTTGCATGACCCATAATCCTGTTATTAGGCAGGGTCACAATAGCATACTTACAAATGTGACAATGTACAACTCCAGCAAAGTAAGGCCCAGGCTGCTACACTCTTGGGGTTCATGGCCTCAAACACACTCTATGTAGATGCTCTTTGCAGTGAAGATGTGCATGTGTGTGCATGCACAGAAAACTTGTCAAACTTTGCAGTCATTACATTAGCCTTGCAAGTCTACAATGTCTGGCAAACAACCAGACAGCAAATGGATGTTATGTGAAATGATGCAGGAACACAGTTTAGTATTCCAGGAACATACATGTATAGTATAACATACCTAGCACATGTGGAAGGGACAGATACATTGTCCAGTGGTGGACACCCCTCTGCAGTAGGCATCATCTCTATGTCATACAGATCACCATCATTACACTGTTGAAGGGCAGGCTGCTTGATTTGCTGTGAAACTGTAACCTAACATGGATCACTGCCACCTTATATCGTGATGCAGCAGCTGTGCTCCTAATCATCATCAGGTCAGTACCCCAGTCAAATGCTATGACCTTCATAACCCAAGGCATAATACATGAAATGTCAAATGACTTGTCTGGTTGCTAATGAAGGCATCTACCTGGAAAAGGCTGCAGCAAGCCTACAGAGCCCTGCATCATGGGGACAAATGTGTGGGTCAACAAACAAGCTGTGGCCTGCTTCTTATCTTGAGCTTGATGTTAATGTTTTGCTGTTGGTGAGAGACAAACAATAGGAGCTACTGGGTTAGAAAATAATGTCCTCATGTTCTACTATATGAGGTTGTGGGTTATAGAAGTGTGTAATAGTGACAGCAGTGTATACAGCTTAACATATATTGCAACATAGTACTGCAGAGCATAGTAGCACAGGTATTAATGTGATGCTTTTCCCTTTTTATCACAGGTGACCAGGGGGGTTGTTCTCTGTCCCCTTCACAACCTGATGTCAGTGGCTCTTCAGACCCTGATGATGATGGTGGCTAAAGTGAGGCACAGCTGGTGGTTGCAAGGGCTGAATCTGACACAGAGGCTGACATCTGTTGTTCACCCTCATTATCACTGTACACAGCCAGTATGCCTATGCATACCCAGTCCCCTGTGGCCACCGATAGTGGACAGTTGGAGGGTGGGGACATTGAACAGAGAAGTGTGGCAACTGTGGCTGCAGTGACTGTCAACACTGGCCATAGCCAAACAGTCGGTGAGGTTTCACACAGCCGGCTTGACAAGGATGCTCGTAGAAGGCCTACTGTCCCTCCACTAGCTGTTGCAGGTGTCTCATCTTGTGTCACTATCTTTAGGGCTATCATGAAGGCGCAGGCATATTCAAAATCTGCTTTGCATGGATTGGGAGCCTGTTCCATATAGGGTCTAGTCTTTGTGTTACATACCTGTCCCTCCAGCATGTCCTATATATACTACAGGCAAGGTGTAGGTCTGTAGAACAGGTAATTCTGGTGTAACTTGTTTTGTGGATATGCAAGAGGTCCACAGTGGGGTCTGACACTGCCCTGTATGGCAGGCATACACCTCTGCTGTAAAGCATGTAAGAGACAGAATACATGGATAGGGCTTTGACGTGGACTGCATAGGACATGCTATGTACACCATGCAGTGTTGTACTGAGGAAACTCTGTGGATGTCACAGTTGTAGGATATGCCTGGCTAGTTACATACCAAAGGTGGCATTGCACCAATGATAGGTCTGATAAATGCTGATTATAGTGGAACAATAGGTTACATGTCAGTGCCTCAGCTCCTGTCTGCTTTGGATTTTGTATGATTGGTGTGACATGTGTACCTTATTGACATTAGGAGGACTTTTATGTGAGAGCTTTGCCTCCAGTAACATTTTCTGTATACATCTCTCACATTTCATATCAGTTTGATTATGAAGTGGTTGTCAGTAAACATGGGGCGATTTCTACTTTGCCTCAGGATGCCCATATCCACCAGGGTGATAAAGATCACAGTGGGAATCCCCATATCCATGGTAACAGATCCTATATTTCTGATTAAACAGTTGTATTGAGAATATCACTCAATGTTACAAGTATCTCTTCTGCAACTATTGTGACAAAGCTTGACACCACATGCTAGTTGTCCTGTGTGCAACTCAGTATTGGAGTCAATGCTATCACCATCCATGGACAGCGCAGTGGTGCAGTGGTTATCATTGTCACCTCAAAGCACGAGATTCTCCAATTCAATTCTCAGCTGGGGTGCCTTCTGTGCAGAATCTGCATGTCCTCCATGCATTTGTGTGTGTTTCCTCTGGGTGCTCCAGTTTCCTCCCATGTTACAAAGACATGTGTCTGGAGCATTTCTCCCTGGGCCTCTGCTGAAAATTGGCTCATTCCAAATCAGACTTTTCCTGGTAAACAAATGATAAATAAATAAATCAATAATGGTATCTGAGAAAAATGTCACCCAAGCTGTCTGAGTATGTATAGAGCACTGCCAAACACTGGAAAGGAAACTGATATGTACACCCATAAAGGTAAGGATTGAGTATTTAGGCGGATATTCTGAAGGTTCACACCAATCCAGCAATACATACTGAAAATAAACAATTATCTTGTGAAGAATGCTGAAAAGAGGTGATTCGTCTGAACTGTTACTACTGCTGCCTGGCTACTACCACTGCTAGTCTCAACATGTAATTATTTGGAAATAACAGTTCTTTTACAAGAATCTCATGAGTAAAATATAAATGATGCACACTGCTGACATGCTGCAAAACTCTGCGCAGTTGACAGTTATGGAAATCTGTGATGTCCTGATAATACTGTCAAATCAATCACTGTAGTCACACCTACAAGGCATAGGTATGAATCTAAACCGTGTACAGTCAGAGAATATTTCTACAGTTGACAATAATGCAGGCAGTACATCAATACAGCCAGCAGGCCTGGGATGACACTTTTGCGAATACATTGAACTAAATCTATGACTCTGATAAAACAATTTTATGCTTAGCAGCAGCTAGAGCATGGCCTCTTGCTATTCCTGATGGTCCTGTAAAATTTTGAGGGAGAAGTAATGTAACCAGCAGTGCATGTTACAGTATAACAGGGTTAATACATCTAAATATCTCACATTTACAGTAGCTGCTACGTTAACAGGTATGTGTGTCACAATCTATGCATCAGCTTAAAATTGCAGTCCCCCCCCCATAAAACTCTTGACACCTACGGAAGACTATGTGCACCCTGACATGCTGAATGCTACAGTATTCCAATGCTGAGCAAACTAAACATACCTGGATGCTCCTCTTGAATGGAAACAGTTGCACCTACATCCATGACATCTTGTGTGAGGGATGCCTGGGAGTTGTCCTGTGTTGCAAGGTTCAACAGTAATTCTTCAGTGGCTGACAGAGGCTGTTCTGCTGCAGGGCCACTACCAGTGACCTGATGATCCCTGGCCACATCCACTGCATGTCTGAGTGCTGAGTTAATCATATCAGTGGCATGGTGTCACACCTGCTAATATGTGTGATTCTGGTGACCCACTGTATTAATGCTGTGCAACAGTTTGTCCCATAAGGCTGCATGCTCTTGCCTATTTGCCCTCCATCTGGCCAGCAGGACTTGGTAATATTTTCTCAAGGCCTCAGTAATGAGGTCATTTTCTGCCCAAGTGAAAGATGCTCAGCATCTGGCATGCATAATATATCTTGAAATACAAATACATGAGAACACATGTCAGGATCACATATGTGGGAGTACAGTATGTAGAGGGACAGCAATAAAGGAAGCCTATTCCCCATTTGATTACACATTTCATATTCAGCAGTGTGCCAAACATACAAAGGTTGTGAAAACAACTAGGATAGCAGCAACAGTGACCCACTTCTGTTTGTGACATGACAGATACTCATGTATGATCTCACAACAAACACAGGAGTCCATTATAGTGTGCCCCATAGCAGAGAAACCTGTACCCATAACATATTCATAAACAGCAGTGCCAGCCAAATAGCAGGGTACTACTACAACTGCTAATAAAGAAAGTATCCAGGAGGCCTGTGTTACTAGTTAGCACAGAGCATTACACCCTTGCTGTACTCTACATCCTCTGTAAGTATTACACAGCTGGAGATCACTGGCATATCAACAGTACAGTTCTAAGAAAGGGTTATTGATGTAATCCCCATCCCCCTAAGTATATTCAAACATATATATCATGTTGAAAACAGAATGGTTACATAACTGATGGAGTACAAAACTCCCCTTTTGAAAGCTAGAGCTATATGAATACTGTGTGAATGAGTTAACCATCAAACTGTCTTCCACAATGGTTACCCAGCTATGTGTTTGCCTTTGTAATATGGTTTTCATTAGCAGGTTATTGCCTCAGAACCAGTCTTTGGTTTAGGAATGCTACATCCGGCATACACAACTGATTTGCAGTATAATCAGACAATCCCATGCAACTACTCAACAATATATAAGGCCTCAGTGCAGATTCCATCCCCTTTTTCACATTTTAGGGTGGAAATTACTGGAATAGAGATGATGTCAGCACAGAGAGAATGTTTGTAGCAATGACTTGTTGCATACAGATGTGTGTGCTACAGGCTGAAGCTGCTGCAGGCAATTGGCATAGTTAGAGAGTCTGCAGAATGTGCAGGACAACACTTAAGAGTAACTGTGTGACCTGTGGCAGCCTTGTTGTACAGCCAGAGCCAGATTAAAGGAATCCATCCCACTGGAAAGTAAGGTATGTGTTTAAGTTAAGTATGATAGCCAAAGGTATCATCAAAAGAGTAAAAGGAAACATGCTTGGTGTATCCTGCAACAAGGTGGGGGGGTACATTAGCCATTATGCCAACCAGTCAGATAACTGCCAAGTCATGTGTTATGTCATGGTAGTCATCTGGAATATGTGTGCTGGCAATTTTTGCTTCTAGCACAACCTTCATATATGTATGTTACTTGTGCAGCTGTGTTTGTCTGTACTATCACTAGTAAATTATTGTGGGTTGTAGTCTGATATGACTGGGCCTCATTTGAATTACATACTTCAAAATCCTCTAGGAATTTATATTAATGCATGACCTGACATTCTATGCACTTTCTAGTGTTGTAATATGAATAGTTTGAATGTGGTCCATCTGTAGGCCTTTGACTGTCTTTATTTAGAAGCAGGCATTCAAACTATACTGCTTTAGGTGGTTAAATAAGTGATGGGTCAGTTATGCATATCAGAATGTATGCTGCTGATGTACACATACATGTATTTTAAATGTTAGACACAGCTGTATTTGAACCCAGGACCATGTGGACCACAAATTAAAGTTTTCAAAGTATTTAACAAATTGAGCTTCTGAGTCATTTTTATAGCAGGTGTATTTTTACATGTTGTAGATATAATTACTAGTTACCCAGTGTTACATACCTCACTTACGTCTATTATTATGTGTATGGCTTTATAGTGATGTCTTTCTATACCCGAGTCCCAGTTTCACTCCTATTTTTCCATTAATCTTATAGCTGATTTCCACAATGCAGCAGAATGTGCAGCATGGCTTAAACATGTTAAATGACAGGAAAATTATAAGTATTATGTTTTGCTTAAAACACCTGTGTTAACCAACTGGCTATGTGGCTTGTTGGGTTGATGCACCTGTTCGTCAGGTGCAACAGTCCTGGGCTCAAAACAGGGTGCAGGTGTAATTTATAATTGGGATTACTATTTTTTTCGACTACATACATCAATATACTGCCATTTAACTTAGCTTAGCGATGCTGCACATAGCGTAGCATTGCTCAAAAATTCTTTAAAGTAAAGAAAAATTGGGGAAATGGGACAGTGGTGAAATGAGATACAGGCAGGGGAAAAACATAATGAAAGGAAGATAGGTATGTGTAGAAAGGGTGTAGGAAAGAACCATAGCTGTCCATTTCTTCTACGGCAACAACTGTACACTTTAACAGATTTTTAGTTGAATTTGGACTGTCACCCCCACGGAAAGGGGTTGTCAACAACATAAGTGTGTTGTCAAACCAATTAGACCAAATTAAGTGTGTTCAGTGGACACGTGTGTGAGTGAAATAGAGAGCTATGTATAGGATGATTTTTTTTTTTTGTAAGGTGAGAGTGGAATGTTGGGGAAGGGACATATGTATGTGTGGGGGAGGTAAGTTGGAAGGTGAGCAAGCTTTTGCAGACAGACAAGATAGACAAGGCAGCAGACAGGGTTGGTGTGTTCCGCAAGAAGGGGGAGAACACCTTGGTTGGAGAGGGTGTTGTGGAATCCCAGTCCTATGGACGTCAAACACGGTAGCAGTTTGACTCAAGTCAACACCCACTGGACTGTAAGCACTGAATGTTCACTGCTTCTGTGGAGGCAGTGGTCAATGCCAGTGCCTGGGGCCAGACTGCTCCACCAGGATGGACAGCATGCTCTACATCTGGTGTAGGCATGCACCAACAGTTTGGTGCAGCAGCCTATTCATCATGCCTGGCAGTTTATTGTGAGTGACAAAAGCACCCTCTCCACCTCCACTCCAGGGGGGGCACCCCCAGCTTGTGGGGCTAACTACCCTATGGAATAGGTAGTGCAGGGGCAGCTGAGAGGATGCCATCAGGTTGTGGCCCAGATGTGCTGGGCCCCGGTGCCTTGTATGGGGGAGCCAAGGTAGGTGGCTCACCGGGAAGTGGTCTACCTTGTTGTACTGTGTTAAATTAAATATAAACATAAGGAAACGTAAAAATAACCAAACTAATGTAATTAATATAAGAGAAACAATAATGAGTAATGGAAACAAATTGAAAATAATATAATGATGAACACAACAATAGTGTAAATGAAAGTTTTTTTAACAGCAAAGCAATATTAAATTAAACATAAGGCCAACATAATAGGTAATTACAAACAATATGATACTATGAAATTATAATAATAAATATAACTAATTAATAAAAAAGAGAAGGGATGGGGTGAGAGAGAAATCAAGAACATTAGTAACTTTACAGATAATATAATTACAGACTACAACTACATACTTTTAGATATGTTAGATTTCGCATGTTGCATGTACATAGCGCTCACCCTTTTAGAAATGGGACACTATGGGCTAATCCATAATAAATGGTGGTACAAAGGCACATTGACAGAGAACATTTTTACATAGGGTGTTCATACATTAGTAGCAAGGTGTTCTGATAACAGAATTCCCATTAAATTGCATTCCAAGTAATGTTATATATCTGCAAATCAAAGGACCAGATATATGGGGCAGTGGTCATTACATTATTCAAAAATCGTGACAGCTGAGAGGTATATCGATGTACACTAATTACACTAGACAGCTGGACATTTCTACATTGGCTGTCATGGGATTAGAACCCACAAGCAGTGCCTACAGGAATACTGAGTACTTTATTTAAAAAAAACAATTATCAATGCACCATCTCCTTTTACACTTTATTGGTTAATGTCACTTCAAATCTGACATTTACACAGATGGATAGCTGTCTAGGACTTCTTTTAACTTATCCATATACCCTGTTGATTTCCTGAGTGCAATCTACAGCATATTTCAGACAAAATGAGCAGAACACAAGCTTGACACTTAATATGGGTATTGAACTGCATTTATTTATGATATATGTTGGCACTTTATTTAATACTTCACATTTATCAGTTGACTAGTGTTGCATTAGAAGCCACAAGCAGTGACTACAAGAAAGCTGTACATTTTATTTGACAACCTTAAATTATCAGAGAAACATCTCATTTTACACTTTCTTGAAGCATGTTGTTTCAAATCTTGATTGACGCACACGCATAGCTGTGTAGGAGTTGCATTACCTTATACATTTACCATATTCATTTATTAACTGTAACCTACAGCATATATCAGACAAAATGAGCAAAATACAAGCTTATCCCTTAATCAGGGTACTGCACTGCAGTTATACATGACATATATTGACACATTATTTAGTATGTCACATTTATCAGTTGTCTGGTGTCAGATTAGAACCCACAAGCAGAGACTACAGGTATACTGAATACTTTAGTTGAAAAGTAAAGTAATTATCAAAGCACCATCTCCTTTTAAACTTTATTGATTAATGTTGCTTCAAATCTGTCATTTGCACACGTGGATAGCTGTCTAGAGCTTCTATTTATTTACACATATACCCTGTTCATTTATTGAATGCAATCTACAGCATATCTCAGACAATGAGTAGACCGGAATAGTGACTCTTAATCTGGGTAGACCACAACATTAACAGATGGTTGGAAGCTATGCTACACAGTACTGCATGCTTATTTGCTTTAATTTGCTTTACCATTTCAGATATGCACTGACACATTAATAAAGATGTAAAATGTCCCAGGTATTTCAAACCTGACTGTTAAAAGATTGCAAAATCTTTATTTACTTTATTGTATTATTAATTATGCATTAAGTGATTACGTTAGTGATTTTCTTACTTACCATGTGCTTGCCTCATCCTGACCAAATCACCCTGCATAAGACTGTATATTGTGAGCCCTCTCTTCTGTAGCTGTGGTAAGAGAAGCAAACCATTATGCATACCAGTTTTGCACGATTCAGCTTGCATATTTATGAATCACTGGAAAACATACTTACATATCTGTGGGGTGTTCCCATTCCTAATCTCTTGGACCCAGGTGTTTAAGGTTCCCCTCTTCCAATGTTTTAGGTTGTCTCAGTGACGACAGTACTGCTCACCAGTGCAAGGGATAACAGTTGAACTTTTTAGGTCTCTGGCCAAATTATTGCAGGCTTTAGACTTACACTCTGAGCCCTGGTAATCACCCTGTAACAGCCAGAGTTTGTGGTGTTGTACAAGGAATCCAGTAAAAACCCTGGACTCCTGCACACCCCACTTTTGTGACCTAAAGCACACTCCCTTTCCAGCACCAGCAGCCATATCCACAGTCAAGGTCAGGCTCCAAGGAATGATGTGAAATTCCCACCTATTGGCCTTTAAATATGCTGCAGCCCCATCATTGCATATCATACTGTAAATTTCAAAAACATGCTGTGTCACTTAGCATCATGCAAACTCACACAATGCATGTTTAAGTGAAGCTTAGCAATGCGCAAACTGGAAAAGACCATTGCCCATCTTTAAGCACTGGTTAGCATCACACAGCTTTTCTAACTGTCTATAAATGTAATGATTATTTAATTTAAAGTCAACAGATGTTTCAGTCACCTGACACAGTTTCACAGCACTATATATAAAAAGCATTACTAGCCAGGACTCAAACCTGGGACTGACTACTCTGTAGATCATGACTCAACCTATCAAGTCACTGGGATAGTAAAAGGAACTTGAATATTTTCAGATATACTGCAAATGTGCCTGTAAGTGTACTGCAGCTTTGCTGTGTGGGTTTTCTGGTTGCTAAGCACAGCAGACCTACAGCAATTGAATAGATCTGGTTTCTATTTTTAAGCAACTTGCCACATTGTGCAAACATGCACGTGTAAAAAAAATAAATATTGAATGCATCCATTTTATATTTTTAGATGTCTAGCTGATGTCTAATGGTTAAGTATGCCATGCTACACCTAGCTAAGCACTGTGTTGCATTGCAACAACAAGCACTAAAAAAATAATAAATAAATAAGAACTTATTTATTAACATTGGATGCATCTGGTTTCTATCCTTGGATGGGCCAAAAGGTGGGTGTACTGGTAACAAACTTGTTTGATCACCATGTCTCTGCCATAGTTAGAACATCCTTGAAGTTAGCACAGTTTAACCTTTGTGGTCTCTCCACAAGGACCAAAGAAGTTATAGTTCCACTGTATTTATCTACTGTCAGGCCCATATATTTCATCCTTCAATGGGTACCTTGCACTACAATTAAATCAGCTCAACAGATTCCAGTGTTTCTTCAATAAAAGGATCTCTGCTCTTAGTATACTTAGTGACACAGATAAATTAAAAGCCCTATCTCTCTTCTTATTCTTGCATAGGCTCCTGTGGGGGGGGGGGGTGATCTCTTCCTTTTGTTGTATGAATGACCTATGCAGTCAGGATGAGTGGATTAGTGACTGGAATTTTTCACCTGGGGTATATGGGGAAAATCTGCCTAATGGGGGATCACTCTTAATTTCTCACCAGTACTTGTTGATATAGCTGAGCTTCTTGATGGTCTTCTTGGGTCACAAGCTTAGATGTCTGATGTATATGTGTTCAAAGCTAAGCATAGCTAAGCAATGCACCACACCACACAAACAAGCACATAAATGCAAAAAAATGTAAAATGCAATTTAATGCAATAAAATGTCTTGTACACATTTCAGCTTAGGTGGATGGGCCAAAAGGTGGGTGACTGTGCCGTCAGTCTTACATGGATTCAAAATCCATGTTGCTGTGGCCTCTGTTAGGCACGCACCATAATAAATATGTATAGCATGCTGCCGAGGGGGAATCTTGGCCACGTATATGGATACATTCTGTGTAGACTCTACACTGAGCCTACATGGATTTTATTGAATCCTGGGGTCAATTACATCAGTTAGTCTGTTTTGATACAGTAAAGGTGACCCCTGTTTCTCTTAAAGTGAATTAAGGATTACATTTCAGACTCATCCTGTTAGAATATCATAGTTATTAAAGCATACCTAAAGCAGCCAGAGGAAATAAAATGTAGTTTAACACAGAGCATAAACTAAAATTATGACTAAAACAGATGAAACATCACACATCTCCTAAGAATACTTTTAAATGTAATTTTTTTAAGGGGAACCACCTGTTCTCCAAAATGACCACCCCACAGTAATTTGTTGATTTTGATAAAGCAAATATATGATGTACTTAATTCGTTTTGTATGTATCAAACCAAAGATGTTCATATATGACTTTCTTAATAAGACATATTATCAAAGTTATATAATAAAACTGGTGCCAGTAACATTCCTTCTTATAAACCCCTGGACTGAAATACAAGAATGAAACTTTTAATTTGTCATCACTTTGTGTATAAGGCAAACAACTTAGCACACACCTATCTGACAGTCCATATGGGTATAAACTTTGGTTTTCATACATCAATGCCTGTACTTATTCCCACATCATCAGCACCTGCCAATCATGACCCCTTAACAGTCTGTATCTGCTGCAGTCAGACCCTTCATCTCACTCTATTCGCAGCTCTGCCCAGTGACATTTCTAATATTCTTGCAACCAAATTATTTTTAAATTTCAACTCAGTCACATTTTCTACTGTCCCATATTCCCCCTCACATCTCCACTCCCAAAATTACTCTGAACAAAGCTCTTTTGGCATTTTCTAAAATTTAAAAATGCCAGGTCCATGGTTACTGACATTATCTTTTCATGTGTGTTTTGAAGCACCAGCCCTTAGCTGCCAAACCTTTTTTCTAACTCTTTATTTTGATTATCTTCTCTAGTTACAGGCTTAAGGGGTGGAGAATGCCTTTTATTCTCTTGAAAGAAGATAATCCATCTAATGTGTGTGCAGATGGCCAGTCTATAACCCTTACTAGCATTATTTGCTTTGGTCTGGAATTATTATAGAATAACTAATTAGTTCAGCTATATAAAAGGCAGATCACTCCTGTATGTGTTTGCTTGCCTTTGTATAGTTATAAACTCTGGAGCTTTTCTCCCCAGGCCTCCGCTGAAAATTGACATTTATCCAGTTGGATTCTCACAGTCAACAAATGTAAAATAAAATAAATAAATACATAAATAAATAAATAACAGGGGCTATGGCTTATCAAGGGGCTATGACTTGCTGATGGCTGCAAACTGCGGGCAGTTATAAAATTCCCTTCTCATACTCAAAGAATCCAGCAAAAGCTAGACCAAACAAATAATTAGTGTGTTAATCTTAGGCTTGTCCTCAATGTGAAGAAATTTAGCATTTTTTTTTAAATCTAGCATTACCACTGGGCATCATATATAACTGCACTGGTAACAAACTTGTTTGATCACCATGTCTCTGCCATAGTTAGAACATCCTTGAAGTTAGCACAGTTTAACCTTTGTGGTCTCTCCACAAGGACCAAAGACGTTATAGTTCCACTGTATTTATCTACTGTCAGGCCCACAATTTAATTTATTTCATCCTTCAATGGGTACCTTGCACTACAATTAAATCAGCTCAACAGATCCCAATGTTTCTTCAATAAAAGGATCTCTGCTCTTAGTATACTTAGTGACACAGATAAATTAAAAGCCCTATCTCTCTTCTTAGTCTTGCATAGGCTCCTGTGGGGGGGGGGGGATCTCTTCCTTTTGTTGTATGAATGACCTATAGTGACTGGAATTTTTCACCTGGGGTATATGGGGAAAATCTGCCTAATGGGGGATCACTCTTAATTTCTCACCAGTACTTGTTGATATAGCTGAGCTTCTTGATGGTCTTCTTGGGTCACAAGCTTAGTACAACCTGTGAACCTATAAGCTCACATGTAGCAGTGGGAGCGGCAATAGTTACACAAAAGCAACATTTAGGATCTTCTGATAGAGTGAGGGTCTGCAGTGGTGAGATTCACATGAGTTACTAAAAAACTCTTACAAGAGCATAGAATTGTATCAGACATGATATTTTAAAAATATCAGTAGGTAAAACTGTACTGTTTGATTTCTTGCATCAGGAAATTATATGCTATTGCACATAATTCTTTAATATCTGATGAAACACATTTTGTAGTTGCAGTATGCTGTTCTTACTCCAAGTCTTTGATAGTTTTTTTTTTAATACCTCTCCATTTGATTGGGTTTTAGATGCAAGATGTTTAGGTTTTCTTTTATTTTTGCACTTGTGACATGTTCTGAGTATGATGATATTTGATGTTTAGGGTTTGAGGAGTGTTTGGTTGTGCTGGCTCTTGGGATATTTTGGTCTTTTTGGAGGCCATATGAGAGACTTTTGGTTGGTTCAGCGCTCGTGTTTCTCTGAATGTGTGGACCACAATTTAGTGCCATAGCTGCGCTTCACGCAGGCTATTGTAAAATATGGATTTGTATGTCTCCACACTGAAGATACTTTTATAGGTTTTTATTTTTGATATTGGCACATTTGATTGGAGTGTGCAGTATAGCTAATAGTAGCTTAAAATAGCTTTCTTTAACCAATCGCTCATTTACAGTTGATTGGGCAGTCTGAGAAAAAGACAGTTTTAAGTGGGTTTTTTTTGTATTTTTTATAATATATGATCATTAAGTATGACTGGCATGCTTGAGAACTAGAAAAAGTATATTGTATTTGCTCTTCTGATTAAAAGCGATTGTATATTTGCTTATAGAGATATAGCAGCAGTCTGTTGCAATGGATCGGCTATAGATTTTAGAACGAATGCAGCAGTTCTCAAGGATGGCGATTCTAAGAATATAAGATTTTTATTGGCTTTCTATGTTTCATTTTTAGCCAATTACAGCATAAAGCAATAACTTTAAAATGAATCAAGGAGTAAGTCCCTGATTGGATAATGTTGTTCACTCTAGGTAGTAGTTGGCTGCCACTGTTATAAGCTTTATCTAGCTGCATGAACAAGTTTTCTTATGATCTTTTAATTGTTATATAACTGAAAAGGCACATTCTGGTCACACTTTGATATGGCTAGATGAATAAAAGCCATATCCAATTTGTATTAGCTTCCAGCCTTATAGAGTGGATTTTCTGGTATAATTTACAGCTTTAGCATATTTGTTTTGAAGGTAATAGTAGCAAATTACAGACAATGTCCCTTATTGCAAGTTTTTAGTTTTTAAGATGTGAAATTGTTTAAGATGATCAAGAAATCAAAAACTATAATAATGAATTATATTTTACCCTATGTGATGTAATTTCATTGTTTTTGGTTGGATATCAGAGTTTTTAATAGTCTTTAATAGGGCAAAGACTATGTCAGTTTATGATCAGTGGATTAGTTAAACTAAGTTCATCAATTATACACAGTTGATTCTTGAATTGACATCTTGATTGTTTTTTGTTTTTTATTGGATCCTATGTCATTTGTTTTAAATATATAAGGCTGTCCTTTCAGTGTGTTCTTAAATGGCCTGAAGAAGCAACCTAGTGTTGTGAAAGCGCTTACTGAATAAAACGTTTAATATTTTAACCTGGCTATGTGTCGGCTCGATAGGATTTATTTTTTGATAGTAACAGTATTTTGTTTTCTTTGAACAATGAGACATTAATCTGAGCTGTTGGTATAATTTTTTGGTTCTTGATATTTTAACTTTGCTTCTCACAAGCAGTAGCGATGGCAATATACTCTATCTTGCTTTTGATAAACACACATTAGAATAAAACCAGAATGACTGTTTATCTTAAGCAAATGACAGCTGCTTTAATCTATATCAACCACAGACAGCCCCAATACTCAGCAATTATTGACACTTCATTGAAGGTGTATACCTCAGATGTCTGATTGTGATAAAAATAAAGAGTATTAGGCTCCATTTCACCTAAGACTGACCCTGTTGGTTGTAGTTAGGTATCTGAGATCTATATACTCAATAAAGTAGCAAGACTAAGTGGATACTGATGTATTCAGTAGACAAAATGGGTTGATTATATCTGTTACATGATCAAAGGAAAATTGTCATTGACCTACTTCAATATAACCACACCCAATTAACCACACCTATTATTTTGCTTTCTGTAGTCCCCCAACTGTAAAGTCAACAGCCACCAATGAGTAAACTGCTGTTGTTTGATCACAGCTAAATTGTCACTGGCCTTCCATAATATAGCCCTACCCCAAATAACCCAACATGAATTGCTTTCTGCAGCTTCTGTTTGCTTTAAAGTAATCTGACTCCACTCAGTAAACTGCTGTAGTACACGGGTAATGGTATTTATTTTTCTTCCATTTCTGTATTTAGTTTTCTAGTTTTAGTTGCAACATTATTTTATCATGCTTGAGGACAGGCCGCTGAAGTACAGTCTCCTATTAAACTTGGTAAAAATTCCAGTGTGTTCTCATTAGATCAAGGAGTAAAATAACTAACAGTGTGACTTATTGTTTTATATAATCTAATGTGCCACTTATAGGAATCTTTGAGTTAAATTATTCTGGTATAGCCAAAGCCCACAGTAAGACTAGACTCCAGCACAAAGCTCATGTTTTTTTATTTTTTGTGGCAACAGTCCTTGTTGCTATTTTAATATTTTCATTTATGGAAGTGTAGGTGAAGTAACATGCAGGAGGATTGGTAGGGTTGCTCAGAGGAGACCTGCTGTCCCTCATATACCTGATACAAATGTCTCTTCCTGTGCTACACAACATACGTTTAGGGCCATCTTGGAGGAACAGGCACATTCCCATAAGTGCTCCAGATAAATGCTCAGGGTTGTGAATATGGCCCAGGCTGACATGCATTACTGCCACCACAGTGTTGCCGATTCAATGGATTGAATGAATGACACATTGGAACTAGGGGTGTCTGTGATGGAATGAGGGGTGTCTGTTATAGAACAAGCATTGTCTGTGATGTAACATCTGCTGGAAGGGGAATGGCATCCTCATGAGCATAGGTCAGGCACATCATCTGATGTTAGCCAATGTGGCTGTGCCTGATCATGCTCCCAAAGTTGCAGTACTTCCACTGCTCTGTCAGTGGGTGAGCTGTCCACAACCAGACATGACAGGTCATGGGGTTATTTTCCTGGGCATCCCTGTGAAGGCAGCTCATCCAGCAGACATCAGTCACATTCAGGTGTCAGCAATGCATATGACCATGGGCATGGACCTGCCAGTGCAACTCTTGGCAGAGCCAGTTCTTGTGGCTGCAGATAATGATGATGAACTGCCACCTCTACCATTCATGGTTCATACCTGTCTGACACACCAAGATGTAGAGCTAGCACAGAGCTTGGCCGTGTTCATGCAGGCATTCACACACAAATTTCATCTGGAGGACCCCTACAGATGCACACACAACAGTTACATGGTTCAGTTGTGCAGCTTAAAATTCATTTTGCCTCACTGGCCATTTGTTGGTTTATCCACCTTTTGTGTCAGCGTAGGCTTCCTGCCCCCCCCCCACTCTATGCAAGTGATGATAACTGTACCGATCCCTGTTTTCTATCTTTTGGATTCAGGGATAAATGAGTTTTGTGTCTGATGTTCAGGATGCATAGCTGACTTAGTGCTTAGTATACATATAGTATATATATATATATATATATATATATATATATATATATATATGTGTGTGTGTATGGTGTTGAACTGGTAATTGTACCTTTGACTTATATTGGCCTTAGGATGTAAGACAGTTGATAGCATCAATATTTCACAACTTTATTGTGAATAATCTTGTGAGAGTTGTGAAGTCTGAAGCTGCAATGTGTAGCATTACTTTCTAACTTCTTTATTTAATGATTTTTCAGTACAAACATATTCCTCTAAATTGAGGGCATGCAGTGATCATCAGTACTTTTTAGAGGTATGACTGTGTGAATCTTTGATGCCTGATACCTACTACTTAATATTAGACATATATATGATAAATAAGTGTCTGCTGTCACATGTTAAGGTCATTTCTGTACAAATCTCCCATCTTTTACTTGCTTACAGTACCAAGACTTGAAATATAAGGATATGTCACTCACTGATATTTTTACACAATACACGTCAGGTTTAGGACTTACCTTGCAAATGCAGCAGCTGCCACAGTTTTAGTTCAGGGCTGACACTGTCTGATACAAGCAGTACACAGCAAATGCTTGGGGAGGTACAGGCTGTGAGAGTTGTCTGGCATCAATGCTAGTAAATGTATATGTGTAAAAGGACAGTTTTAGGTTCTTAAGGTGGTGAGTGATTGGGCAATGCATTGTCTCTTAGCCAATGTAAGGACATATTGAGCATGCCTACATTTGCCTGCACCCACAGTAGCTGCTGGTTCCCCCTCTGACTCCTTATTTGCATGTGGCTGTGGTGACGTTGGCATTGATCGTGGGATGTGTGCTCCTTCCCCTTGCTGATTCTGCTAAAGCTCTTTTCTTAGGATGATGTTGTGTAGCATGGCACATACTGTGAATATTTCAGTACATGTCCATGGATTCTACTGCAGGGCTCCCTCAGATGCATCCAGGTACTGGAAGCATAACTTCAGCAGTCCAAGCACATGCTCTGTTTAATTTCCAGTTTGAATGTGTGTCTCATAATGGCATTCTTCAGTGTGTGTGTGTGTGTGTGTGTGTGTGTGTGTGTGTGTGTGTGTGTGTGTGTGTGTATGTGTGTTCATTTCTGATGGGTGTCATCAGCCGTGGTTCCAGTGCATAACCTGCATGCCCCAGTAAATGACCCTGTGGGATATCCACGCTAGTGAACATCTGATACAGTTGGGAGGTGTACCAGATATGTGAGTCATGGTAACTGCCAGGGTTGCCAACACACACATTCAGGATTATTCCCTTGACATTACACACAACTTGGCAGTTAATAGAGTGGAAGCCCGGTCTGTTTATGTAGCGCCTACCCTCTTCCCCAGGTGATACCTTCATTTCTACTTCCAGGTAGTGTGCTACATGGTAGAACTCCTGCATATTTATGGCCCTAACCCCAAGAGCATAGGGAACATATATGGGGTCACTGGCATGTTGGAGTTAGAATTCAGGAATTGATGGAGGATACTGGATGCTGATACTTCTGATACCCACAGTATTTCCCCTGCTGGTCTCTGAAAGGTACTTGTAGCTAGGATTATAAACGTTAGACATACCTTTGTCTCTACTGGGATGGGTTCCTTCAGTTGGCCCTGACTATGAGTTGAGGGCAACAGTGGTTGTAGAGTTTCTGTACTGTGCCTCTATCCACCCTGTAGTGCTCTACAATGTCTACATCATGTAGGTTGTGAAAATTAAATAGGTCCTGAAAACTCTTCTCCTTCTTGGCCGTGGTCTATTGATAGTAGCAGCAGCATAGACTTCAGCCTGTTGCACATACAAATGAATTAAAGCAGCAGCAGCCCCTAACATTCTTTCTGTGTAAACTTCTTTCCATGGCTGTAATCCAATAGGTTATGGAATTTGGAGCAAAACCAGCACTGAGTCAACATGGTTGCTTTATATCTTGTTGAATATCTCCACCATGGTGGATTGATTGATAAGCATACAGTTCAGCTGCTTATGCTGTAATTGGCATGCCACAGTGTTTACCCTATTTTTGTGGTGGTGCAGGCCTCTAATCTGTGCTTAGTGAATCTAAAACACTGTGCTACCATGTCACGCATATAGTAGAAAGGGACTGTGTAGGTATTATTGAATTTGGCTGGATGTCTAACAGGTGAGAGGAAAACATACAGAAAAAAAAGTAATAACCAGTCTGTATAAACTTGCATTAATGTTTTATAGTGGATACAGGTGTACAATAGCACATCTTAGCTTAAGATTATGAACCTACTGTTATATATCCTGATGATACAGATACCCCTTCTTTCATCTTTTTTTAGAATTTGTTGAAAACTGTGGGTGAAGTTATGCTTTTTATGCAAACATTCTCACAGAGAATACAAAGGACTCCAGTTGTCAAGGAAAAAAAACCTTAGGGACATGTCTTAATAAATAATTTTCACATACTGCATTGTCTGAATTAAAACATGTATATGCTCATAATATATTAGGTTATTAGTCAGTTCATCCAATTGTGAAAACATAAAATAGAAAAAAAAATCACATAGCTAAATGCTCCTGACTTAATTTAATTAAATTCACAGTGGATGCGTAAGTTGCAAGCAGTTAATACAGAAGCTGCTTCAACAGAATTGTATGATACGTGCATGCAAAACGACTATGTAGTAAGAATTTGTGAATAGTGATTTTATATTAAATATGTATATCTTTCTGTCATGGGAATAAAACATGTCTCCTGCTGACCTGGTTTACATATTCATTTAAAAGAAAGACAAATATCAGAATGCCTATGGTTCATTTAAAAATATTTAGAGGCAAGCAAAATTGTAAAGACTGTGCTTGTTTTTCAGCATGGCCATTAAACTTTGACCAACCTTTGCTTCTGATGGAATTTTAAAAATATTAATTGATTTTCATGCATTTCCTTTCTTCATCTGATTCATTTACTGGTCCCATTAAAGCATTTTTAGACAGAAGCAAGGTTGGAAATGGTATAAATGGAGCAATAAATATCTTATAGTAATATCAAAACCAAAGCAACAGGGCAACAGAAGAGCATATATTAAAAGCAAAATATTCAGTGGAAATGTACTATAACAGTGTTATATTTCAGAGCTTTATATAATAACACTGATCACTCAACAGAAGCATAACTAAGAGTTTTGTTGAACATATGGGGATGGTAACAGGGACAAAATCACATTTCACTGCTAATCTAGAAAAGATGCCAGTCAGTGATTCACATATACTGTTTCAAGGCAGTAAGATAATGACTTAAAATTACCAGCTATTAGTCACAAGCTTCCTACTAGCAGCCTAAATTCATTTATGTGTTTTCCTCGTGTGAAGGTACAGGCACAGTTCTACTTCTTTTGCATTTACTTGGTGACATTTCCTTAAACAGCTCCTGTTACAAGGACTCCTGCTAGGTTTGTTCTGATTATTGGTTGGGGCAAGTCACCCATCAACAGAGATAAAGGTGCTGGTCATTGAAAAGGAGCACTGATGGTTTCAGGTAAGGAATAGGGAATAAAATGCCTCAAAAGGTTACTTTTAGAATCATTAAAACATATTAAACACATGCTAAACATCTTAATGCTATTTCATTGGTCAATAACAGTAGTCACTTCAGTGTCTGAATCTCACCAACAGTTTCACTCACCCACCGACCCGTCTGGTGAAATGATTTCTCCAGCTCTGTGTTTCATTGTTTTCTCATTTTGATTGTTATGTGGGTAGGGTTTTCAATAGAGACCTGGGCAATGTTCAAAAGTACTTTTGATCATTTTATACTTCATATCAGCACAGTAATAAGACGATTTATATATTCAGTTTAAATAAATTTTTAACAGCCCTAATAATATGATAGAGAAACTGAACAACACCTAAAACATTTACCTAGAAATGTAGGTTGGAATTTATGCTTTAGTACTGATTAATCATTCAACAAAACTTACAGCTGTGTAGCTCTCAGAGAAATGCAGCTTATTTTAACAGATGATAATAGTGGCAAATACAAAGTAAATAATCAGCACATAAAAACTTCTGTAGAAAGTGTAAAGATGCATCAGTGGAAAATATTATGTATTTAAAACACGATTCTTTGAGGAAGTTCAGGTATAGTGCATTTGTTTAGTGACTGTCAGGACACATGATAGGTGTTCTTTAACCATCACTATAAAATTGAATCTCCTCTTTTATAGCTGAATGCATATCCATCTTCTTTGGTTCTCATTCAAAGCACCTCAAGGAGTATAATGTTACATATGGTTTCTAAGAGAAATAACACTATACCTTTTACTCTTTGAAAGTAAATTGGATTTTTAAAATAAGAGTGAAGCAACTGAAAATTTGGCATGAAAAATCATTGGTTATATATGTGCAAGCAAATTAAAAAGTCCCCTTTTCCTTTATATGTGATGTATATGTGCAAAAGAAACTCAAATTGTGATATTAGTAGAGTGTAAATTTAGAGTCTGAAATTACTTATTGCAGTAATTAACTAATAGCATATAATATCCCTAAGAGAAATAATGCTGAGTCTATAAAAAGGTAAATATGTCTCTATTATTCACTGCATCACCGACCCACTAGACTAAAATGCACTGCATCAAACACAATGAACTCATGATGTAAAAAAAAAATGTTTTATGCATGAGGGAAGCCCCTCCACAAACCTCCCTTTTGAGGTCTGAGTCACCCACAACCCCCTACTGATTTTATATATATATATATATATATATATATATATATATATATATATATATATATATATATATATATATATATATATATATATATATATATATAGAGGAAAGGGCAAAATCCCACTCCATGATGTGTAAGTTTGATGTAATATATGTAAGATTAAACACATTAAACTCAGCTCTACACACACACACACACACACACACAAGCATATATATATATATATATATATATATATATATATATATATAATATATATATATATATATAATATATATATATATATATAATATATATATATATATATATATATATATATATATATATATATATATATATATATATATATATATATATATATATATATATAGATATATATATATATATATATATATATATATATACATATATATATATATATATATATATATATATATCTATATCTATATATACATATATATATATATCTATATATATATATATATATATATATATATATATATAGGTCTACTTCAGTAGACCAACATTACACAACAACGACATTCACAACACTCAGAGCAGAAGACCAACAATGGAAATAACCAACAGTTCTAAATCCCAACACTGAAAACACCGACATGTGAAACGAGCGCAACTGTGTAAGTATGCAATAGTGATGGATGTTAGGATGCTGGTAAGGTAAGTGTGCAATAGTGATGGACCTTAGGGTTAGGGTGCGGGTAAGGTAAGTGTGCGACAGTGACAGACCTTAGGGTTATGGTGCGGGTAAGGTAAGTGCGCGATAATGATGGACCTTAGGGTTAGAGTTTGGGTTAAGGTTAGCGCATAGATAGTTGTGTGTGTAAGGTTTAGTGTAGGCTTGTAAGGTTTTCGGTGTGCTTGTGTTTTGTGTGTGTTGTGAGTCAGTGTTATGGTGTTCGGTAATGTGGACTGTCGGTTTTGTGTAGTGTTGGTGTTTTGGTGTCGGCGTTTTGGCTGTCGGGTGTGTGGGGTGTCGGTGTAGTGTAGGGGATCCATATATATATATATATATATATATATATATATATATATATATATATATATATATATATATATATATATATAGAGATATAGATAGATTCCTATTACAAGAACGAAAGTTCACAACTTTGAACTTGTAATAGGAAGCCTCACTTATGCAAAAGTTCACTTTAATGAAAGTGAACTTCCGCGAAAGTGCACTTCACCGAAAGTACTGCAGCACAATGGAGGACATCAAAAAACAAGCTATGTCCTCCACTATGGTGCGATACTCATGGACCTTAGGGTTAGGGCATGGGTTAGGGTTAGGGGATAGTTAGTAAAGCTATCCCCTTACCCTAACCCATGCCCTAACTCTAAGGTTCGTGACTATCGCACCATAGTGGAGGACATTGCTATGTCCTTCACTGCGTTGCAATTGTCTCTGACCTTAGGGTTAGGGCATGGGTAATGGTAAGGGGATAGCCTACTGGGCTATCCCCTTACCATGACCTGTGCCCTAACTCTAAGGTCTGTGAGTACTGCACAGAAGTTCAGTACAATGCCCGTTCATTGTACTGAACTTCATGTAAGTGCACTTTCGATTATGTGCACTTTCGCTGCAGTGTGCATTCCATTCACTATTTCAAAATAGTGACCCTTCGATCTAGTGTATGGAATCCATATATATATATATATATATATATATATATATATATATATATATATATATATATATATATATATATATATATATACACACACACACACACACACACACACACACACACACACACACACACACACACACACACACACACACACACACACACACAGGGAGTCGTTTATCCTTTCTTAATCAGTTTAGTCCCACTAGGGTATTTATACTACTTGGGGAATTGTTGGCAATGAGTTATAACATGTGGCTATCCAAAAGATTAGTAATAGTTCTTATATTAATTTCAGCTTGGCAAATGATGTTGATTGTGATGATAAAATACACACTCACATACAAACACACACACACACACACACACACACACACACACACACACACACACACACACACACACACACACTCACACAAAATGGCTCAAGCATTTTCAGAAGTTTATGCTGCTTTATCAAGGCAAATTAGGTAAAACCACATTCTTGGATGTATGTATATTTATAGTAATTACACCACCAAGTCTTTAATTACATTGTGACATAATTTTGTCATGTCATTCTACCTATATGTTCTTTTTACTTTAAATTCAATGGTCTAGATGAGCTTGCATTCGAAAAGATAATCAATATTTTATTTATGAAAGTTAAATAAATAATTAAAACATAAAAAACATTCAGTATTTACATTTATAAAATTTGAACAAGGGCACGTGTAAATATAAATACAAAACTCATTGCATTCTATATTAATTCTAAGACATGTTCTTGAATATATCTAAACAGACATAGTACACCATATACAGATTAAGAAGATCCTTCTTGTATGAAAATGCTTTGCTATACCTCAGAAGCATCATGTTTAAAATTCAAGAAATGTTGCTATACTATAAAACAGTTTTTAGTTGTAAATGTCCATTTGGCTCTAATTTATAAAGATTGTGACGACCCAAATATTGCTGCCAGAAATTGTCTTGCTGCAGCAGACTGCTGCTCCAGCAAGTTAAGTGCTACAATATCGGGTCTATATTACATGATCGAAGTTTCAAAACTTCAAATCTGATATGGTCGACACCATATGATCGAAGTTTTGAAACTTCAAAAATGTAAAACAAACACAGCAACCTACAAAAACAAACCATTTAAATGCTCTAAGCAGGGGGGAAGCCCCCCTGCACCCCCCACACCCCCACTACTTAAATATACCAAACTCTGACATCGTACTACAGTGCAGAAAAGAAAAATCTTCCCTTTCCACACTGTACGGAGATCTCAGTTAAAAGATTTGAAGTTTCAAAACTTCAGTTATATGGTGTCAACCATATCAGATTCAAAGTTTTGAAACTTTGATCTTATGACATAGACCCACACTATCAATATACAGAATTTAATGGAAAATTGTTATTACCTACATTAATACTATGTATTTGTTTTACTCTGCAGTCCCTGCCTAATGCTTACAGTATATTTTACAATTCCTATCATGAATTTATTTTCAATTTTACTGACATATAATACCCCAAAAGAGCAGGCAACAGAACAGATCAAAAACAAGGTGTCACTATAATTTTTTTGTCTGCAATGTACCAATCTGTGCAATATTATTTCCCATAAGGGACTTGCAGTAGACATGCTACCTGTTCTTGAGATATTTTCCTAGCTTACTCTGTTAAATGGATGAAACTTTAGTCACTATCTTCTGGATGGTGCTGCATAATATATTTTAAGACTATATTTTGAAACAGAATTTTGTTCTTTGTCCTTGAAGTTTTGTTAATTTGTTGTCATATTTCATCTTGGACAAGCAGTTGCTCTAAACAGTTGGAACTATATAAAAGTCTGCAATATAGGTACAAATAACCTGATTCATTTTATTATGCTTTAATTCTCATTGTGGTTTACAAGATGTTTTACATTTATTTCCATGTCCCATTCTCTAATTGCATTTCTATCTCTGTGGAATCATATTTTTCAAAACCTTTGACGCCCCCCCCCCCCCCATTGTTGGCATTGTTGATCATTTCTGATATCCAAACGTGTTCAATTGAGAATTATCCTGGGAAATCAATACATTCCATGTAAGATTAGAATGAAGCCTACACTGAGTTTATGTGTTTGTGCTGTAAGCGGCAGCAGCACTAATTACATATTCATGCCAATCACTGTGTTCAACTAATTACATACTCATGCAAATTACTGTGTTGACCTACAGGCAACTAGGTCTGGGGGATTGCCTGAAATGCTACAGTAGTTACCAGGATTAATAATATAGCAATGTATATGTTCCAAACACATTACAGGACAGTGTATTCAGTGCAGAGTATTGTGGAATCTCATTTCAGGCATTCTGTATAAAAGTTATGTAAATGATCCATGACAGTACATGAACTGCCATTTAAAATAAACAGTCAAGGGAAGTGTGTGTATTGAATAGGGGCACTCAGATGACTTGTAGGAATGAACACAGAGAAAGAAGACAGATGAAACATCTTAATGTACAGCAGATGAGGGCATGCAAATGACAATTGCAGGAGGAACACTAATCACATATCAACATGATACAGTATGGACTGCACAGTGAAAATGTATATTATGTGACTGTCATACAAGGTGACATAACACTAGAGAAGATGTCTTTTTGATATAAGCATCCTAATATGAACAATGTTGAGAGCATCTATCAGGGATGGCATATACAGTAGGTGTTAGGTGCATATTGTGAAGCTGTGCAACATAAGTTGTCTGAATATGACTGTAATGTTAGCATAGGTCTCCCCCAGGTGAGACATATAAATACAGGTTCATTGACAACAGTAAACAGAAGCACACATAATCACAGACAATATCAGAATAATTCCACCAGTAATGCCATGTCTATGACATAACATGTGTGATTGTGAGTGACCATAGATGGTTCTGCTCAAACACATTTGTACAACTATTATGAGATGTAAGCAATCTATGATGGTAATCAAGCACACTGTCCTGACACTGCAACAGTTATCTGCTAGAGGTGTTATGAGAGACACTGCTATGCCTATATGTGACATTATGATTAGTCCAGGCTAGCTGACAGGTGTGCATGGCATATAGATTGCACATTCCACACTGTCACAAATTTAACCCATGTCATCAATGTTGTCAAACAGCTACATATGTACTGTGTGCATCACCAGAACAGGTATCGCACATGCATCTAGTATATCACCTTGATGAGGATTCTGTGCCTTCAGACAGTAATGTTTATGAAGCAAAAACAATACCTAGGCATGGCCAATAAGATGTGTGGGAGTTCACTGTGGTAAAGGTGGTACACTTGAATTATGCATCCATAGAAGATGTGTAGGGTGGTACATGAAGAAGGGGGCATTGTACTCAGTTATTGGTGTGATGAAGGCTGTGAACTGTAGAAGTATTATGGCCTTTGATGTGGATGTCCTGCATATGCTCAGGAGTTATGTTACATACAAGGGAGTAGTCATCATTGTGAATGCGTGCTGGTGGAGGTTCTGCACACCATCCACCTTAGTACTCAGGTCCTTTACCACTTTCTCTACTCATACAGGTGTGATGTCTACATTATCATTGGGATGTGCACTAGTTTTCATAATGTAAAAATCTGCACCATCTTTTTGTTTTATCTCATGTGTTCTCATGACCATGGCAGCAGTCTTTGGTGTATGCTGATACTGTTTGTATTATACTAATATCACAGCAGAAGTCTGACTTGGAGAGTGGTGGACAACATTTTATTTTCTGGTGAGGGGAAGATGGTAATAGCAGTATGCCACATGCTGGTGGAAAATGGTCTCTCTAATGGCCAGCAAGTGCACAAACACACACAGACACATACATACCCCAGTTGACTGTAGTGAAAACAGAACCACTATCTACCTACCTTGGTACATGGACTGGAAAGGTCAGTACTTTATGCAAGTTCCATGGCACAAGTCTGATTTTACCAGACTGCAGGATACTTTACAGTGGATGACATCACCACTGGATATTGGAGAAAGGATGTTGGGAGACCTGCATGAAGTGGATGTGTAGGCATGCCCAACTTTCAAAATATTGGTACTCCATGGCACTGGAGTGGAAACTGGAGGATACTCAATTATGCTCTTCTGATTAGACAGACACACACATGCACCGGTTGACTGCAGTGAGATTAGAACCCCTACCTAGCTAAGTACACTGACTAGAGAACTCAGTATTTTATGCAAACACCATGGCACAAGTCTGACATTTACAAGGCTACAGAACAATTTATAGTGAATGACATCAGCATTGGATGTTGGAGAGAAGATGTTAGGAAGCCTGCATGAAATGGATAGGTAGCCATGTCCAACTGTCACAATATTAAATTTTTGAATGTTACTAGATTGATGAGTGTGCAATCTATAGTGTTTGTTGTTGTGTGTTCAATGTGCAGGTATACTTTAAAAGACAGCTTTACAAACTATATGCAAACAGCTGTCCACATTACTGCTATTCCTGAATAATCAGAATGTGTATTGTCATTATAAAGATGTGCATGGTATATAAGAAAGCATTTGTTATTTATTTCTATGGTATAGTTGCTATATTTGTGAACAAGTACTGAGATACCATGTTTGAAGTGCATGGGTGTAGATAACAGTTTGCTGCAGTTTAAATGTTTTCTTTTTTTAAAAAGTCCATTCATTATGTTTGTGTTTTAAAGAAATTTCATGGGATGAAGACTAAGTACATATAAGTATGCTATTGTCCACATTCCATAGTGCACCATCGAGCAGCTGGATTGTGTGGATGATGGCTAAGTGTTTGTGCATACGAGATACACATTTCTACTGCTTTCCCTGTTTGCACCTAGTTAAGTGGCAAGCAAATGCAAGCCTTGTTGCTACAATTAAGATAATACTGAGTGTTTGAAATACACCTGCTGCTTAGCTGACTCTGTGGCAGCAGATGTAAATGCATTGACATATTTCATTTGGAGCTAAGATGATATAGGGTTCAAATCCAAGGATATGTAACAGTTTTAAAAAGTATTGGTAATACAATAAAATAATTCTTTATACTACTTTCACTATGTGTTATTGTGTGTTACCTTAGTGCAGCATGTTTAAACATAGGTAACCAGACCACTGAAGAACTATCCACTGTTTTTTGACACTGGTGCATGATGTCACGCTCCACGCAAACATAGAGACCACAAAGTGAAGGGCTCCATTGTTTTTTTTTTTTTCTTACTTATGTGTGTTTTGTGTGATTGTGTGTGTTGACCAGATTAACGGTGTTAAAATGAGGTAGATCGGAAAGTGGTGAAATGGGGGACAAGCAGGGGGAAGAATAAAGGGAAAGCAATATAGGAATATACACAAGGGAGATAGAAATAAAAACATAGCTAGCCACTTCTTCAACAGTCTAAAATGAAAATATGTACAGAATATTAGCTGAATTTGGACTGTCAGCTCAACAAAGACGGGTAACTACAACATGATTATGTTGTATAGCCAACTGGACCACCAAACTGAGTGTGTCAAGAAGACACATGTGCAAAGTGGAGAGCTATGCATGGGACAGTATTATTTATTGTGGGGCAAGTGCCCATTTTTTATTCACTAAGAGGGGAGTGTTGGATAAGGGGTGTAAGTATTTTTGGGTCAGATGCAGGGTAGGTGAGGAAGCAGATGCAAACAGGACAAACAAGACATGACACAGGGACATTGAGGGATACAAAAGCTTGGGATATACCATGATTGGGGATAGAGAGGGGACAATAGAAGACTATGCATGTCAAACATGTGGACAGTGAGAATCTAGTCCTCACTCCCAGGACTATCACTGTCCCCTTTCACCACTGGCTGTTGGAGTGCTTGATGCCTCCTCCTATGGACCATATGGGAAAGCAGTGTCTCCATCCAGCATAGATGTGCAGCAGTGGTACTGTGCACAACTTTACACATCACCCCTGCATCTGCTGGTGGGTGATACAATCCCCAGCTCTGCCAGCACTCCTGGAGGGTAACAGAGCACCAACCTCCAGGGTAGTGCTACATGAGTGTGCAGATAAAGGAGGGGCAGCAGTAACAGTACTGCCAGGTTGGGACTCAGATGTGCTGGACATCAGTGCTGGAGTAAGTGGATTAGGGGCAGGCTGAGCCACTGAGGTTGGCCTACCTCCGTGTGCTGTAAAGTATTTTATGATTTGTTAGAGATGGATGACATGGAAACATTTTGATAATACATAGAAAAAAAAAGACAATGGTTGGGGTGATATAAAAAGAGATAACATTATCATCATCATATGTCACATCCAATGCATTATCACAATAATAAAAGTATTTTATCTGAAAATTTACATTTAAGTATACTTCTTAACAACTACAAACTGTAATAAGGATTGCTCAAAGTTATCATTGCAATGTGCAGATATTGCACATCTGTTTGGTCCAATTCATCAGATTAAGTTAACATCAGGGAATTTATGCCACTTGTGTAGAAAGTAATTTAGGTAGGCTTGCACTATTTTATACTTGATTACTTGTGGTATTTGAACCCCCAAGGTCTGACAACAGTCTTACAATTGACTCCTATAGCTGGTTTGTGCTACAGACCAAAGCACGCATGCTTGCTTTTACATTTAGGATATGTATTCTTACTTTGCTACAATTACATAGAAAATATATTTTTTTAATTTAAAAGCTACAATGATACTTCTCTTGTGGTGCATACATATCCCTTGCTTTCCTCAGTCTCTCTAGATGCTTAGCATGGGGTTCTCTATTTGCAGGAATCTCTACATTAGGTGTGGAATGAAGAGAGGCGAAGAGAACAGAAGAGCATTATGGATAACAGTTTTGCCTATATGTAGCTTTCTATTTACTATAAATTATCATATTAGTATACTAACACAACTGTGAGATGTTACTAGTTCTTAACTCATCCATCCATGGTTGTGGGTATCCCTCTTGTGCCTTTTTACGTCATTAAAGTGATGTCTACACTGTTCTCCAGTGTGTTAAATGCCAGTTGCACTGGAGACAGTCTTGACCATACTATTTCAAGCCTCAGACATGTACTGGGAGCCAGCATAGACTCCCTACAAAAGCCTTTTGGCATTTCACAAGGAGTCCAGTAAAGATTCTGGACTCCACAACACCCCACCTCTGTGCCCTAAATTAGGAACCTTCCCTTCTCCAACCAGACATGTTTAACCAGAGAGAACAGTATTAGCTAATAATAATTTCCTGCTAATACCTGTTATCATGTTGACTGACTTGCACAAACCCAAACAATGATGCCAACCATATTTTCTCAATGTTAAGCAGAGAGCAACAACACCAAACAAAGATAAAAGCATTTTTTTTTAAATAGGAAGATTAATATAACAGTTACCAATAGTTTGAGGCTTGCTTACTGCTGAAATTCTTAGGTGATTTAACTTTGCAGACGCAGTGGGGGCATACATTTCATGACCCAACTCATTTTGGTTTGGCTTTATACATTGATAAAACTGATTTTACAATGTGGGATTGAAACATATATATAGGAGACAAAACATTTTCTTCCACAGTGATGATTTTCACCTTTGCCACAGAAGAAGTGCTTTCCAGACATAGTCATGTATTATATATAAATAGACATGACAGATATATATATATATATATATATATATATATATATATATATATATATATATATATATATATATGTATGAGTCTTATTGAAGTCGGAAGGCCATACAAGGTCAGGTAACATACTTATAATTATAAAAACATAGTAGTCCGTATGCCCTGAATCATACATATAAAGTCATATGAATTCCAATGCTCTATATACTTGTTGTTATTGTTATTTTTAATTATGTTTAACTTTTTTATGTGACATTTAATATAAAGTGAAATGAAACAACAGTAAAATTATTTTGAATTTCCTATATTAGAACCCAGGACCATTTGTATTGCAGCCCTGCACTTACACCTGCTGCCACAGGAATAGTTAAATAAGGGTTGGATATTTCCCTATTCATTATTAACTTCTGTGTGTTAACTGCTGGCGAACGATACTTACCATGTTTGAGCGGTGCCAAACAGAATTGACAGAATGTATTCATTTTGAAATTGTTGACTGTTTGCTTTCTCTATATAGGTTTTCTGGAGCTGCAAGTGTTGGGGGAAGGTTGTTAACCACCACACAATGTCAATAAGTGGCATTGTGTGATGGAAAGTAAACTATGCAACAATGTAGCCTTTTTATTTTATTTCATTTTATTTTATTTATTTCACATTTGTTTACCAGGAAGTTTTGACAGGACATAGATTCATTTACAGTGGAGGCCAGGGGGAAAAAGCTCCATGTTGAACAGTTGTATAATAAAATACAGAAAACAAACTATGATTAACATATAGGAATAGAAGCAATATAGACATTCAAAAAGTTTGTACAAATTAGGATTCATACAAATATGAAATGATACTTCAGTAATAACATTGGATAGAAGTAACATTAGGTAGCTTGGCTAGTCAGATTAAATCATACCAGCTAGGCCAGTTGCCATTTATCGATCCAGCTTGACAGGTGAAATGCAGGAGCATAGCCACGTATTGGTCATGTGAATTTCGAGTAAGACTTTAAACTGGCTGATAGTGGTGATGTTTGTCAGTGAAGGTGGAATGCTGTCCCAGGCTTTAGCCATCATATGTGAGAATAAGGCTTTCCCTGCAGTATTGTTGGCTGTGGAAAACCAGAGTAAAGATTTTTCATTTGAGTGAAGAGGACGATTTGCAGTATAGGGAGACAGGAGATGGCTAAGAGCAGGGTTTTTCTCAGGATGTTTTAGAATATTATAAGTAGTGATGAGCTGATGATAAAGAAGAAGTTGGGGGAGTTCAGGCCACTTCAGGTCCCTTAGGGCCTGGCAATGGTGAGTTCTGGAACAGGACTGATTGGCAAACTTAGCAATTTTATCATAGCAAGACAAGTTTGTAAGGTTATTTTTTCTGGTACAGATAAGAATGGGGGCTGCGTATAGAAGGGTGGCTAGCAGTTGGGTCTGTACAAGGGTGACTTGTGCCTGGTCAGTGAGAAACATTTTTTGTCTGTGTAAAATTCCCATTTTCTATGGACCTTTTTGATGGTTTGAGAGATATGGATATCAAAGTGTAGGTCGCTGTCGATCTCAACCCCAAGTAGTTTGTTATTAGGAGAAGGAGAGATAACAGTACCCTTTTTATACATGATGGCGAAAGGAAGGAGTGTGGCTTTAGCTTTAATGGGTGGAAATAGGAGCAACTTAGTTTTGCTGGAGTTTAGAATAAGTTGAATGTTGTTAATCCAAGATTCTACAGAGTTAAAAGATTCTCGAGTCATCTGTTGCAAGGTTGTTAGTGAGGGGCTGAGCAGACCAGTGTAGAATCATCTGCATACTGTATGAATGTTGCATGATGGGTGGAGGTATGAAGATCATTTTTGAATAAGGAGAAGAGGAGTGGTCCTAATACAGAGTTTTGAGGTACTCCAATGGTTGTTTGGAAGTTGGGGGGATAGTTCACCTTCCCATAGAACAGATTGGTGCCTGTTTGAGAGACAGTGTATGAACCAAGCAATAGCTGAGGGTGAAAAAAGAGAGAGTAGTTAAGGTGTCAAGTAGTTTGGCATGGGACACCATGTCAAATGCCTTGGAAAGATCTAAGAAGACTGAAGAGACATAGTTATGTTTATTTCTATGTTCATTATCATAGGGAGTGAGAGAAGGGCTGTAGTAGTGCTATGAAAAGGTCAAAACCCATGCTGTGAACAGGAGAGGAGGTTGTGCATAAGCAGAAATTCCATGATTTGAGAGTGTACACATCCCTCAAGCAGTTTAGATGGGAGGGGTAGCAATGGGGCAGTAGTTAGAGAGTTCATATGAGTTGCCACCTTTATGCAGTGGTATAATATGGGACACAGCAGAAATCTGCTGTCCATCCTCCACCTGATACAGGTGTGTCTTTCTGTGCCAATTATCATATGTTTAAGGCTGTCATAGAGGCATAGGCATATTCCAATAGGACTTCAGTAGATGTAGCACAGGTTGACATGCATGACTGCCACCATTGTGTTGCTGATTCAATGGATTGGATGAATGACACTTGGGGATGGGTGGTGTCTGTGATCGACTGTCTGCTGGGATGGTGACTGCAACCACATCATCTAATGTTAGCTAATGTGGCCATAAGTGATCATGCTCCCCTAGTGGAACTACTTCCACTGCTCCATCAGTGGTTGAGGTGTCCTCACCCAGATGTGGCAAGCCATGGGGTTGTGGCCATGTGTGAACTCATGAGAGCAGCTCATCCAGCAGACATCAGTCACATTCAGGTAGCAGCAGTGCATCTGACCATGGGCATGGATGTGCCAGTGCAACTCCAGGCAGGGCGAGTTCTCATGGGCTGGCATGACAACTATGAACTTCCACCTCTATCATGCACAGCTCACAACTGTCCAACATACCAAGACGTAGAGCTAGCACAGAGCTTGGCTGTGTTCTTGCAGACACTGACACACCAGTTTCCCCTGGAGTGCCCATACAGACACACTCACAACAGTTACATGGTTCATTCATGAGGCTTAAAGCTCATTTTGTCTCACTGGCCATTTGGTACTTTATCCAAATGTCTGCTGTTTCTCTGTCTTACTCACACACACTCACTTACCTCTTCTGTTAGCCTAAGTTTCCTGACCCCACCCCCTACACACACACAGCACCCTGTACAATTGATGATAACTGTGCCATATCTTTGTTTTCTATCTTTTGGATTCGGGAATATATGAACTTTGCATCTGATGCTCAGGATGCATAGCTGATTTAGTTCTTAGTATATTTGTTTTTGTGATGCTGTTTTGCTAATTGTAATGCATTTACACAAGTCTTTGTAATGTTTACATCCCTCCCACACTCTTACAGTGACAAAGCTGGACAAATCCATCAATAAAAGTGGGACAAAGACTGAACAATAGGGAGACTTTTTAAATATTTTGGTCTTACAAAGTTAGGCAGTTGATAGAATCAAACAGTTTTGCATCACTATTTTTAAGACTTTTCTGAGGGATATGAAGTCTAAAACTGAAATATGTATCATTAATTTATAAGTTCTCTCTTTAAAGATTTGCCAGTTCAAAAGTATGAGGCCAAACTGAGGCCATTCAGTGACCATAAGTACTTCTGAGAGGTATGAATGTGTGAATCTTTGATGCCTGAGGCCCATTATTTGATAGAGGACACATGTATTCACATAAGTCACTGCTGTCACATGTTGAAGTCATTGCTGTGAAAATCACCCACCTTTTACTTACTTACATTACCAAGTAACAGTATGCAAGAATATGGCATTCATTTGTATTATTACACACTTTTTTTAATATTCCAGGTTTAATACTTGTCATGTAAATTTGGCAGTTGCTACAGTTTTATTTCAGGGCTGGAGTACACAGCCATGACATGTGTAGGTAAAGATTGTGAGTGCTACCTTGCATTAATGTTAGTATATGTATGTATGTAGGATGTAGGTTTTATTCCCTTAGGTGGTGAGAGAGTGCACTATGCATTGCCTCAGCCATTTTGAGGGCATATTGAGCACACCTACATCTGCTACACCCACAGCAGCTACTGGTTACCCCTCTGACTCCTTACCAATGTGTGGCTGTGGTGATCTTGGCATTGGTGGTGTAAAGTGTGTCCCTACCCCTTGTCGATCCTGCTTGTAGAACAAAGTATGTGTATGTACCTTTAAGAAGCATCTCCGGATGTAAGCACATGCAAATAAATAGTGAGCACATGCAGGCAGCAGTGCCATTTTGAGTCTGATTCCTGATGTGTTTGTGTGCAATAAAGCTGCTTGTACTAAAACTCATGAAGGTTTGGCTGTTTAATCCTGACCGGATGAGTGACATGGTGTCAGAACTGGAATTGAGAGAGCAACTATTTCAAGACACATGAGCAGAGTTGAGGGTGAAGGCAGATTGAGTTGGTTGAGTGAAATGGAGCTCAGACAAACAAAAAGTCCAGAAATAAACTTAAGGTAACCAGAACTTGCACAAATTATTTATTTTGCAAAGAAAATGAAATGGAGCACTTGTAAGGCACAAAACAAATTATTAAGTAAACGAGTAGCACAAAACATATTTCTAATCAAACAAAAGGCACAAAACACATTATTACTTAAATGAAATGTTCAAAACCATGATATTTGATAAAACAAGCAGAAATAGTCATATGGGCTCAGAATTTACTTTGATTTGCATAACAAGCATGTTTAAAGTAAAACAAGTACAAGGAAAGTATAATGAGCATAAAAAGGGCATAATAAGTGCAATAAAAGGACACAATGAGCTTAAAAAGCAAGGCAACAGCATGTTTTTTTAGTAAAAGACTGTGTTTGGGCATAATCTGCTATTTTGCATTGGCCGAAGCCATTCAAAGCATAACTAGAGTTATTTGAAGTTTCTCAGAGTGTGCAAAGTATTTGCAGAGTGTGTGCTTTATTACAGTGTACTTATTTCAAAGTGTGTGTGCAAAGTACAATTATATTGCAAAGAGCAAAGTACAGCCATTTTGAACAGTTTCATGTACAGTGTATATTTATTCACAGAGTGCCGCCATTTCAAAATGTTTATTACACTGTACAGAGTTACTTCACAAAGTACAGCTATTTGAAGGGTTTGTTTACAAAGTACAGTAATTTCAAAGTATATCTTACACTGATAAGGAGTGGTTTCATAAAGTACAACAATTTTAAAGTATTCTTGTGCTATGGAGACTTATTTGGCAAAGTGCAGTAATTTCAAAGAGTCTTTTGTGCTATTGGGCATAATTACAAAGTCTGCCATAAAGTTCTGGCATATATATATATATATATATATATATATATATATATACATATGTTCATACATAATTCCAAGCACCTTCACTATTGTGTGTTGATAAGGCTGAGGCATTTCGCAGACCCAATCCACTTGTGTTTGATCATAATATTGGAAAGAATTGGAGAGTATTTGAGCAGGAATATGATATTTTCATGCTAGCATCTTTTTCTGACAAAGATGCACATACAAGGGCATTCATTTTACTTAACTTAGCTGGGTAAGAGGCCATTGAAAGAGAGCGCTCATTTGTATATGCAGGAGAGGGGAAACTGCTATATTGTTTTAACAGCTGAATCAAGAGAGGACCCTGAGTACTTGAAACATAAATTTAGAGAAATGTGCAACCTCCAGACAAATGTTACATTAGAGAGGCACCTATTCTATACAAGAAACCAAAAGCCGGGTGAAACTTTTGCAGCTTACATCACTGACTTGAGAAATAAGAATAATTTTGCTTCATGACCGTGATTTAATGTTGAGCAAAACCATAGAGATTTTTTAAATCCATGATTTCACAGAAAAATACACAAGTATGCTTGCAAGTGATAAGAGCATGGTTTCAACAGCAAGCGTAGACAGCATGCAGTGAATGGCAAGCAGAAGTAGGCCTAGGCACATGGCAGCTGCAACCCCTGTGGGTCTTCTTGGGAGGAGCCGTAACTTCCTAGCAAGTTCCAAGACTAGTTCAGTAAAACAGACATGCTCAGTGCAGTATAAGGGTGAGTCAGCAAAACACATATCAAGTCTTATTGGTAACTGTTGTAACAGTGGTGCCAATTATGAGTCTAAAGTAGGGAAGTGCTTAGCATTTGGTCAACAATACCACAAGTATAAAAAATGGAACCACGTTTAAAGGTTTTGTAAATCAGGCAAGCCTCATTCAGTTATTAAGAAAGGTCACTCAAGAAAGCAAGTTGATCATATAGAAAGCTGCAGCCCTACTTTCTATATAGATGGTGTATCAGTGGTCTGTGAAAAGGTTAATGTAGTAGATTTATTGGCAAATAACAAAGTATTTTGTACTGTCCTGATCAATGGTAAATCCACAGAGGTCTATGTAGACACTGGTTCAAAGTTTAATGTAATGTCAGCAGAAACATTTGCTAGAGTGAGAGCTGGTGAGCAATTTAATTTGGCCAATTGTGCAAAGCTTGTCACTTATGGAGGTGAAGAGGTTCAAAACGAAGACTCAGTGATGCTTTCATGCTATTTAGCTGGGAACAGTTACAGCTTGCAATTGTATGTAGTCCAAAGACCTGCGCAGTTTTTATCAGGTGTCAGTGATAGTTTAAGAATGAAAATGCTTTTGTTTACCAAAGAAGTCCATCATGTAGGCACATGCCCCAGTTCCAGCTTTACTGATGCTATTTTCTCAAAGTATGCTGATCTGTTTGACGACAAGCTAGGCAAACTTCCAGCTGTGTATTCCATGAAAGTAGACTCAGAGTTCAGTCTGTGGTCAAACCAGCGAGAAGAGTTCTGATAGCTATGCAGGACAAAGTCAAGGTCCAGTTAGACAAAAGGGTGCAGCAAGTTGTGATTTGTCCAGTCACAGAACCAACTGAGTGGGTGTCTTCTATGGTAGCTACTCATACGAAAAATGTAGATGAAATCAGAATATGCATTGACCCAAGAGACTTGAACAAGTTATAGAAAAGACCTCATCATCTTATGTGTACAGTTGAGATTGCCGCCATCATGCCAAATGTCACTATTCTGTCTTAGATGCAAAGAGTTCATTTTGGCAAGTAATGCTTGATCACAAATCTTCACTACTGCCTACACTCAGTACTCCTTTGATAGATACAGATTCCTCAGGATGCCTTTTGGAATACATTCTGCCAGTGAAGTATTTCAGGGTGCAATGGAGCAATTTTATTTGGGCTATCCATGTGTTATAATAGTTGATGATTTACTGGTTGGAGGTAATGGTGAAGGAGAGCATGATAGAAACCTCAGGAAAGTTCTGGACAGAGCACGCAAAGTGAACTTGAAGCTTAATCCTATCAAGTGTAAATTCAGACTAGCAGGACCTAGTTATGTAGGTTATGTATTTACCAGTACAGGCTTATGACCAGACCCTTCTAAACAAGCAGCCATTCTTGAGATGCCAGCTCCAGGCAATGTCTAAGCTTTACAACATTTCCTTGTTATGGTTAACTATTTGGGCAAATTTATCCCTGACTTTTGGTGAGTTGTCTCTGCCTTTAAGACAGCTGATACACAAAAATGTTGCTGGTCATGGTTAGAACAACACCGGAGAGCTTTTGATAACTTCAAACTGCAAATTTCCAACACACCGACATTGAGATACTATGATGCCAACAAACCAATAGTTCTTTCCTGTGATGCTTCAAAGTTCAGTCTTGGTGCAGCTATTCTTCAAGAGGGCAGACCTGTTACCTATGCATCTAGAACTCTTACCCAAACTGAGATGCATTATGGTCAAATTGAGAAGGAACTTTTGGAAAATGTGTTCACATGTTTGAAGTTCCATAATTATATTTATGGCTGAGCTTTCCAAATAGAAACAGATCATCAACCTCTAGTCACTATTTTAAAGAAACCTGTGCATTCAGCTCCAGCAAGACTGCAAAAAATGATGCTCAGATTACAAAGATACAATTTCAAAATGGTCTACACAAAAGGCAAACTTCTTTATCTGACTGATACCTTATCCAGATCGTCCATAAATACCACAGAAAAGCTTGATGCAGAGAATTTTGACTTTGATGTCATGGGAGTGCGTAATTTTTCTACCATGAGACTTGATGAGCTGAGAGATCATACAAAGACTGATCCTATTTTGTAAAAGCTCAACCACTTCATCAATGTTGGATGGCAGTCAAAGCAATAATGTGTACCACCAGAAGTACAACCTTATTTTCCATACAGAGATGAGATGCTGATGGAAGATAGTATCATTTTCAAAGATCCAAAAGTTATTGTTCCTACTTCCTTACAATTTGAATACATTCAGATTTTGCATTGTGGCCACCCAGGTTCTGACTCTACCAAAAGAAGGTTAAGAGGACTAGTATTTTGGCCTTCTGTGTCAAAGAATATTGATAAAGTGCTTTCTTCTTGTTCAGTATGCAACAGTACTAAACCACATTTGCAAAAAGAACCACTTCAGCTAAGCCATAGTCTTGAACTACCTTGGTCAGCAGTAGCCACTGATATATTTGAGTTGAACAATCAGCGTTACTTAGTATTGGTAGACTCTTATTTTAACTGGCTTGAGATAGATTTGCTACCTAACCTAATATCCAGTGGTGTTATTACTAAGATGAAACATAATTTCTTAGCCCATGGTAGTCCACACAAAGTTATTTCTGACAACAGTACCCAGTTTACCAGTCAATTGTTTCGGAAAATTGCAAAAGAGTCGGACTTTATCCATATTGCTAGTAGTTCAAAATACCCACAGTCAAATGGCCTTGCTGAATGTGCAGTACAGAGTACAAAGTAATTACTAGAGAGGTCAATGTGTAACAATATTGGTATGTTCTTGAATTTACTTAATCCCAGAAATATACCCTGTGACAACCTACTTGGCTCAGCTGTTCAGAGACTTCTATCTAGGCAAACCAGAACAAACAGTTCTAGTTTGTTGGTACCTAATGCTAAAAACACCAGAGCAATCAAAACCCAATTTTTTAAGAAGCGTTCTTTTCAGAAGTCCAGCTATGATAAAATTATCAGATTTCTTCATCTGTTGAAAGAAGGAGAGACTGTGAGGATGCAAATAGCGAAAGGCTTTGATCGAATTGGTCAATTGAGAGGTATATGTGCCAAGCCGAGATCCTACTTAGTGGAATCTGAGGGTAGAGAATACAGGAGAAACCACAGGCATCTTCCTTGTTTATCAGAAATGATATTGCAACATTGTACCTGTGATACAGACTCTAGATCTCAGAGAAACCCTGACAATGTTCATACCAAAGAACATGTATCAGTATCCATTCCTGTTCCTGATGATGCCCCAAATATCCCCAAGGTTAAACATTCTTTGAAGACAGTTCCCATTGCTAGATCCAATTCTGACTTTTATGTTACATGATCAGGTCGTATTTCTAGTCCTAGTGTAAAATACACAGTGACCTGGACATGATTGTTTGATATGTGTCTAATTTTGTATAATTGCATGTCAAAAGATAATTTCTGTGTAATTGCATGCATTGAATACTGTTATTTAGTATATGATCTATTTCTCAAAGAGGGAGGATGGAGAACAGAATGTATCTTTAAAAAGCATTTCCAGATGTAAGCACGTGCATATAAATAGTGAGCACATGCAGGCAGCAGTGCCATTTTGAGAGAATAGCCAGAGTGTTAACATGTATCAGTGTGTAGTCAGTCTTTTTGTAAGTTTATTTAAGTTTAAGTTACAGAGCCTCATTCCTGATGTGTTTGTGTGTAATAAAGCTGCTTAAATCAAACGCATGAATATTTGTCTGTTTTATCCTGACCAAACGAGTGACACTGCTGAAGCTGTTTTCTCGGGATGATGTTGTGAATCACGGCACAGACAGTAAAGATTTCAGTACATGCACATAGATTGTACTGCAGGGATCCCCTAGATGTATTCAAGCACCAGAACCATGACTTCAGCAGCCCAACACACATTCTATGATATTTTTGGTTTGAGATTGTGCCTCATTATAGCATTCTTCAGTTTGTGTGTGTGTGTATTTCTGATGGGCATCATCAGCCATAGTTCCAGTGTATAACCATCCAATAAATGACCCTGTGGAATATCACCCCTAGTACACATCTCATATACTTGAAAGTTGTGCCAGATATGTGAGTCATAGTAACTACCCAGGTTGTCAGCACACACATTCAAGATGATTCCCTTAGCATTGCACACGACTTGGCAGTTAATGGATTGGAAGCCCATTCTATTTATGAACACCCTTCCCTTTTCCATGGATGGTGCTCTGATTTCTGTACATGTACATTCTATGGCACCCAGTATTTCAGGGTAGTATGCTACAAGGTAGAACTCCTGAATATTTGTGGCCCTACCCTCAGGTTATGGGAAAAATATATGTAATCACTGGCATGTTGGAGCATAGCATTCTTGAATTGATGGAGGATTCTGAATGCTGATGCTTGTGACACCCCCCCCAGCATTTCCCCTGTTGGTCTCTGAAAGGTTCCTGTAGCTAAAATTCTAAATGCTGCACATACCTTTGTCTCTACTGGTATTGGTTCCTCTCAATTTCCCCTTAGTCTGAGTTGAAGATGACAGAGGTTGAAGAGTTCCTGTAGTGTGTCTCTATCAACCCTGTAACACTCTACAATTTCCACCTCATGCAGATTGTGATAAGTTGAATGGGGTCTAAAAACCCTTCTACTTCTTGGCTGTGATATGTTAGCAGCAGCAGCAGCATATACTTCAGCCTGTTGCACATACACATGAATGAAAGCAACATCAGCCCCTAACATTCTTTCTCTGTTGACTCCTTTCTGCAGCTGTATTCCAATAGGTTTTGTAATTCACAGGGAAAATCAACACTGAGTCTACAAGGTTGCTTCATAGCTTGTTGTCTAGCTCCTCCATCTTGGATTAGTTGATTAGCATACAATTCCACTGCTTATGCAGTAATTAGTCTACCTCCATGCTTACCATGTTTGTGCAACTCTACACTCCATGTAGAACAATTATTGAATCCAAAATAGTGAGCTACAATGTGCCCTTTGTGCACAACTTGCACATGGTCTTAGCCTGTTCATATACGCTTTAATTATTTCTTTTGTTACACACCTTTATTTAATTATCACTTGTGACAGGCACATTTACATTCATATAAAAGTAATCAAACTGTTTTATGAAGATAAAATTAACAAACATGATACTTCACATATATTGCTATATGATATATAACCTAAGCCTAAGCGACATTACATAAATTATTCAATTCCTACCCTTCGTACTTTTATATAGATGAAAACAAACCACACTGACACAATCCTAGTTGCAAGCATATTATGTCACACACTGTACTGACACACTCCCAGTTGCAAACATTATATATCACTTATAATCTACCCAATCTTATTGAATCTGCCACTACAATTTATTTTATATCACCCATGGCACTGTCAATAAATATTTCTTCAAGCGTCTCCACTGCTTTCCTCAAAAACAGAATTAGGTCATCACTTGACTAAAAATAATTTTTGTATTATTAGTTTAATCTCTCTTTCTATCATCTGCCTAGTGTTGCATAGCTTATTGACTCTCTGATACCCTTAAATGGAATGTTTTTTCTAGTGCTGGGATAGCAACCACCAACGTAGAATATTTTGTTTTTATCTGTTGTTTTGTGCTGCACAGATAAGTATTCACACTGAGGGTACTTGGATCTTTCAATACCATCACATCCCCACAACTCTATATTGTTTGCAGATGAGTTAAAGGTTGAAGTCATTTAGCCTTACTGGTCGTGTAGTGTTCATGTTTTAAGCAGATGTTCCTTATTTCCCCTCCACAATAGGAAAGAGGTCTCTCTCTCTCTCTCTCTCTCTCTCTCTCTCTCTCTCTCTCTCCCTGTCTCATTAAGGACTAATAAAGTATTTCTAAAGTTGAAAAAAAATGGAGTATATAATCAGAAAATTGTTCAAGGATTTTCAAGGATGTCAGTTCTTCAGTGTGATATTTTAGTCTATAAAAATGTGATGCATACTGACCCAAATTTACTGCATTTTCCTTTCAAAATATATTTGATAAGCTCTATAAAATGAACGTTTTTAAGTGCAACTAGAAATCTGTGAATATAATCAGTTAATAGAAGAGCTCATCTGTTCAATGTGAATGCATGCAAGCCCTCAATATGGAGTACATTTTTTTTTATTTATTTACTTACTAATGTATCTATTTACTTACTTTTTTTTAATTTATTTCTACAGAGTTTGGATAGTCCATAATTAAGTTCAGACCAGCCATTATTTTTCCCAAACTGAGAAGTCATGCTTGTCTATCTATTCATTTACAAAGATCATTTTAAAATGTAATTAAAGAGTCAAAGGATTTCATAGTATATTTGCCTTCTAAATGTTCAAACATTAGCTGAACATAATAAATGTTGTCTAAGATTACCACCTACCAACACACATGCATTGATGTAAGTACATATGTGACAAGGTATATCAATCTGTATCTATATGTATATCGATCTATATCTATATCGATATCTGTATCTGTATCTATTGTTTAGATCCAGTTTTCATTGCCACTAATTTACTATAAGTTCAATATTTAATGGTTACACTTTTGAATGGTGGTTACCTATGCATCAAATCTGTAAAGAAAGATTTATCTATGATGTTTATTTGATTTATACTACATTGAAAAGCAGTTCTACAAAACACAGTACTACAGATTTATGGGGTTTAATTAAACTTATTAAAGCCCCTAAAATAAAAACACACAAAACAGTATATTGCTTGGGATAAAAGCCTCCCCATGCCCCAAAACAAAGGAATATGTGTCCCCTCATACCCTGTAACTTACATTCCCCAACGCCTACATCATACAGCTGTAGTCAAAAGGAGAATTTCACTTTCCTCACTAAATGCTAATCTTAGCAGACACAAGCCACAAAGAAACAATGTAAGGGAATGTATCAATTTCATTCACTTACTTTGAAAAATATATCATCTCACAAATAGTTTAACATTAGACAGCATTTGACCAAGTGGCTTTCAATCTAATACTGCAAAGTAAAATTCATTATGTAGGTATACATATTTTTTGGAATTTAAATTATCAAAATTTATTGTTTATTCATTCCTTCAAAGTGTTTTTAATCAAGTGTCCATGTACACTCTGAAAAGGTTAGTAGTGTAAATTAATCTTTCTGTTTGATTCACTTACAGCACTTGGGTTTCAGTACACCGCATGCTATTTAGCACAAGACCAGTATCCATGGGATAAAGGTAATTGTCTCTTTCCCCAGCAGTTGTGCATTCACAGGGATGGTACATTAAAAGTATTGTGGATGTTGGTGGTGCGGGGGAAGGGGCTTGCTCCCCTACAAAGTAGAATGCTTTTAATATCAATGAAATGTTTTCACGACACACACATCTATATTTTATATATATGTATATATGTGTATATATATATATATATATATATATATATATATATATATATATATATATATATATATATATATATATATATATATATATATATATATATATATATATATATATATATAGGTGCATTTTAAAACCCACCCCCTTGATATGTCATTCATGAATATGCATTCCCTCCGAATGTACCTTCGGATGTCAAAAAAAAAGAAAACAAGTGCACTGACATGTAATATAATAATAAATAAAACAGTAAAACAGTAAAACTTTACCAACATCAGTAATTCCCAATATTACAATATTACATTTTATAAGAAAATAACGTACTATGTTAACTAAATTTGGCTACTGTCAAGGTGAACTGTTAATGTTACATTTTACATTACATTAAAGGTTACATGAGGTTAAAGTTAAGGTGTGATACTTTGTTTTTGGTATATAAGCCTGTGTGAGGCTGCAATTATCGATGTGGCATACTCCAAGAAGCAGGCTATTACAAACTGGGTTGGTATATGACCCTACCTGTTTGTGCTTCTATCATCTACTGTAAGGGGTTTATAGTGCATTGACCTTTTGTGTTTACGTTAATATTCTCACATCATGTATGCATAGTTAGACACATACTGATGCATACTTTTATAGCGTTAGCACGTGAGATTACTTGAAGTCAAATTAAACATTTTTATACTAAACTAAATTATAAACATTAAATAAACATAAAGTGAATATTTCTAGTGTCATCCAGCCAAATGGACAAATGGCAAAAGCAGCAAAAAATAGTTCATATTGTATCCTTCTAGTGCTACCATTTGCCCATCTTGCTGGATGTTGCTTGAAATATTCATTTTATGTTTCTGCTTCTATCGTCTACAGTAAGGGTTTATAGTGCATTAACCTTTTGTGTTTTGGAAGTAGTATGTACATTTAATTTACATTAATATTCTCACATCATGCATGCACACGCGATTACTTGAAGGCTAATTACATAATCAGACCGGGTTTTCACTCAATTCGTGACACGCCCACTTCTGCGCGAAACGAAATGGTGAGGCCGTCAAGTAAAATATTGCCGATATATATATATATATATATATATATATATATATATATATATATATATATATATATATATTTATATATAATGTATATATCTATATATATAAAATCAGAGTCTATGTTTAACCATTGTATGATACATTCATAGAACAGCTGAACATCAAACAATATTCACTGAATGTTCATTCAACAAACATTCATTTCAGCTAATGTGTAAGATGGGGAAAGTAACTACTTGGCCAACAACTCCTCGTCTTACACACCACAGTATTTCAATCATCCACAACTATATACACCAACTCTAAGATCACACTACAGTGGGTAAAAGGGCTTTGAAATACTGTGTTGTGTGAGATGGGAGAAGTGTTAGCCAAATGAATGTGCAATAAATGAACGTTCGATTAATGTGGTTCGATGTTTAGCCATTTGATGAAAGTTTCATTCAATGGTTAAAATAGGCCCATAAAATCTAAATATATTGTGATGAGCCCTCTGTACCCTGGGGCAGTAACTAAGAAGTCTCAATCCTCAACACTGTCTCCAGTAAGGAAATGTCACTAAAAGCAGGGATAGAAATACACAATTTCCCCTAAGAGTACACTAGGAACAGTTTCCAAACCTGGGACTGGAGTATATGCTTCACTCCAGTTCCCCAAATGAGTCTGTGCACTAATCACTGCAGAATACTGTGCCCCAGTTCTAGGTATCTGACATGCTCACTATTAAATGTCTGATATTCACAAATACACACACACTTGGGAAAGACTGACACATATTTACTTGCTGTCTTTCTTTGCCTAAATTACAATGTAATGGTGGACACCAGTCAAATACTACAATACCCTTCAAAAGGGGTGTTCAATTATATTGGGTAACATAGATATTGAAACAAACAGTAGTATGTATCCCAAACAGTAAGGCTTTTCGGAGTGCCACTGGTGTTATCACAATATGCATAGACACTCTCAAGTTATTAAAACTATTAATCCAGGTATTATGTGTGATCAGCCCAGGTCTGCGAGGTGGTGATATAATGACTCATACTGAGGTGGTCGAGTTGGAGTGGATCTTGAGGTTGGGGGCACACTTAGCTATGGGGTTGAATGATCATGTCCCCATTAAGCCTGTATTAAGGAATAAATGGCTGTAGGGCATTTATTGTTGTTTGTCTATATATTTATGAATATTTTTCATGTTTTATTTATTTGTGTTAATGTTTTTATTATTATTTTTTTATTTTTTATCAGATTTTATGCCAGTAAAAATTATCTACTTCATATGCCTTTAAGCTGGGAATGTGGCTGCATGACTGTTTGTTTTATTGGCTGTTAAGCTATTTGAGATGATGTCATTTGTATATAAGTTATTCTGTCCCCATTCATGTTTGTCTGATGAAGCGGTATGGTATTACCGTGAAAGCACTAACTTTCTTTCTCTGCAATAAAGTTTTTTGGTATGATTACTTGCTGGCTCATCATATCGAGCTGTCTTCTGCCTGCTTTGGGGAATTTTACAGTTTTACAGTTTTGTTTGGTTGCTGCAGTTGGGTTTGTTTTATGTTCATACTGTTTGCAGCTATGGCGGAAGACACTTCAGATTTGTGAAATCTGCCTGTAATGAACAGACTACATAATTTTTGAATATTCAACAAAATCCTCTGTGCACGTGGGATTTGCGACTGGACACTGATCAGAATGCTGTGTGTACCATGGGCAATAAGGCTCATGAGGTGAGAAAAAATCTTGAGAATAATTTATACAAGTTTAAAAGGTTACAATGCCAACGATTCCACCTTGAGGCTTGTTTGGAACATCATGTTATACCCAGCGGTTTACGTGTCTTGAACATGCCGACCTATAGGAACACCTATCCAGATCTTTTGGCCAGTTGGCAGAAGATCAATTTGGACACAGGTTGTGCCTATGAAACTTTTGATCGAGTACTTCTCACCTGTTGAGGCTGAATTAGCCAAACAGATTAGAGAAGAGCAGTGTGAGATGACACAATGTTTGGGACTGGATGCTTCAGATATTTTTCTTAATGACATCATAGAAAAAGTGAATGCATATGAACGTCTCCTAAATGTGAAGAAGAAAAAGCTGGTTTGGGACATCAATGATTTTCATAACCAGCATGTTTTTGCATGGCCTAGAACACAGCATACTGCTAATCATACTGACAATAGAGATTCTTCTGTTCCTACTGAGGGGGCAAAGAAGCGGATTTTGGCATCATCTACTTCAATTTCAGCCCCTGTGCAGGGGGCTATTGTTGAGCCCCCGTATACCATAAACATGGGTGGGAATTTATGCACTGAAGTGACTTCACCGGAGCCTCAGAGTTCGGTGTATTCCACACCAATGAAGGACTGTCCTGGTGTTACCAAAAGTACTGAACCAACTACCCACAATGACTTGTGTCCAGTGATTAGAAGGAAGATACTGCCCCCACAGTCTCAGCTGGATTTTCTGATTCTGCCTCTCCCTATTCATACGGGGAGGAAATACTCTTTCGACAATGAAACATAGAAAGGACAGAAATGCAAAAACCCCCTTCTGTCCAACAGAACCGTTCCTTGAAAAAGATGTGGGGGGTGGGAGCCACAACTTAGTTTGGAATATTTCCAGACATGTTTTAACACAGCATGAATTGTCAATATTGTCAAAAGGGTTATCATTTATACCCACAGCTAAAGTGGATTTTGTTGACTGTATGATTAATTTATGGTTGTTTGCACGTAATTTGTCTTTACGTATGTTTTTTTATGATGGACCTAATATTTCTGAGAGGCAGGATACTGAATTTAAGGTTTTTAGGAAACCCACGTTTTTTTACACCAGTTTTTACACCAGCACTTAATGTCTTCCTCACAGTTTGTGAGAAAGAAATATATCAAGTCATTAATAGAATACAGATGACAAGTTGTAATAATCTGACTAGATTTGAACAACAAGCCTTGAATGATTTGATTAAGAATGAAAATATAGCTATCCACCTGGCAGACAAAGGTGGCTGTGTAGTGATTTTATATTCTGGATATTATTATGACATGATGAATCAGATGTTGTCTGATACTAATACATATATTAGTGTGGAAGCTGATATTGTGAGTGTGATGAAGAATAGAATAGATAATTGTTTACTTGAATGTTTTAATCTAGGTCTACTTACCAAGGAACTATTTGATTACTTTATTACTGAATTTCCTGTTATTCCTTGGATTCACGGCTTACCCAAGATCCACAAACACCCTACATTCCCATAGTTTAGACCGATTGTTGCTGGGAGTGGTTGGTTGACTCAGGCTATGTCCATTTATTTGGACAAACAACTTCAAATAGCTCTTGATATGAGTGAAGTTGTAGTGAAGGATACTGAAAACTTTTTGAGAGATTTATATAATGTGACCAGTGAGGGGGGATGTTCGGATATTCAATTTTTAGTGATGAAAGATGTTGTATCCCTGTTTACATGCATTCCTAACCAGGAAGGCATTAGTACGGTCAGGGCAGTTTTGGCTAGGAGTAATAAATTTGACATGAAGCATATTGACTTCCTTTGCATGCTTCTAGAACTGGTCCTTGAACACAATATCTTTATGTTTCAGGATAAATGTTACTGGCAACAATCTGGCTTGGCTACGGGGACCAGCTGCACTAATTCTTACGCCAATTTGGTGATGTTGGAATGGAAATTCCATCATGTATTGGGACAACATAGAGGTCATATTGCCATATATAGACATTTTGTTGATGACATGTTTATTGGTTGGAAAGGCAACAAGCAAGAGCTTGACTTGTTTTTTCATTCTTTAAATAACAGTAGTAATTTTTTGAAATTTACTCTCACTTGTTCCCAAGTCACTGTTGATTTCTTGGATGTGAACATCTGGCTGAAGAATGGCAAAATGCTGACCAGGATGCATATGAAGGACTGTTATAGGCCGTCATATCTCCATAGGTGGAGTATGCATCCACAACATATATTTGGGAACATTGTGAGAGGTCAAGCCTTCAAGGTCACGAGGTTGTCATGTACTACTTCTGACTTTGAAGGATGTTTGTCAGATTTGAAGAAAGAGTTTGCCATCAGGGGTTACACCCAAGATGAAGATGATCAAGCTTGTGCCAAAATAACCAACGAGCGTGATAGTACAGCATGTCCATATTTTTCTGCTCTGTATAGGCAATCAATCAGATCACCTCATAGATATTGTTGTACTCCCATTGTTTTGAAATTTTCTCATGGTGTAAATATGGTGAAAGTTATAGTTTCCAGGAACTGGCATATATTACAGACTCACAGCAGATGTTCCGATATATTAGCAGATGGCTCTAGATTTGTATATAACGACCACAGTAATTTAAGGCAACAGTTATGTTTTCCTAGACATGTTATGTCTGGATCCCAAGTTTTAATGGGTACATCTAAATGTCATAAATGCAATTTTTGTCAGTTTATAGATGAGTCTAGGTTCTTTAGGCACCCTGTCACAGGCTACTTGTGGAAGTTGAGGGCATCTGTTGATTGCTCCACCAGGAATGTGGTTTATTTAGCACATTGTCAGTGCTGTTATAAATTCTACATTGGTAAGATGAACAGGAGCTTAAAAGAAAGAATTAGGGACCATCTGTATTGCATGAAGGAGCAATATGATTTTAGTGCCTTAGCGAAACATGTTTTGTCTACTGGCCCTGAACACAACTTTGTCTTCCAGGTATTAATGTGTGATCAGCCCAGGTCTGTGAGGTGGTGATATAGTGACTCGTACTGAGGTGGTCGAGTTGGAGTGGATCTTGAGGTTGGGGGCACACCTAGCTATGGGGTTGAATGATCATGCTCCCATTAAGCCTGTATCAAGGAATAAATGGCTGTAGGGTGTTTATTGTTGATTGTTTATATATTTATGAATATGTTTCATGTTTAATTTATTTGTGTTAATGATTTTATTATTATTTTTTATTTTTTATCAGATTTTATGCCAGTAAACATTATCAACTTCATATGCCTTTAAGCTGAGAATGTGGCTGCATGAATGTTTGTTTTATTGGCTGTTAAGCTGTTTGAGATTATGTCATTTGTATACAAGTTATTCTGTCCCCATTCATGTTTGTCTGAAGAAGCGGTATGGTATTACCATGAAAGCGCTAACTTTCTTTCTCTGCAATAAAGTTTTTTGGTATGATTACTTGCTGTTTTATCAAGTTTTTGGATTTAGCTGCATATCGAGCTGTCTTCTGCCTGCTTTGGGGAATTTTACAGTTTTACACTTGGGAAAGACTGACACAGATTTACATGCTGTCCTTCTTTGCCTAAATTACAACGTAATGGTGGCCACCAGTCAAATTTTACAATAACCTTCAAAAGGGGTGTTCAATTATATTGGATAACATAGATATTGAAAGAAACAGTAGTATGTATCCCAAACAGTAAGGCTTTTCTGAGTGCCCCTGGTGTTATCACAATATGCATAGACACTTTCAAGTTATTAAAACTATTAACTAAATAACCAGTCACAATGAGAGGTAGTAAATCATTTAATAATAAATTATAGGATTTAAAATATGCAAATACTGATTCCAACAAACATCAGAGTTTCACATACAGGAAATATTTCACACTGATTTTAGAAAACCTCTATCTAGCTGTAGTTCCCTGAATATCTGAAGATTAGCTTTCCCTATCTCATCTAAATACTTTAGCAAGGCATCATTGTACTCTTACTTCTGCAAGGTAAGATGAAAAATGATGTCCACACTCCAGACTGTTGTCTGTCTTCAGTGACTAGAACAACTACTCCACTGGAAACAACTGGACTACTAATGCGGAACAGCTCTGCAAAATAATTACTAAACAATAACTGAACAACTGACTCAAAACTTAATTTTTATAGCAGATCTTTTTCAAAAATAACAGCAAGCTGCCATGAGAATTCTAATCTCATATTAGACTTTGAAAAATAAACAAACAGCTGTAGTGAATATTCTATTCTCTCAGCCCTGGCACACAGTGACATCACATCTAGATCAGCTGACTCTAGTATAACATACATTCAGAACTGTCTTTACAAAGAACATGTACATTTGATCAGCCAGAAGAACACTGTTTGACATTCAAACACCTTGTATAAATCAGAGTGATAATCAGAAGACACAAACTTATTTACAAAACTATAGCTGGTCATGCTGGCAAATGTAACACAGGGTAATTTGCAATTATTTACAAAACTTCACCTAGTCATGTTAGCATAGATAACAATATCTAATACCTTCACATATATATCTACAGGCACACACAGAGACACACACACACAAACACACACACACACACACACAGAGACACACACACACAAACACACACACACACACACGGGGCCAGATTCCAAAAGACTTCCTGTCAGCATAAGTGACTTACTCTGCTGTAAGAATTATCTATAGACAGGATTAATCTGAGGGCCAGATACCAAAGGACTTGCTCTCAGCCTGCTCTTACACTTACTGAGAGCAAGTCTTTTTGGAATTGGGCCCATAACATTCACTTGTACTTGTTTCACATGTTAGCAAGGTAATGTTAAAGATCCTATGAGCTACACTCCAGCAATATAGGGACTCAGAATGGTTAGCTGTACATGCTGATTTACCAGAAATGGAATTGCCAACATCCATTGTATAATGAAGAAAGTAAGTTAGGTCTAGACAAATAAAAGTAAAAAATGTTGTTTTATTTTACTGTGTGAACCATAATAAACCATGACAGTCTAAGAGAGACATAGGGATAACAGTTAACCTTAGTTGCCTCTTAAAGAATGTGTATGCAGAGAAATAAGCTACAGTTAGAATTACATTAGAATAATACATAAGCACACGCATACTTGTGTGTGTGAGTGTGCATGTGCATGCTTGTGCATGTGTGTGTGTGTGTGTGTGTGTGTGTGTGTGTGTGTGTGTGTTTGTGTATTATATTTCTGTGTCTATATCTATCTGTCTGTCTGTCTGCCATTACATGTCTATTAAACAAAATGTGAATGTTATTAGAAAACAATATTTATTTTTGGATTTTTGTATCTATCTATTTAAAACAACATGTAAAACTGGTGCTTCTTGAGCAATAAAGTTGTTGGCTGAGACTACTGAAAGTTAGGGAAAAAGAACCACAAACTGTAGCCAGTCTTATTTGAAACTTCAGAGTAATCAAGCACTTATAAATTATTTAGAAATCAAAAAAGATGAGTGATTTTACCCTTAACAGAGCATCTTCAGATCTATTGAAAAATGCAATAAATTAAACAGATGAGCATTTTCATCATTAGCAGAGCTTCATCTGATCTGTATGCTCATCTGACGGAGGTCTTGTTCAGCGTGAACAAGTTCATCTGTTTAGTATTTTTAGTTTTCTTAAAACATATAAAAATAACTTTAAAATACACAGTGAAATAAAACAAAAATCAAGATGAAGAACAAAGATGCAAAACAAGTTAAGTAAATCAAAAATTGTAAAAGTACAAAAGACAGGAAATGAAAAACATTTTTTTCTTATGGAAATTCTGAAAAAAAACATGTCTGTGTATGCACTGACTGTAAGGTACAGCAGTCACTTAGTTCATAGATACAAAATATACATGTAAGGCACAACCCACCAATTAAGGAGATACACCATATTGAAACATGTTAGTGCTTTTTATAGCAAGAATAAAAAAAATCCAAGCAGTTTCAATATGTGTACTCTCTTCAGCTGCCTTACTTACAGTGCAGATCTATTACTTATGTTAGTGCCTCAGACTGCAGTTTGAAAAAAAACACACACACACAAACACAAAAAAAAACAACACTTGAGGAAATGAGTGAAGGAAAATAACAAAAAAATGAAGATAAGAAAGAAAGTACATCCAAAAATGGTGGTTTGTAATAACAGTCACATTACATTTAATAGACATGTAATGACTTAAACTCACAAAATGTAAACCTTTGGAGGTTACTACTCAAAAAAGTGCTGATCTGAATGTGGAAGAATCTCATAAACATTTTTGACACTCTGCACCTCACAGTATGGGGGCACTTCTGCGAACTCCAAACTGCGCCTTCACAAAATGTTGCACACTGATATTCCAAACTGCAAAATGTTGTCCCCTTTTTGACACATGTTAGCACTTGTTTGTAGTTGAGGTGCGGTCAGAAATGTTGACATTCAATGTTCTGTTGGCTTTCTGAGTTTTTGGTGGTACGGAAATGTTTTGGCATTGTGCACATTCACCATTGTGGCTGCCAACATTATGAAGGTAAACACACACACACATATATATATATATATATATATATATATATATATATATATATAGAGAGAGAGAGAGAGAGAGGCAAGCACATATTCAGTAAACAACAAATGAATCCAGCACTCAAAGACATAAATGAATTAAGTTTAATAGCCATTTAATGTTGCAGTATGGCAAACAATAGAATAACCCTACCAAAGAAAAAACTTTTTCATCATTGGTGTCTCTAGTATGATCTAAGGTGACTTTATATAACTATATTGCAACTGTCATCCTCAGAGTATAAACAGGCAATCAAATCCCTTAAAATATTGTGACAAGCAGAATGTTTTATACAGGAAAATTCTCTCTCATGTACAAATATATAAAACATTTTGTTGAATTCATTATAAACCATGGAAGACATATACATTTGATAAATATTAAATTTATTAAGCAGAAGGGCATGGCCTCTTTTACAAATAAATTAATGATATATCACCATTTGGTCAACAAACATATTTACATCAAATTAAATTATAATTTGCAACAATCAGTAAAATGATCATCAAAATATGTTGCATATTCAGCAAATTCTGTAACACACACGCACACACACACACATATATATATATATATATATATATATATATATATATATATATATATATATATATATATATATATATATATATATATATATATATATGTATATGGGTCTACTTTGACCCATCAAATTTTCAGTTTGTCAAAAGTGAAATAACTGATCCAAGTTAAGTGAAAGTGGGTTTAAACAAAAACACACTTTCGTGAAAATCATTACACTGAATACAAAACAAAAAACCACAAACACACAAAAAAAATTCAACAAAAGCATTTATGCGTACTAATATATACTAACTCTGAGATTGCACTACAGTGGGGAAAAGGGAATATTCCCTCATTCCTCACTGTACTGCGATCTAGCAAAACAACTCGGTGTAATGATTTTCGTGAAAATGTGTTTTCATTTAAATACACCTTTGCTTAACTGGGATCGGTTATTTCAGTTTTGACAAACTGAAAATTCGATGGGTTGTAGTAGACCCATATTTGTGTGTGTGTGTGTGTGTGTGTGTGTGTGTGTGTGTGTGTGTGTGTGTGTGTGTGTGTGTGTGTGTGTGTGTGTGTGTGTGTGTGTGTGTGTGTGTGTGTGTGTGTGTGTGTGTGTGTGTGTGTGTGTGTACATATAGATATATTATAGATATTCATTTATGCCTAATACATAGCACCAAGATTACCTATCCATGTTCTTTCTTTCTTATCCAGCAATTTCTGTTTTTGTTTCATAGATAACCTGCCAGTCTAAAGCCTGTCTATACCAACAAAGTGAAATGAGCATTTAGGTGTTCTATCACTTTTATACAAAGCAATTCTATTACTAAGATGTACAAAAACTGCAATCACTCAGTGTGGGTCCAATTTAGAAAGCAATGAAGTGGCATAATGATTTACCTTCAGTTGGTTGATTAACACATATGTTGACACCCTGAAAGGAAACCACTGTATGTTAAATACAAAAACAGAAACTTCAACAACTGTTCTATATCATATTATTGCATGATGAAAAGAGCGAACGCCCTTTCATCGAACCAAAAATGTTGAAACAACAAAAAAGCGAACACACGGAACAGCAATTTTTTTTTCCCTGGGAAAAAATCTGCTGCTTTGCAAAAAAAAAAAAAAAAAAAAAAATTAAACACAAAATAAAGTGGGGTGCTTCCCCCCCACACCCCCTACATCCCCCCCATACTTAAATATACCAACTCTGAGATTACACCATAGTGGAGGAAATGGCAAAGTCCCGAAGACAGCCCACTGATTTTGTTCCCTGTTCAAAAAATTGATGTTCCGTGACTTCGCTATTTTCTCCTTTTGACATTATCAGATCGATGAAAGAGTGTTTGCTCTTTTCATCGTCCGATAATGTGATATAGATGCCAACAACCTACTATGTATGCGCTGAGGAAGAACCTTGACGTATGCAACTTTAAATCATTGTTTTTTGCAGGGATGCAGCTCCCCCACACCCCCTGCTAATTATATATACTAACTCTGAGATTGTGTAATTCCATGGGAAAGGGAATATTCCCCAACCCAGGGATTGTTAATCTTGCACACTTGTTGACTATCTGTATAATCGATCAAATGCAGTCAATTAAACAAATGTCGACCAAACCAAAGAAACCCATATTAACCAACCAGAGTTACAAGTAATTTACTTTCTGATTGTATATTAAGTGTTTACAGACATAAAATATTTGGTTTTGCTGAAGATCTTACCATAAATCCAGTTAACATGTTTAGATTTATCACCCGAGAAATGTGTTCTACTATTGTGATTTTTTTTTTTTTTTTTTACTGCAAGTATTCACCAATAATTTTCCTTGTCAAACAACAAAACTGCATGCATCTACCAAGTATGTATGTATCTAAAGCAGGTCAGATTTCAAAATATTCCAGAATCTATTAATGATTTATTTTATTCTGCAAGTATTCTTACCATATGTTGTGATTATCCTTTTGTATTTTATGGATTATAGTTCTGCAAATTGTTACTGTAATCTGAAAGTGTGTCCCACTGGAGATTAAGGCTTGACTATGTGCCTGATCAATAATGTGTTTTTGCACTCTTCATATAGATGTCTACTATATGGCGTTTTAGCTTGCTCCTCAAAATCTTTCTGGTTACTACCCTAATGTCCAACCTAAAATATTGCACTTTTGAGATGTTTGTTATTACATGTTTGGGATGACAGCCACACACAGTCCCATCTATCAATTTAGCAACAAAAACAGCTAAGAAATCTGTATTATATAAGTTGAATGAATTGATTATAGATAGATATTGCTCACAATACATTCAGATAAATGCACACAGATTGTTGACTGTTTTCTGTTGCAATCCACTGAAGCATTCACTGTCAGGTATAGGAGATATTAAAATCTTTAGCACCAAATGTTAATCTTATTGTGGCTATGTATGTGCAGTAGCCATACGCAGGAGTGAGAGTGCATGCTCAAGGGCTTATGAGTAAAGGTTAGAGTAAGGGCTAAGGAAGCAGATGCATCTTTTGTTGTTAATGTGTAGAGTTGTATGTGAAGTTTGTCTGTGAATTTTGTTTACTGCTATTGTTTGTGAAAGGATTCTTAGCAATGTTTCCTGTTTTGATCTGTGCTGTTTTTCCTGCTTTTTTTTTTAAGCGAAGTTCACTATTTGTATGCAGACATTGACATAATATGTGTCAGTGTTTCTATGTGTCAGCATTTCCTAATGTATATCTCTCTTTATCTATATCTACCTATATGCATACATGTATCTATATATACATATCTATCTATATATATATATATATATATATATATATATATATACATATAATGTAGATAGTCATACACATACACACACACACACACACACACACACACACACACACACACATATATATATATATATATATATATATATATATATATATATATATATAATTTGAAAAAACAGACTTCTCAAAAATAAAGAAATAAATAAAAATTTAAAACAAGTGTTTTAGTCCTATCTCTGCTGTTCTCAGACCTCACAAAAATACCAGTCTCTTGCCCATTCTTTTAGAATCATGAGCAAATGTAATGCTGGCACAAACAAATGAATAGTCATGTGACTGGAATCTTGGAGTTGGCATATGTAAGCAGTACAAGGGTATGGGGGTGCAGCACCCCCCCCACTGCATAAACGGTATTTTGCTTTTGAAGTTTACTGGTATTTTAAGTTTGATATTTCTAGACTGATCATTTCAGGTTTGCTGTTTTGTTTGTTTCTAATGCAGGTAGTAGACTTATATGATATGTCTATATATATATATATATATATATATATATATATATATATATATATATATATATATATATATATATATATATATATATATATATATATATATATATATATATATATATATATATATATATATATATATATATATATATATATATATATATATAGATAGATAGATAAATACACATACTTACATTACTTCCGGTCATAACATCTAAAAACAGTTTGAATGTGAGAGTAATCAACTATACACAATGTTGAATCTGCTGAACGAATTCAGCAGACTCAACATTGTTGTCGAACAAAGCATGTGACTGCCATGTAGGCACACACATTACGTGAAACTCCCATAGTTAACATCATGGATTTGCAGGGGTGCAAGCCCCCCTGCACCCCCCCACACCCCTTGCTATATATTCCAACTCTGAGGTCACAATACAGTGAGGAAAGGGATGAATATCCCACACTGCACTACCACGATCTCTGTGCAGTTTTTCGAGTTAATATAAGCGAATGCATAGTAGCATTCACTGATATGATTTTTGAACATGGTATGCTCGGCAGCATGGAAATTCGGACATCTGTAATTCGTTTTTCCATGTGCAGAGCAGCCACGTTCGATATTATGGTAGCAATCCTATATGGATGCCTGTTATTTGAGTGAATGTCACTTTCACTGAACAGCAGCTCTGTGTTTAGAAATTAATAAAAACCCCTATTTAGCTAAATGTCTGTTTGACTGAAAGTAGATTTTATTAAGTGTGGCATGCCTACACCTAGTTCTGTAATACAGAAACATAACATTTAGAAATACGTGAAGAAGCTTTACTTGGTGATTGGTTTTCCATAACCAGTGCTAGTGCACTTTTTGTTGGTAAATGGAAAATGAATCCTTGTGAGTGTTGTTTTCGCTTTTTTCCCCAGTTGTATATCAAGTAAGTGTATATAAGTCAAGGGTCTACTAGGGTCAAAATCCCACGGGGGGGGGGGGGTGAAGGTGGGCTAGCTTCCCTGCAAAAAATATTTTTGAAACATTTTCCTTTGAGTGATTGTCACTGTGTCATTTTTCAATTATTTGGAATTAATTTAATAGGTGTTTAAATTATATGGGTTGTCAGCCATTTGAATTCATTCATTTGGGATTCAGCTAAACTGCATTCAATTGAGTGCCGTATAGTCATATATACAAACCATAGCTGAGATAACACAGACTTGGAGAAAATGAAGAAAAAAAATCTAACCATCATTTTCTTAAACTTCTCAGTGTCTAATTAGCATTACAAGTCACTTGTCACCTTCCAGAGATAGTGTTGTGAGAGTTCATCTACTGTCCAGTGACAGAGGTTCACAAAAAAGATCATCTGTCCTTACATCTGAGAAAGATTGATGAACAAGATATCACAAAAGATATAGCAAAATAAGGTTTGAATTAAAATTAACCATAACCATTTTCACAAAACCTAAGAAGGACCTCTAAACAATAAACTAGAACAAAAGAGAAAAAGAATAAACTTGTAAAAATAATGAATAATTTTAACATTCTTAAACAAAAAATGTAGTTACAGAATACTGAGTACGTAATAAATCCTCCAGATAAACTAACAAGTAATGAGTACAATTACTCTAAAATGACCTACAAACTGAAAGAATGAAGGAAGGAAGGCTGCCCCATTACTCTTCCTAGATGTGAAGAAAAGGAAGGGGGGGGTAGATAAACAGCACTTGCCTAAATGACAAAGGCTGAAATATGATTAGAGGTTTAATATCCCTTTTGACAAGCAACATGCTCTTAAGCAGAGGCTTTGCTTGCAAAATGTATTTCTCTCAAGGCCATTTCCCCAGTAATATACTCTGCACTGAAAGCAGATGCAAACAATTTATTGGTAACTCCATTACAGAGTGTAACTTGCTACAAAGACATTGAATTGTGTTCACATTTCTTTCATCAGTATTGGCAAACCAGTGACTATATTTATCACCAATAGGACAGCTCAGGGTAAAGTGCTGAATCCTGTATCCCCCTGACAGGTTCATCCAACCGTAGTGCACAGTGGCATGTCAGACCAGAATTACTGGGCAGGTTATTGCACTGGTTGCTCAGCCTTCCAACATAACTGCCAACTGGCCCAAGAAAGCATAGGCAAATGCAATGAGGGTGGGTCAGAGCTCTATGATCATCCACTAGGTGGATCTCTGAATCCCACCCCTCCTCCTTTCTTGAGGATGCTGTGAAAACATGGGATGAAAGGCACCTAACAGCATGCCCTACATCAATCTGAAAAACAGCACCATGCTAATGCCTCACTATTGCATTCTGTGTGAACATCAGCAATACAAAATATATATAACATAAATAGTGATAAACTAAATTATGCCTAAAATGTACAGACCATAAACACAGAAGCTCATCCCAGATAACAATAATAATCATTCAAGAATATAATGCTATTAATATGACAGCTGTAATGAAAACAGAAAAATGATACTGTTGAAATGATTGAATTACTGATAGGCCACACAGTCTAATTGAACATATGCACATAAAAGGCTTCTTGAACTCACAAAAACAAATTTAAATTAAAGTCTCAACTAATTTGTGACCAGTGCACTGCACTGGTGGAAAACCAAGGAATGTCTTTTTCCATAAATTACTGGTACTCAGGTTCACTGAAACCTAACAATGAGGATACCATATATACTTTATGATTGATCTACATGAGAACTGAATCAAGATCCAGAGTGCCAGAGTAACCTTGGCATGATTGCTAAACAAATAACCAAGGTGATGGAGAGGAGTCTTGTGACAGTGGCTAGATGATGAAAAATGCAACTCTGAAAAATATCTAGAGAGTTGCTAAATTAATACTATGGTCTTATCAGCCTCATTACTCATGCATATGGACTCTGTGTAATAGGTGACCCCTTTCTCTCCTCTCTTGGTAACATCAAACAAAAGAACCAACAAGAGTGCAATGTAGCTGATGATTTTTTTGGTGCTTTTCACCCAGGACTTGCTGACTAAGAGCTGTGTTTCTCTAAAGCAGCAACCATAACTGGGGGAGGAATGATGGTGGGCAATCCACCTGCACCTCTGGGGTTAGACTGTAAATGCATGTAATTTGTACTCAAGAGACACAGACTATCACCCAGACTGTTATGCTTACCTGGAATAGACTTTCCAGGGAAGGACAAGTTTATATAAAGCAAAGGCTGAACCCTCCTTGATTTGAATACCTTTTCACTAAGTACATCAACTATTACTTGGCTAACAGTGGAAAATTAATTTCTTGTTAGCAAACAGATTCTGATAAACTACAGTGACCATCCAAATTGTCATCTGGTAAGATCTCTAAAAATGTAATGCCTCTTTGTGCTCAGCTGACCAAGACTCTGGCCACAGGACCAAAAAACATCATGCCCTGAGATGCCCCCATACAAAAGCCTTCTTCAGCATCAGTAAATAAATATAACATATAGTTTTGTCAAAACAAAGCACCATAATACTTTGTCAGGAACTAATGACAAATGTGGAGGTTTTCCTTTACTCTGGATGATGCCCTCATACATGGTATTTCTGATGATCCCCTACAACAAGTCACTGGAAGCCCTAGTGAAAGATTTTCTAGGTGCAACATCTCAACAGACAAAGGTGAGGATCCCAAGTAACTCCATCTCAATGACCTCATGACTTTTCACTTTTTTTCACTCTGAAGAAACTCTCAGTAGCTTTCCTTAAGCACTGCAGATTACCTTTGATAGGTGCAAAGTAGCTAAAAGTGTAACGATCTTCAAACATAAAAACTGCATTGCCTTACCAGGTCCTGCAGTCTAGTCATCCGCAAGAGGAACACCCAGTTTCTTAACATAGTTGAGTGAAAACCTTCAAGCCCACCTTGGCACAATCTGACCTATCTCCTGTCACCAAGAAGTCATCCACATAATGTACCGTGGCTTGACATGGTGTCCTTTACTGCTAACTCTACTGGAGGGCTGCGCTGAATGTCTCAAATGTGATTCACGTCTCAGTACAGCCCATGGGCATGGCAGTATAAAGGAAGCATATATCATTAAAATTCATACTTAGGAGAGTCCAGTCCTCCTCCATATTGGTAATAAATGAAAGACAACATCAATATTGAACTTAGCCAACCATGCATCAGAAAACCTCCTGATAGAATTGCTGGCATCTTCAAAAGATGTATATTGTACCTTAAAATCTTCCTTAATACAGTCATTCACAGATGTTCCCATGAGAAAAGGAATGATAGTAGACGAACCTGTACTCTCCATCCTTCTTCACGGGTGCAATACTACCCAATGGAGAAATTTGGAAGGAAAGAAAAAAGTTGATCAAGGAAAAGTTCCAAAATCCTACCCATTATTATCTCTTTGATAAGCAGCTTCCTGACTATGGCTTCCTTGCCAATAACAGAGCTAGAAAGTGCTGGACTTCAAAGTCAAAGCAAAGGCATAGGCTCTCAAGATGTCATGTTTCATCATACAACCAGTATAGGCTTGCTGCAGATGGACTAGAATAGTGACCTTAATGGAAGAGTGAATGTAGCTATCAAAGTTGCCAGCCTTGAAAAATGTGGCTGCCCTGGCTTCCTCAGAAAGGTGTGCTGCCCTAAGCAGTCAGGTGCACATTGTTCAAGTGCAATCTGGACTCTGGCATATTAACAAGAAGGGGATGGGATTGGCCATCCTTTGACCAGCAGTTTACAGCCAGATATACTTTCCTGCAAAATGAACATGTCTGTACAAAGTGACAATCCAACCAGAAATAATCAGGGCTTGTTAAATGCCCAACAATTCTTCTGTTTAACTCTAGTGCATTCCAATCCCCTGAAGTAGTGGGTTTGGGATAGTCAGTCATGTCCCCCTTGCCATGTGTCTGCATGGTGCTCCTCCCATTTTATTGCCTTATTGTCTGCCTTTAACATCCTAATCCTCCAAGTTATGCTAGACTTTCTCTGAAACAGCATGCCTGCCTAATGGTAAGGAAATAAATTAGGAAGCAAAGGGATTTCTGGGATTCCTTTGTCAACATAAAATGGATAAAACATACCATCTGACACCCAGTTAAGGATGCTGAATTTACCCTTTTGCTTCCTGCCGATGGCTGCCAAGGCCGCCATTAGGTTTTTGCCCTTCACCATCCAATTCTAGTTTACACTGAATGCATTTTGGATCTACGATATCAAAGATGTCCACAACATTGTAGGATAGTCTGAAATAAATATAGAAAACAGCTAGACTAATCTTGCTATTTCTATCTATCTCTAAGATAAATACTAAGATCTAGATATCTTACTTACAAAGTAAGGCACAGTGCTGGTGAGTTGTTGTCAGCTTCAGAACAAAATACAAAATTCTATATTTTCTTTCTGAGATAGCCCTTAAATTGATAATACACATTACTGCTGAGTCATCTCAGATTACATTATTCTTTTCACTTCTCTGATTTAGTTCTCAGGCTTACAGAGACTTAAAATTTAACATTTCTTTGTGATCTGTACCTGCCAGGAAGCTACAGCAATAAAAGACACTTTACATGTGAAACCTAGTGATTATCTATGTCTTAGGACAACAGAAAGGATTTCCAGCTGCAGACATCCTGTCTCCGACCTTGAGATCAGACACAGTTGTAAAATTCTTTACTTATCAGCTTTCTTCCAGCAGGTTGCACTGTGGTTACATTTTTGAAGTTCAGCACATAACAGTTTTCTCACATTTGTCAAACAAGCCTGTGGATCATATTAATAGTTACAATGGTATAAAATAATTTACAAATTTCTATCTAGCTGGTCTGGCAGTCTCTCAAATTATCACACACCCTTCAGCTCTCTTGTTTCTGTAGTGGTTACAGCTTTTATGGGCTCAGGTTGCTAGCACAAGGCTCAACCCTCCTCAGAGGGTGCAACACACATTTATATGCACACACTCACACCTAGGATCAATTTAGAGTGCCCAATCTACCTACAGCATACATTTAGAAGAGGGAAACCATAGCATCCAAAAGAAACCCACGCAAATGCACGGATGACATACAGACACTACAGAGAAGGCACCTCAGCCAAGAATCGAACCAGAGAACCTCTTTCTGTAAGATAACAACCCTAATCACTGCACCACTGACCATCCTCTACATATCTACCTTCAGCAATTTTGTCCTTAATTGAAGCCAGTACGTGTGCAATGATAAAAATGTATGCAGCATTATGCACATGACTTTCTCCAACCAGTTGTTCAACACTGGGCAACTCTGTCTGGGCCAGCTGTCTGGAAGGAGGAAGATGTGGGAAGTAACTACTAGGGATGTCTATGCTACTGCAAATACATCCTCCCCTATCAATAAATAAGTGCTACTGGGAAGAAATTTCCTTCCCTAATGAACAATTTAAACACTTTGGACCTCCCTTCCTCTGATAAGGCATACAAGAATTCTGACGTAATCCACTGCTAACAAGCCTTATACAATATTCTCTTCAACCTGTCAACTTTAGTATCATTACATCACTGAAAAGGACTGGGTTGTGACTGACTGCAATGGTCTGTGAGAGTTCTGACAAAATGGACTAATTCACAGTTTTATGGGACCTTTGCCAAAGCCTCTTGGCTGCAATGCTGTCCTCTTCCACTCTTGGCTCCTTGGCACTTGACCTCCATCTTTTGGATATATTAAGCACCAGCCTTACAACCTGGTAGTGAACATTCTCTGCTACATATAGTATGATTTTGTTTAGGAATTCCAAAATGGTGGTCGGCTAGTGAACTGCATCTACACAGAGCTCCTTACTTCAATTTACAGTTAGCAAGCTTATTATCTTTCTAAAGCTACAGGAAGCTCCTAGAAATAAGGACAAATCTTTTATTGTTGGTCTGTTTTGACTTTACAGCACTCCTGATCTATAAAAAGCTAAAACTAAGTCACAAAATCTATATTTCTTTTCAAAGCATCATACTCACAGAGACTGACAAGGCCGGAATACAGTTTTACCACTCCGAAGACCACATGGCCAGGCAACTGAAATCTTCAAGTGATCCTGTTATTATGGAAACACAAACAACAAAAGCCAAATCTTCAACAATTTTTTCACCAGAAAAGGAGAACATTTCAAAAAGGCAAAAAACTAACAAACAGCAATCTGAACCTAGCAAAAATAATGTTAATTCCAACGAGGATACCAGCTTTCATATGGAGGAACTAAAGCAGGCCCTACTTCCCATACAGTCAGCTATACAAAACTTCTCGGAACAACTCTCTAATATAGGAAAGTCTATTAATCAAATTGTTGATAGAGTGGACACACTTGAACTTAAAACACAGTCAAATGAACATCTAATACAATCACTTTCTGATGAGTTATCTACCAAATCTGATGCCATAAAAGAACTACAACTGAAATTAACTGATCTAGAAGCAAGAAGCCGGAGAAACAACATCCTGATAAGGGGTCTACCTGAGAACTATGATAATCAGAGCTTACTTTCTATCACAAAACAAATATTTGAAGCCCTTTTACAGTTGGATGGTGACAAGCCTGAAATAATCATTGAAAGAGCTCATTGTGCACTCCGTAAGAGCCAAGACACACTTATGCCCCGTCAAGTGTACACTAAACTTCTCAATTATCAAATTACACAACAGATCTTATCGTCTGCAAGAAAACACAATCCTTTCATGTGGAAAAATCATAAAATTACTTTTTCCCAAGACTTTCCTCTTGTCATCAAAGAAAATAGATGAAAAATGGCTCCATTTTGTTCGTATCTTATTCAAAGGAACATAAGGTTTCAGATGCGCTATCCCAATACACTAATTTTTTACAACAAGGAAGTTAAATATACAGCTACCACACAAGCGGAGGCTAAATCAGCCTTTATCAAGGCTTTTAATGAATCTCCAGCTGAATAATACGATTATGTGTCTCTGTGTATTAAAAGGTTTAGCATAGCTTCGCTGTGCGTACCTGCTGTTTGACCCACAAATCCGTTTTTTCAGAAATGTTGCACTGTCTTGTTTGCTCTAGAATGCCATAATCCTATAAATTTAATTCCCATATATTAGATTTCCTTTCTATAGTAAAGGCGCGTTCGTTGGGAACAGTCCTGGTGGTTGCTGTTTGCAACTGGGACCTTTTAACATGTAACGCTTCCGGGATCTCATACACTACGCTCTCGCTAATGCGAGGATTGTTTAGTTTTACTCCACAAGCAAACTCTATTTATCTTTGGTCTTCTACAAGCACATGCGATCGAGTTGTGGGGTGCTTCTGCAACCGGAACAGATACGAAGTATGTCAGAAACAGAATATGGCTTTGATAAACTGCTATCAATGCAATCTCTTGTTAGCTTAAATACATGTTTTTATGTGCTTCAGTCGCTTGTCACTTATAACGGGCTGACATATATTAAATGAAAGATGTCATAGTTGCTGTGGTGGGACTTTTGTACTTATTCTGGTGAAGGGAAGCCATTCATACTGATTGTGACAATTCATTTGATACTAGAAAATTCCAGGTTTCACTCGGGCGAAGCTGCTATCAAATCTGCTTTCTCTTTCCAACTGCTTTCATAATTCCTCGAAAGCAAGTAATATCTCTGTCTACTAGGTGAATAAAGATGCTAATTTTTGGCAGTTTTAGCATGAGATCAGATAATGAGTACAGAGTATGTGAAATTTATATTCAGAATATATTTAGTCATATATTATAAGTAAGTCTTGAATATTGTTCAAATATTACCTTAAGCTGTTACATTTGCTACATGGTTCACATAATTCTAGGTGATTGTTAAAATGTTTTATGTTTCATGGTTGTTATCTATGTGCAGATTTACTGTAACATTTAAAGATATGTATTCTATAACTAATGCTTTTTATGTGCACATTGATAGTTTCTGCTTAGAGTCTCTTTTTTTTTCTTTTTTTTTTTTTATGTAAAGGAGAGGAAAGAAAAACTAGACTTCTTTTAGCTTGTTTAATTGATCAGACGTGTCAACATATCATTAATGTGGACATTTTCGTTTCTAACACAAACACACGTCACTTTACATTTAACTTTAGACTTGTAGGGATGCGTGTTAAGTGTAATGCTAGTGATCTAGGATGACGATCTGCAGGAATAGTAATACCCTGTATATATGTATAGATTTGTTTTGGTTATTGCATGTATGTTTTTTTACTTCTTCTACTAAGGTGATGGGGTGGTTAGGCACCGGGGTCTATCAGAGGAAGTGTTTTGCTAAGTATTTTGCTACCTCTACAGATATACTTTATTTGGTCTCAAAGTCTGTACCTTTGCTCTTATACTCACACTTCACCCTGTTTAATCTTTGTTTAATATATTCCCAGCATTCTATATCACACTCTGATTCCTTAACTATCTCTCAACTTATTTTTGCTTCACTGATTCAACCTGTTAGTTTGTCTCCATGAGCTGGACCATTGATAGTTGGAATGTCAAAGGACTTCAAAATCCTGCCAAAAGAAATCTACTACTTCACCTTATCTTCAAATCTCAGGCCAATATATGCTTCTTACAAGAGACACACTTGTCAAAAGAGAGTTGGGACAAATTCTCCTCCAAGAAATGGATTAGAACCATTATAGCAGATGGGGATAGTACAAACTCTAAGGGAGTAGCCATTATAGTTAAGAAACAATTTCAGGATACCATAAATCTAATCAAATCCGACAAACATGGCAGGTGGTGCTATTTTACTTCTACTCTCCCTGGCACAACTAATCCAGTTCTTTTTCTTAACCTGTATGGCCCTTGCTCTCAACAACACACCTTCATTCTTGAAATCTATAATATTCTCAGTTCGTTTCCAAACTATCTCTATATAATAGGTGGTGATTGGAATGCGGTAATCAACCCTAACTTAGACCGCACCAGTAACTCGTTATCATATATCTTTCAAGCCTCGATAGCTTTAGAAGAACTTATTTCAGACTTTTACCTTATCGACACTATTGCATTTAGTAACATCTTAACTAAGGACAATCTATACACCTTCTACTCCAATTGCCACAAATCTTGGTCACGTCTTGATTTTTTTCTAGTCTCCAATTTTTTCTCTAAATTTAACAACATTTTCAGTAGCGAACCGAGATTCCTATCTGACCATGCAAGAATTTCCTTTAAAACTATCTTTACGCACACTGCTTTTTCCTATTCTAACTGGTCTCTTAATAACAATCTTTTACATAGCAACGAGATTCTAAACAAAATTAACAATACATTTACTGACCTTTATTCTAATCTCGAAAACTCCAACTTAACACCAGATATACAATGGGCAGCGTGCAAGGCAGAACTAAGAGGATTTCTAATCAGTAAAGCCTCATTCTTCAAAAAACTCAGTAAAAAAAAAGAATCTGCCCTACTCATTACCCTGGCATCTCTGGAAAAAAAACAGAGAACACATCCTGACTCAAAGTTAGAAGATTTAATTAAAACAACACGTAAAGAATTACTTGATCTACACTCTCATAACTACTCCCTTCATGAACAAAGACTCATTGCTACTTATTCTGAATGGGCACAAATTCCCTCGAGAACTTTGGCTAGAATACTTAAAAATAACAATGGTGCTGCCAAAATCTCCATCCTCCAATATAAGGAAAAACTTTACAAATCAGATTCTGAAATAATTCAACTATTCCATGATCTTTATTCCGATATCTATAGCAAAAACGACCAAAATTCCTTAAACCCCCAAATAGAAATCTTTCTCAACTCAATTGCTGCCCCTTCCCTTAATTCAGATCAGGTGTCCTTCTTATCCGCTCCGTTTAATATTCAAGAGATTCAAAATGTCATTAATAATCTCAAATTAGGCAAATCTCCTGGCCCAGATGGGTTTACCACTAACTTCTTTAAAACCTTTAGTTTAAAAATCGCCCCTATTCTTCTTAAGTTATTCAACTTTATTATAAGAAATGGAATTACCGACCTCCACTGGAATATATCTAAAACGATTTTAATATTAAAAAATAATCATGACAAAACAGATCCTCACAGTTACAGACCCATCTCGCTTATCAATGTAGATATTAAAATATTTGCAGCTGTTCTGGCCAACAGACTCAAACAGATAATGCCATATATAATTTCTCAGGATCAAGCCGGTTTCATGAGTAACAGACATACATGGGATAATACTTTAACGCTGGACTCACTAATACATTTTACTAAAAGAGATAAAAATCCTTTGTACGCCTTGACTCTTGATGCCTCAAAAGCATTCAACAGAGTAAACTGGGTCTTCTTATTCTCCACCATGACCCACTTCAATATCCCTAAAACCTTTATAGATATGATCAGAATTCTCTATACAAATTCTTATACTTCCTTATATAATAATAAAAAAAGCTCTAACAAGATTCTGATTACTAATGGAACAAGACAAGGATGCCCGCTTTCTCCTTTCCTTTTTAATATATTTATTGAACCCTTCTTCTTATATATTGTTCAGAATACACACCACACCATCCCCAGAATTCTGAATACACAAGTTGCCCTATCGGCCTTCGCCGATGATCTAAATCTATACTTTCAGTATCCCAATTCTGACCTACCAAAAATTATAAATGCAATTAACAACTTCTCTAGTGTCTCTAGCCTTCAAATTAATAAGAAAAAATCATTTATTCTCCCAATTAACCCCGACGCTCATAAACCTTTTTTTTTCCCTGAATCCTCCTTTCATATCTCATATAGTATCAAATATCTCGGCATTAATTTTGAACACAACCAAGCCTCTGCTCTTCAAAACAATTTACTAAAATCCTGGGCTACTATTTGCCAAGACCTACAAAGATGGAAACTTCTTAATCTAGCTTTTCTTTCTAAAGTAGCCATTGTGAAAATGAATATTCTACCGAGACTTCTCTACCAATTTAATGCTACCAATATAATGATATCAAATAATCTCTTCCTTAAATTTAACAATAACATCGCAAAATTTCTCTGGTTTCCCAAGAGAGTCAGGATCTCAGATTCTAAACTTACTCCCCAAAGAGAAAGGAGGAGTGGGCCTTCCAAATTTTCATTTGTATTACACAATTATCTGCTCAAACAGGTTGTTGTCCATTTCATACATGGATTCGAATCCACTCAGCCATACTCCTACCTGGTTGAAGATATGGCACCGTCATGTCACCTCCAACAAAATCAACCCGAAGCTATCCCATTTCTCTCCCATCTCTCTCTATGACTCCAAATTACTCCCCTTATTGAAGCATAAAATTAGGTTATTTCAAAAATTGATCAAGGACATTAACCTAGAAAACATTCTCCCCCTTCTACAACCACTACACCTGAATCCAAATCTTAAAATTAACAACAATATGTTTGATCTCTAAGTTCTCCCTTATTAAGGACTTTACAGTTTGGGACCTCCTTAAACATAAGTCCCTATCGATCACAGAACTACGTGCATCCCTCAAGGCCAATAACAAATACACAGTTATCCTTCGTCAACTACGTGAAACCATTTCCTCTCAAGTTGTCTACACTACACCTGATTCATTGGGAATTAATAAACTATCTGAAATTATATCTACACTTTTAAATCCCAAAAAAACTATCTCTTCATCTTACAATATACTTAAACCATTATTAGATAATAATAATTGCCTTTTCTCCACCTTCTGGGACAATCTAGGTTCTCCCATTACGGAAGATCAAAAACTTTTAGCCATAAAAACCACCCTTGAACTTGCTCCCTTCAAAAAATTATTATATACCCAATTGATGTTAAATAACAATGCGTATCACACACCTGTAATACTCAACAAATTTAATCCTAACAATTCTGCCGCTTGTTCTTGTTGCCCTTGCTTGAGAGCAGATCTTCTTCATATTATGTGGCACTGTAATCATTCCTATAAACTATGGTGTTCTCTCAAAGTGCGACTAAAAAAGATGGGTTACTATAACTCCACACTCTCTTGGCAAACAGCCATACTGAATATTCCCCTTTCCAAAATGCCTAAACTTCACCTTCACATTCTCATCACCCTCTGCTCTTTAATCAAACTCTACATCACTAATAATTGGATAGATCGCACAAAATTGTCATGGCAGGGTTTCAAAGAGATGGCATTAAAATATATACCAGCTCAAAAATTCATTATCAATGGTCTTAGAAAGAAAGCCTATTTTGCCAATCTATGGAATTGCCTATTAGATGTAATTCTATCTGACTAATACCTCGTTCATTTCATATGTAACATTCCTTTGCAAATTCTTGTCTTATCTATCTTCCCCTACAAATTCTTACCCAACGGGGTGTTTATATCTTTCTTCTTCTTACCTATTTAATTCTTTCTTTTGATACTGCTCTTATACATCTAGGTAGCATGGGTTTTTATCTTTGTTTTTGTAAATAGTGTTTTTTTTTTTTTATTATTATTTTTCTTGGTTAAGTAGTTTTCAATGCCTCCAGTAGCTTTACTGTATGTAATTCTTTATTCAAGTTCATCCACATGTTTTTCAACTTAGAATGTTTTGTATTTCTATTCTGTTTGCATTGAACTTATTTGGAAAACAATAAAAAATTATTTGAAAAAAAAAATAGTATGATTTTGTTTAAAGGATGATGCTTTCCCACTCAGCAAATGTAAGGACATCATGGCAGCTTATAAAAAAATAAATGAATATGTAAATAAAGAAAGCATTGTTAATATTAGAACTTCATTCAATTAATGATGCACTAACTGGCTAATACTTCCCACCCCAAAATTAATATAAAATTGATGATAGCAAGTCAACAAAATTGGTCTAACACTGCTTGTGTGACCAAGCACATTATCACCCCCCCCAAAAAAAAATAAATAAAAAAAAATAAAGGAAACCCAGTCATAAGGTCAGCTACAGGCACATGCATCAGGTCAAACTAATAATGTGCCTAAGTCAGTTGGTGCAACCATTATAACCCATATTGTATAGCTATATATGCTATTCCCAGTTTCTTTGTTTTATTGTATTATGCAAATGCACCCTGAGCTGCTTAGACCTCTTAAATAACCCTTTCAATGATGTCCCCATTCAGGATTCAAAATCTTCTTGGACTGCCCTAAATAAAATAAAAAAAAAAAATATATATATATATATATATATATATATATATATATGTAGGTCTACTTCACATAATCAAACATCCAAATGTTAGAGTTTCATATGACCAAGACTATATGATCAAAGATTTGAATGTTTGAAAATATGACAAAAATAAATAAATAAACAAGCCCCCCTGCTCCCCCACACCCCCCGCTATTTAAATATATCAACTTTGAGATTGCACTACATTGCATTAAAGGGAAATCTTCCCATTCCACGCTCTATGGAGATCCCCATTCTGACCGTTCAAACTTTTAATATGACAGTTGAGCTTTTAAAAGTTCGACCATCTGAAGGAGACCCATATATATATATATATATATATATATATATATATATATTATATGTATATATATATATATATATATATATATATATATATATATATATATATATATATATAATATATATATATATATATATACATATACACACACACATACCTGAGGTTTAAGAAAGGAAGAAGGGTATAATTACAGCTATAGGCTTTTAAGTTCAGCAATGGCATATTGTATCCTTGCCTTAACTGACTACTACTAAAGTTAGAAATTATAAGATTGCAAAAGGTGCCTCTAGTTTGAACTCACTTAGTTTGGATTTGTCCCTACGTCAGACATGGGAGGTAATGAGTAATGCATCTGATACCTCTTTTGCTGATGTATTTAGTAAGGAATTGGTACAACTGAGAAAACTGAGTATGTTCTGTGATCACTTTTTTTCTCTCTGTTAATCCCCTTACACTTATCTTATTTGCTTCTATCCTTGTTGTTGTTGTTGTTATTATGGAAGGAAAAAAATGCTGGGTTCTGAATGTGAACCAAGAGACACTAGGATAGCAGGCAAGAGATTAATCCCATGTGCAAAGCCACACACAGAAATAATATACTTAACAAAGGAAATGGTGAAAAAGAAGAACTCCCTGCCCCCAAAACAATTATGACACCTCCCCCACCCAAGGTAATAAAGTAAGTCCCAAGATGTAGGAAATAATAACTTTAATAGTTAAAAATGAAATAAAAATCTGGTTAAGCTTAAAGTGATTATTTCCCTCATCTTGGGGCTTATTTCACTGGCTTGGATACTTTGTTTTTAATTCATCCATGTTATAGGAAGCCAAACAAGAAATTCACCTGCTGGCAGTCCCTCTGTAATGCTATTAAGTAGTATTTCTATTTATTTTTACTGTTTTAACAAAGGGAACATTGTAGCTGAGTTACCTTACTTTGAACTGAAAATCTGAAATACACTTGCATTATTGATGACCTGCCCTCTATCTTCTGGGTCTTACTGTAATTTAATTTAATTTTTTAAAATATTCAATAGCATCTGACCCATTTCATTAAATGTTTATTATCTCATGTTGCAATGCACTTGTGAGCCACAGACTACCACACTGCTGCTGAACTAATGAGAAATAACGAGTAACATTGATAGCCCAAACTGGAGAAGCTATCCCAAAATGAATGCTGCCCACAGAAAGGATTCCTGCCAGGCAAGCTAATAAGAAACCCTAAGATACCTGCCGTGATACTGGCAACTCCAGTAGGAACCCCAGCTACTGCTATGACTGGTTATGCTGATGAGGTTATCTGTCTTTGGGAAAAGGTTCATGGACAAACATTAGGTATGAATTTAACCAATCTCTCTCACTATGGATATATAGCTATATAATATGATTCAAAAATATCACAATATGAATTTTTGTTAATGTGAAGAAATGCTCTTAACTATCTGGAAGCAATGGTCAGTAGTGCGATAACATTGTCCCATATTTCATACCTAGCAAGTTCCTTCTTCATCTTACTGCTTATTCTTATATAATGCTTCCTTTTCAACTCTATTTTCTTTTTTGCCCTTCTTTCTCCATCGCTCATGGTTTGCATGTATGGTTTCTTCCTTTCTCTTCTTTTATCTTCGACTCCTTCTTGTATGCTCTCCATTATTTCACCCCATGGTGCTGCCTTCCCATTTCCAGTTTTCTGTGATGTATTAAATCTTTTAAATAAATATCCCACAACCCTTCTAACTGGAGAGTTTTAACAATACATTCTGACTATGATTCGGTATCTCCCTCAAACAGCTTTTTTTGAAACAGCACATCAGTATCCTGAGAAGGCTCAAACACCTTTACTTCAGAATTTCGTACATTACCACAGTCTCGACTATTTCCACTTTCCAGTCCTCTGTGTTTACTAATAATTGCTCTGATTGCAAACTCTCTTGTGAAAGCTTGACAAACCTCACCTTTATTCCATCATCATTTGCTCTACTCTCAACAACATATTCACCCATGCCATTGCTTTCCATAATATTCACCCATGCCATTGCTTTCCATAATATTCACCCATGCCATTGCTTTCCATAATATTCACCCATGCCATTGCTTTCCATAATACTCACCCATGCCATTGCTTTCCATAATACTCACCCATGCCATTGCTTTCCATAATATTCACCCATGCCATTGCTTTCCATAATATTCACCCATGCCATTGCTTTCCATAATATTCACCCATGCCATTGCTTTCCATAATACTCACCCATGCCATTGCTTTCCATAATACTCACCCATGCCATTGCTTTCCATAATACTCACCCATGCCATTGCTTTCCATAATACTCACCCATGCCATTGCTTTCCATAATATTCACCCATGCCATTGCTTTCCATAATATTCACCCATGCCATTGCTTTCCATAATACTCACCCATGCCATTGTTTTCCATAATATTCACCCATGCCATTGCTTTCCATAATATTAACCCATGCCATTGCTTTCCATAATACTCACCCATGCCATTGCTTTCCATAATATTCACCTATGCCATTGCTTTCCATAATATTCACCCATGCCATTGCTTTCCATAATATTCACCCATGCCATTGCTTTCCATAATATTAACCCATGCCATTGCTTTCCATAATACTCACCCATGCCATTGCTTTCCATAATATTCACCCATGCCATTGCTTTCCATAATACTCACCCATGCCATTGCTTTCCATAATATTCACCTATGCCATTGCTTTCCATAATATTCACCTATGCCATTGCTTTCCACACTTCTTCCTGCTTCTGTGAGGTAAATCTGCACTCAGACTGGAAGCAAAAATTGCTGCTGCTCTCCATGTCCCCACAAATGAGTAAGACAAGTTTCCTGATGCCTTAGCCACTTTGGGTCTCCCATGAAAAGAGGCCACTAGCCTAGTGAGACTATCCCACTCAACAAATGATAAATAAATGCACCTGATCTACCTCAGAACAGTAAGATTCAAGCAATGAATACAGAGGTTGCTTCAAGAGACATTTTGTATGACACCACTGCTTGTCTTAATAAAATAATAACATCTGTGCAAAATAACTATATTATCAAGATCTGTATGCACAGATTTTTAAATTAAACTATATCATCGCAGATACTTTATGTATACCATTCATTCTAGAAAATAGTAAGTATTTGTTGCAGAATTAGTTTGTATATTCTTTTGAGAGAAATAGTAAAAGATCAGAATGCATATTGCAAATGAAAATAGAACTGAAACAATGTTTAATGATTTTTGTAGGTGAGAACAGTTGTGAAACTGTGCGTATTTTTCACAACAACATTTTGACCTGACTTTATTTCTGAAATAGTTTTCAAAGTATTCATTTTTTCATGTATTTCCCCAAGAAATTCCTTTCAGAAAGAAGCCAGATAGTAGTGGTATAAACAGAATTATACAATAACGGCTCATTGCTATTCAAAAATGTGCATGCTGATCAGATGGCCCACCCAGCATGCCCATTGTATATTGGACATATATCAATAGAAAACTGGATTTCTATTAGAATATGCTAGTTAGTAACTTTTACATGAAATGTGCAATAATCGTAACTTTTACATGAAACAGGGCAATAATATAAGGAATTTAACAAGCATTCTGTAAAAGTCTGGGTAATTTAGAGTTATATGATTGATCACACTGCCAGTAGCCATACCTCCAAACTTCCCAGATTTTTATAGAATGTACCCAATTTTCCTCATATATTGCTGCCATATCGCTAAATGTTTTGGGGTAAAATTTCTAAAGGTGAAAAAAAAGAGATATAGAGAGGCAAATGGTCTGCTTACCCTGCACTGCACTGATGTTCTGTGCAAATGTGCATTTGTATGCAGATCAGGAAGCAGAAGAACACTAAACTGTCATTATGCAGTGAGATTATTTAAGAAACTTAAGCTGTTTCTTTCTTAAATAATGTCATTGTAATATAACAACAATCTATCCCTGCATGTATGCATATTAGGATTTACCCGTGGTTGGCTTTGTTTAATGACTGAGACTTTGCCCTCATGTTAAAACCACACAAATTATTTAGTAAATCCTAATATATCCACACCCAGTCATGGATCATTGTCTAATAATAACTAGCTTATAGTGGTAACACACAAATAGAAATAAGTAAAAATGTACATAATTTGAAAGAAAATTATTTGGTGGAAATATGCTATAATAGTTATATACTTTAGAAGATGACAGAATGACATAGGCCACACCACAGAAATATAGACAACAATATTCCTGAACATATGGGGATGGCAAAGGGGAAGTAAATTCAACTTTTATTGCTAATCTAGAATTGTATGGATACTGTTCTAAGCCAGTGGGTATTGAACTAAAATGACCTACAGTGACTCATAAGTTTCCTACAAGCTCTCTGAATTCATTTATATGCCTGACTAGAGTGAACGTACAGGCACAATTCTCCTTATGCTGCATTTGTGCAGGAGACTCTTGTTTAAACAAATCTTATTACAAGGACTCCTGCTAAGTCTGTTCTGATTTCTGGAATGGGCTAGTCACCCTTCCACAGAGATAAAGATGCTGATCTTTGAAGGTGCACCAGTACTTTCTGGCATGGACTAGACAGTGATATACTTTCTTAGGGTTATTTTATGAAGCTTTATAATATATTAACTTCCAAAACAGAGGTACTTCACTGGCCAGTAACAAAACATTCATTTCAGTTTCTCTGAATCTCATCATATTTGGCTTGCCAGCCAATGGTTATTTTTTTAGCAGAATATACTGGTTTATTTTACTGACCCTCTCTCTTGCTGAAAAAATAATTTTTTCACTTGTTTGACTCACTATTTTCTTGATTTATTTATTTTCTGCATGAGAAGAATTTGTAATGGATACTGAGACAGAAATGTTACAGACTATCTTTGTACATGTAATTCTCACATGCGATAACACTAATAAGCTGGTACACACACACACACACACACACACACACACACACACACACACACACACACACACACACACACACACACACACACACACACACACACACACCATACCTCTCAACCTGGAAACATCAAAAATCTGGACAAGGTCCATGAAAAATAGGTACAGATCTGTATGCTGATTAACATCTAATTTGCATACATAATTACATAACCCCCACCAACTTGGAATTTTGGGAGACCATCTTTCAAACGCAGACTGAAGGACAACCAAAATATGACACCAGAGTCCCCCTGCAGCCATTCCAATGTCCCATTACCTGGCTATTTTGCCCCATTTACCATAAACACTAATGTATGCATACTGCTTTACTTCTACAATGCTTATTTGGATTCTATTTCTACATTCTACAGCACAACAATGCAGAAACACTAAAGACATCTGGTAAACAAAGCAATATTGTATCACAATGAAAATAGATTTGGCATTAAAACTTCTATGCACTTGAAACTCACATTCATTGAAACAGCATTGAAACCCACACCACATCCAAAGAAAATGCATCTGGCCAGTGGTGGATAAAGATTACCTTTGGGCTGTTTTCAAATCATTGGCCCCTTCCACACAAAACAAGAAACATATGTGTTTTTTTCTTTGATACACCTTCCTGACATTATTAAATTATATTCCTTGTATAATACAACACACTTGTTTTTAAATTATATTCCTTGTATAATACAACACACTTGTTAGACAGAGCGCATTTTAAATTTATTGTTTGCACATTTTTACAGTAGGCTGTGCTATAGGCATTGAAACAAAATGCATTAACCAATAATGACAAAACTGCCCAATTCAGAACATTTCCATCATAAAAGTTTACTTCCACACCCACATTATAACTAAAATGACAGTAGTGTAAGCCATAGGCATCTCTCACTTATTTTCAATTTAATTTTTTTTTGGGGGGGAGGGGGACGACAAAAGGTCAAAAACCAGGAACACATTTTAAACATTGCTTGTATAGTTTTGTAAAGTTGCTAGAATAAAATGTTGTGTTACCACCCTGTATTTCACTGGCCAGCTTTGAACCCAGGACCATATGCACTACAGTCAGAACAATATAGCACTATGTTAAATAAGCAGCTTACGGAACAATAGGAAGACTGAAATGTAATGGCTATCATTTAGTGAATTAATTTCTCACTTCTCACCATAGCTCTCAGTCTCTTAGCACAAAAAACCTGAACAAAGTCAATAATGGGGGAATACAAATTCAGTTCTCAGTTCTCAGTATAGCTTTCAACCTCTTAGCACAAAAAACCTGGACAAACAAAGCCAATAATGGGGAAATACAAATTCAGTTCTGACTTCTCACCATAGCTCTCAACTCTTAGCACAAAAAACCTGGACAAAGCTCACAAGTGGTAGTAGCTTGGGACTTACCAGGGACACATTTTAAACATTGCTTGTATAATTTTGTAAAGTTGCTAGAATAAAATATTGTGTTACCACCATGCATTTCAATAGCAATTCTTGAACGCAGACCCCTATGCACTACAATGAGAGGAACATACTTCTATGCCAAATCAGCAGCCTTCTGAAAACTAGGAAGACTGAAACTTAATGGCTATCATTTAGTGAATTCATTTCTCACTTCTCACCACAGCTGTCAACCTCTTAGCATAAAAAACTGAGCAAAGCTTACAAGTGGTGATGGCTAGGGTCTTTAGGCTCTTTTTACCCTGTACCCAAGATACAGGGTTTGAGCCCGAGTACCTCTAGCCACCAGGTGTATTAACTAGGGGGCATTCATACACAGTCCTACAATTTAGATTCACCCATCTTACACGAGCCCAAGGAAGACATTCAGCCTGCACAGAAAGCAGCCCAGATGATAATGGAACTGGAGAACCTGTTGTTGTGAGGTGACAATGCTAGACACTGTGCTATTCTATTGCCCTGGAAACCATATTCATATACATAAAATGACACTAGAGAAGCTATTACGCATTGCAGCATTACAGAAAAGAGGAAAATCAAGGAATAGCATAATAAAGAAGAAAAAATGAAATGATAGATGGCACAAAAGCATAACCTGCAAGTGCAACTGAGTCAGGACTCAGGAGTTAAAAGCCACAGTGTAGATATTGCAGGAATCAATGTCCACACAGGGAACAATTTCTTATTTAGGAAAATGCAAACATGCAGAATCAGTTTGCATAAATATGCAAGTCTAAGAATACACATGAGATCAAAATATAATGAAAACAGGTATGACAGACAGAAATGTGTAAGAGAAATTATGACAGCATATTAGAATAATAATATGTTACTTCTATCCAAAGAAAATCATGGGACAGTAATAAAGGGTTCTTTTTATGCATTTACAGTGAGTGATAATTATATTGTAACAAAATCAGAAAAAAAGATACAAGAGTTGATATACATAGGAACATCCATAGATAAAAGGCAAGGGATGCTTACTCCTGAGATCACATATGACAGCAGGCAGTTTGTATGCACTTCACTAAAATACTCCAAATAAAACAACAGAATTAGAAGTGAATTGAAAAGTGGCAGCACCTTGCTTTTCAGTGCTACAAAGAAAATAAACTAACATATGAGTTAGCGCACAATTAAATGGAGAGCACTGCTGTTTGTTATTGATGACTGATACTCAAGACATCATCACCAAAAGATCTTCAGCATGGTTGTTAGATCTGGAGAAGATCAAAAAGGTGAGAGCTGCTTATTCCTCACTATCTCCCTCTTCTTTGAGTTTGTACAGTCTTGTAGATGGTATTTGTGCATATATATGAGAGGGAGAGAGAGAGAAACACACACACACACACACACACACACACACACACACACACTTACTTCAGGTTCCTTACTTCACCCCTACAATAATTGTTTGCACTTTGCAGCCTTCCCTTGCAGCAGCAGAGCGATAATATTCCAAATTTCCTTGCATTGCAGCAAATAAATCCCACAATCAGCCAGGCGTGAGCAATAAACAAACAAGCCATTCCCACTCACAAAGGATTTGATTTGAGCATGCGTGATGATGTCAGCTGACAAAGCACAAAAAATAAAAAACAGAAAGAAAAAAATCAGAAATGAAGGGGTGCAACTTGGGAATCATGACACCCCATATTTGGACCCCAAAACTGGGTAAAAGCCACGTAATTTGGGACAGTTGACACACACACACACACACACACACACACACACACACATATATATATATATATATATATATATATATATATATATATATATATATACACGCACCAACACCACCAATATGTGCACAACAAAACAGGTGCACAGAAACAAATATAAAAGTGGCAAACAAATAAATCCATCACTCATAATATTCGCCATTTTCATGATATAAACAGGATCCACAGGATGGTATCCACAGCAAATAAAAAACAAGTGAAGCCCAGATAATTACAAATAGTGGCTTTTATTCCATAAACTCAGCAGACTGCAACAAACACTGCAGGCCTGATAGTCTAGCTGTAACAAACTCTGCAGTAGTCCAAAATAATAGTCTGGCTATAACAAACTCTGCAACTTAGCAGACTGTAGCAAATTCATCAGGCTTAGTAGTCTGGCTGTAATAAACTCTGCAATAAACCAAAATAATGGTCTAGCAAATGATCGATTTTTTGATCAATGCCTTGAAGATAGATGTTCTTTTGTTTTTTGTAGGGGTAAGAATCAATGTGAACATCTCTTCTGGTTCAAAAAAGGCATCAGACATCATACTGGCATGACAATGGGAAGCGAGTGGGATGTACATATTGTGGATATTGTATACATTGCTAAAGCCAGACTATTAGGCCTGCAGCATTTGTTACAGCCTGCTAAGTTTGCTGTGGAATAAAAGCCACTATTTGGGATTATCTGAGCTTCACTCGTTGTTTATTTGCTCTGTGTATCATCCTGTGGAGCTTGTATATATCGTGAAAATGGGGAATATTGTAAGTGCTGGATTTATTTCTTTATGACTTATATAAATATACACATATATATGTATATATATATATATATATATATATATATATATATATATATATATATATATATATATATATATAGTACTAACAATGAATATGGCATCAGAGTGGTCAAAGAGTTTATGGAATCCAGTGGAACAGTTGATTTTAACACAGCAGTAGTGTTATGTACATTATTGGACTTATATTGAACAACATTTTCCTACTTGCAGGAGAATACTACTGGCAGAAATGTGGAGTAGCTATGGGCACCTTGTGTGCTGATAGCTACTCTAATATAGTGATTGCCAAATGGGAGCATGAATTTATACTTAATGAGATTAACCCATGGAAAAATAATATCATATAATATGGCTGGTCTGTGGATATTTTTTTTATGCGGAGAGGTAATGAACAAGCTTTGTCTGACTTTGTGAGATATTTAAAATCTACGGCACCTTTTTTGGATTTTGGAATACATACACCCACTATAGATTTTTTGGATGTTAATTTGACCATGAATGACAAGGGAGATATTCATACCAGGGTACATAGAAAGAACTGCTGGAGGAATCATCTTCACCATAGATCCAGTAGGCACCTACGGCATATCTACTCACATCTTGTGAAGGGACAACTTTTACATACATCTAAATTATGTACAGAAAAATAGACATTTGAGTATGAATCTCAACCACTCCTGGAATATTTTAAAGGAAAAGGCTACAAGGACAGACACGTGAGCCATTCTGTCACAGAGAGACAAGAATCGAGTACTAAGCGACGACCCTACTTCTCTAAGAGGAGGAGATTGGATGAAGAGACATCAACAGATTTGGATCATTCGGAAGAAACTAGATATCTCAGACTAGAAAAGAATAGTAGGTGAGACTCCACACTTCTCTTTTAAAAAGAAGAACTTGAAGAGTTTCCTTTGCTATAGAAATGGGAATGTTCAAAACCATATGAGCGTCAGGAAGGCACTTTCCCATGCAGGAAATGCAAGGCTTGTACTTTTATTAACAGCAATAATTCATCTATACATCCCATCACAAATAGGAGCTATAGGCTGAATAATTATGTGGACTGCAATATCAAGAATTTGATATACCTGGCCAGCTGTACTTGTTGTAAGGGTTTTTATGTTGGCAAGACAAATAGATGCTTCAAGGAATTGATTCTCCATCACAGGGCCGCGCAGTGGTGCAGTGGTTAACATTGTCACCTCACAGCAAGAGGTTCTCCGGTTCGATTCTCAGCTGGGGTGCCTTCTGTGTGGAGTTTGCATGTTCTCCCTGTGTTTGCGTGGGTTTCCTCCGGGTACTCCGGTTTCCTCCCACATTCCAAAGACATGCATCTGGAGCATTTCTCCCTGGGCCTCCGCTGAAAACAGGCTCTGTGGAACCTAGTCAGACTTTCCCGGTCAACAAATGATAAATAAATAAAAATAAATAAAATTAAGATCTGAAGAAATTGTTAAAAGGCTGATAGCACTCATCCAGGATTTTAATTTTTGTTATTTTTTACAGTGTTTAAATATATATATATATATATATATATATATATATATATATATATATCTTCAGTTAAAAAGTATTGATCTGTCCTAAGCATACCTAAGATACTCTAAATAATACACACAAAAACTTGGCTTCTCTAACTCGCTGCTAAAAACACTACTCAAAAGTGCTAAATGTCCATAAAAACAATAAATTTAATAATATAAGCGATTTTGTTTTGAGGACTTACAAAACTTCTTCAGATATAAAGTTGATAAACCATTCCTTTCTTAAATAAACATAGTAAAAAAGTCATATGACTAAACCCACTTAGATCATGTGATCACATTCATAAGTTTAAAACACACAATTTTACCATTACTTTTGAGTGGTGTTTTTTAGCAGCGAGTTAGAGGAGCCAAGCTTTTGTATATATTTCCTAGTTTGTCATTTTTCTCCCGAGACTTTAAATAATACCTTAAAATAGTTAACTAGAAACATAGATGGGAAAATAATCTACAGTAATGATTTTTAATTTATTCAACATAACTTATAGCTCGCTAGCTCTTAGAAACATGTAAGTTATTTTAACAAATGATAGTTGTGGAAAATAAAAAAAAAATAAATCAGAAACTCAAGCCCATTTCTAGTGCCAGTAACAAACAAATCAAGATGTATATTAAACAAAGTATACCTTTCTGTTTCTCAGTCATTACTATCTCACTGTAAAAAAGAAGATAGAAAACTTACATTAAATATAAAACTGAATAGAACAAGTTAGATTTCCTGAAAGTAAACAGGATTATTAAAGAAACAATCGGTAGTGGATAACATTCTTCCCTGACAATCATTAACAATCATGTTGGCTTTGCATGAAGCCTGTTCGATTACACCAGGTTAGTGTAAAGAGCAGCAGCACTCATTGAAAATGCATGTTGTTCACCACATTTCCATAATTCTAAGTGCTGTTTCATGGGCAGCGCTAGTGAAATATTGCAATGAATCACGAGGCACAATGTAAACAAAAGTCTTTGTGTGTAGGCAGATGTATTATGTCACCATGTGCAGATACCTTATGTGAGGTAAGGGTATGTGGATTATATTAATTTAAGTGCAGGAGGCATAAAATTGGGAGAATGTGCACAGAATGCAATGTCAATAGTGCAGAGATATGTATGAGGTGAGGGTAAAGGAAAATAATGTACTTAGTTAATGCATTCAGACTGATAATCTTCCACATTATCCTGTATAAGCAAGGTATGAGATGCACAGCTGCTGTGTCATGCACAGCAGAAAGGGACATGTTTTAATGGTTTACCTTTAAAATGTCAAGGCTGATTTGTGCAATGCACATATGTGTGAAAGTATCTTTTCAAAAATATGTATTAGCGAAATAAAAAATGCCGAACTCTCAACAGCAAATACTAGTGTGCATTTGCTGTTATGAATTCGGCATTTTGAGTGGAGATCACACTATAGTGGGGATCAGGAAATGCGCCCTTTCCCTCACTGCATGTAATGTCAGAGTTAGTTATACTAAGTGGCAGGGGGTGTGGGGGTGCAACCCCCCACATGTGTGATGCAGGGTGGCTTGCCCCCTGCAAAACATTCATAGCAGAAACCTGGAAATTAGGTAGTTTTGCTCAAAGTCGACATTCCCTGAGTGTCAACTTTCTTTAAGTACCAGGCTCACAATTCTGTGCATTCAGCATTGCCGTTTCCAACATTTCAAGTCAGGTAAGTAAACAGTTGTACAAGTGTCTTGCGACATTTTTAAGGTAAACTGTTTTAACAATTGTTGTCATTGGACAACCATAGATGAGGCATATATTATCATACCACATGTCTTAGAAAAGCCATGTATATGCATGTACCTCATAAATAGTTGTGCAATATCCCTCAGAATACACTATAGCTCAAGGTTTCCATTTAGAAATGGAGTGCAATGGTTCCATGATTATGCTACGCATGCTCACAAGACATTACAGCGAACACTGCCTTAACAGCATGTAAATAGCAAATACACACACAAAAAGTCTTTGAACACAGGCCCGATCAAACTTCATGGTGATTTGGCATCATGCCATACAGGAACACATGTTATGTAAGTCCTCATGTTCAATAAAGCCGTAGAGTGTGAAAAAAACTACTACAGTAATACATAAATGCTCTGTGGAAGGCATTCAATACAAGGCATTCTTATTTTAAAATGAAGTAGTGCCTGTGAACAATCAGTGACATACTCAACCTTTACATCTTGCCAGACTCAAACACATGCCAGGGTATATGTCAGAAAGATGCATATCAACCTTTGACACCATAGAGATAGGCATACTGTGTGAGACATGATGAACACACTTAAGGGCTTATAGCACTTCCCTATTGTAATGGGTATGGATACCCCATCATGGAGGGTGATGCCTTAAAAATGTTGCCCTATAACTTTGCAATAACTATATCCTTTGCCTAAGCCACTGTGGTTGGACACAGTTATGGGAAAGACAGATGTTACAAGATTCAGACCACTGCCTATCATACTAGACACTATAGAGTTGTGTATTGACACACAATGTAGCAATGGATCTTGCCAGAAATAAATAAAAATAATGTGTGAGATAATAAAGGATATTTGAGGATAATGTCCACAATATGATTTTGTTACAATGATGACAAGGAGCTGATTACAGTAGAGAGTTGATTATCCAAACAAATTAGGACAAAGGGTAGTTTGGATAATCAAAGTGGATAATCAAACTGAATAAGAACTTCTAAAATCTTGTTTTCTGCACTCAGGGATTATACTTTTAAAGCATTCAGCAAGTCCAGTGGACAATAAAGAATATTTTTCACATACAAGCTGGCTACAAGTTCAAAAAACACTCACAAGCTAATAGATATACTGTTTACATATTCAGACTTAATCATTTTTCCTAACAGAAAATTTTGAAGGGCTGGGTTCAGATAATTGACGTTTCGGATAATCAATGTTCAGATAATCGACTCTCTACTGTATTGTGAAGATCTCTGTGTGAATATCACAGTATCAATGTTTCTCAGCCAAGGAAGCTATTTCTGTTGTTTTTACAACAATATTGTTCCAGATTTGAAACATGCTGTATCTGTGTAGACATGCTATAAAAGTCATTACTGAATGCAGGAGCACTCACAACACAACTTTCCCAGTACAACTGTTGGGATATTACAAAATGACTTTATATTTCTTGCTCCAAAGTAAAAATGGAGAACAATAACTTCATGTAGTATTGTTTGCTTAATATTAGTACATTCATCGAATGTTGCCTTTGCTAGAACTGGAAAGCAAGCTCTGTACATCCAATGACTTTTAAAATGTGTTTGAATGACCTACATCACAGTGGAAGTCTTACCAATGCTGAGAGATTCCACCTGTGTGAAGTAACTGCATCTTATGATTCTGTTGCAATCTGTATGAGAAAAATAAAGGCTGGGGAGGTTTCTCCCACTGTAACTGTATACATTATAATAGCTGCAGATATCATTCATGCACAACAGCATTAGCATATGCACTACTTGCAGTTAGTCAGTGTGGGTTTTGAACACCTGACTATGTGAAGAGAGAAGCTAAATAACATTGGGAAAAATGCATGCACCACTGTGCAAGTGGTGCTGCAGTTGTGACATATTTGGGTCTTTGAAGCTATGGCATCATTTTATTGCTGCAAGTGATATGTGTGCTTGTAACTTTTTTAAAAGATTGTTGCTATATGTGTCTTTTTCACACAACATTACCTGCTGCTTGGTATACCCAACACACATGAGATGCATAATGCAGTTGTCACTGTGATGAGTGAATGGCAATCATGCACAGTGTGTGGATAATCTCGAATTCAAACACATGCCTTACCAAGGCAACAGCATGCACAACACTGTCTCATGTCTTCAAACCACATGAAAAGCATTAGTAGTTCTCATGGGAAAGCCAAATGCCATACCATGGAATCTTCATTATCAAATAAAGAATTTCTATGTGATATCATTGTAAAAAGAATCCCCAGTAATACATGTATGCAGCAGATAGCTCGCTGAAAATATTGATACCTACCTGCCCATTCAAAGACATATTGACACGAGTCTAAAGAGTAATGGCTGGATAGCAACACACTACCTAAGATCACAAGGTAAAAAAAAACACTGCCTGGATTGCAGATGCCACATGAGATGCAATTTTACAATTATGAAAGTTCACATTTAAATGGATGACATCACCATTCTTTCATACACTGATGTTCTAAAAAATGCATAAAGGTAGTTGAATTGCACAGCAGCACTATACAAATATATACATTTGAAGTCTTCTCTACACAGCATGCAGAGAAATATGCATGCATAGCAGTCAATCATTACTGGAATCAAACCTCCACCCTCACACAGTCTAGAAAGCACAGTATCAACAGGCAACACTGATGGATAATGCATACAACCATTATACTGTAGTTCATTTTTGATAGGATGATGTAAGAATTGTGTTGCCAAACGTGTTGATTGCCTGTGGGAAATACAAATTTATAGGGTAATCATCTACTAATGAAAACATGTCTCCTAAGTGGAAGTTTACGGAAGGGGTATTGTCATAGACACAATTGCAAATGACAGTATACACAATCACATTAGCTAACCAACGCTAGATTCAACCCCCCCGCCTATTTATTTCACAACCTATAGAAAACAGGATTAGCCAGAAGCACCACAGGAGAAGTCTGAGCCACAAGGGCATAGTGTGCACTTTTGACGTCATGACCCAATCAATATGATGCAGGCAAAATGTTTCTAGTAAAAGTGGGATTAGGAGATGGCAGCATCCTGAACCATGTTAAAAGCTTCCCCTGACTGGAAGTTGATACAAAACATCTGTTCAGGAAGCTATGCATACCTGACAGTGAAGCCACACACACACACATATGTACCCCAGTATGAGATTTGATGCTTCTTTCTATCTATTTATACAATCCAAAGATTGCAATATTAACTTCAAATTCCAAAGGACAAGTATGAAAGTGCACTTATGAAAGAATGACCTCATCAGTGTGCTGCACAGAATAAGTTTGTGTTAAAAGTGGGAATAAACTTAAGAGAGAGCTGTGTCCAAACTTAAATGTTTCTTCGCAGTAGAAGTGGACACCATAAATTTGTTGTTGAAGCTTTAACTCCATTACACTAGAACTGGACAGATGTCACAAGTTCACTACTTTCATATTAAAAGCACCTACTTAACTAGTTACAAAACCCAGAGATACAGTATTAGCAGCTAGCATCACAGCAGAAGTTTGACTCTTATTGGGGAAGAGTACACTTTTGACAGGACGACCTCATCAGCATGCTACAGAGAAGATGTTTGTGGTAAAACTGGAATAAGGGAATGGTGGAATACTCACCAAGGTTAAATATTTCTTCTGAGTAGAAGTGATACAGCCTGTCTGTTCAGTAAACTGTATGTACCTGATACTGCAGCCATACACACAAGTTCACCATGGCAAGTAGTGAAACTGCTGTCTATGTGTGCAGCCTATAGAGCACATTACTAGTTGCAAGTTCCACAGGAGAATTTGGACTTTTATTGGGAGACGGTGCACTTGTGACATGATGATCTCATCACTGTGTCGCACAGAAGATGTTTCTTTAAAAGTGGAAAAGTGCAGATGGGGCTGTGTGTTAATCAATGGACTACAAATCAAGCATTTCCACCAGTTCATTCTGGAATGATTACATGGAAATAGCAAATCTTTATACTGTCACTATCACTTGTTTTGTCTCATGCTTGTATAATGTACATTGATAATACAGACAGTTCCTTATATGACAGTGCACTTCAGAATAACAGTGATAGATTATGTGTGAAATGGTTATTCACAATTTTAACATAGCTGCAAGTGTAACCACTGAAGTGTAGACATATATTAACAAAGTGATTTAATGGAGTCAGTATCACTCTAAAATCTAGATACCTTGTTTTAAAAATACAGTTGCACTTCTGATGGCAAAATATTAGTGCATGAATAATAATATATTGAGGTGTTAAACTTAGAATGGGAAATATAAGTAGTCTATGGTGCTATGGACTGACTTTTGCACAAATAAGCAGTACACACATACAACCATGTTAGGTGATGGAATACAGAACATCATATTCCAAGAGTCATGATTTACACATTTTTCATTCCTTTTTTTTTCAAAACAGGTTTATTGTTTTAACATATAAGAGAAATATCATAACAATTTTATACAAGTAATTAAAAGTAGGTATTATTATAACATTCAACAAAACAACTAAAGTATTTACAAAGACATCCACTACAATCAGATCAATTAATTAAACTAAAATACCATGCTATTGAAATTAAAATTTTTTTAACAAATTTTGTAAATTATCCCATACAATATAATAAGATGTTTTTATATTTGTTCTTGTCCTAATTGTGTTTATTTCCATATGGCACACTATATTCATAACATTTTTAAATTCATTGAATGAAGGAGGTGTATCTGAAATCCAATTTCTAGTTATTATTTTCCTAACCTCTGCTAGAATAGACCATAACAAGGGAAGCTTAACCTTTTTAACACTTTGAGGTACAGGTGTGTTGAATAATATAAGAGATTTAGAAATAATGAAATTATCTGTAAAAAGAGCCTGCAAAAATTCATTAATTGACTTCCAGTATTCTTTCAACTTTATACAGTCATAAAACATATGAGCCCAGTCAGCATTAATTTCTACATTACATCTCTTACATAAATTATCTTTATTATTTATTTTTTTCATCATCAAAGGTGTATAAAAAGATCTATGCAAAAATTTCCATGTATAAAGTCTCCAGACAATGGAAGATGTAGTTCTATAAGCAGATTCCAATATATATTGTTTATCTTGTTGATTTGGTGGGTCCCCATTAATAGAAGTGAAATAATTCCAGTATGAATCTACACTGTAAAAGTTTCTTGTCTGATAATTTTATGTATGTATGAAAGTTTACCTTTATCAGAAACTTTATGTTGTAAATTTAATATCAAGTAATCAATCAGTGTTGGAATAGATTCTTTAACTGTTATAGACATTATATCTATTTTATTAATGAGATGTTGTCTAAAGGTCTGAACCTCTAACCAGCAAGTTTCTCTTAGATCAAATTCTTGTTTTAAGAAATCTAGATTTTTAACTTTATTATCAGATATCAACTGATACCAGTACTTTAGATCATTATCTATAGCTAAATGAGTTCCTTCAGAAGTAGATGACAAAAGCATACCCTGAGTATACATTATAGGGAATACAATAAAATTCCATTCCCTATACTTAGGGTGCATGAATATAAAGTTACGATAACTAATAATAATATTTAATGGGTAACAAACCATATGTTTAGGTGTAATAGGTGAAGTACAAAATTCCTTTAGTAACCATAACATGGAGTTATTTACAATCATATTTTTATGTGTTAAGGAGATTTTCATGAAGTGCATACTAATTAGCTCCCAATAATCTTTCCATTTTGCGACATATGACTGATCTATTAATAAAGTAATAACTTTTACAATAGAAGAGATAGTATATAAATTAAAGTCTGGGAAAGAAATACCCCTTGAGACCAGCTATTAGTATGTTTCTTTAATGCAATCCTAGGTCTATTAGGTGCCCATAGGAAATTTAACATTAGTGTATTCAGTTTCTTGATAATTATTTTTGTAGGTGGAAGTATTATTGATTGTATTAAGTATAAAATCTTGGGGATATTATCATTTTAATAATTGTAAGTCTCTCCTCCATAGTAAAAACATATTATTCCAGGTATTAAAAAGATTTTGTATATTAAGAAAACAGGTATTATAATTATTATATATAATAGATTTAATATCTTTAGATAGTATTATACCTAAATAAGTTATCTGACCTGAATTGGGTACATATTTAGTAAAATCACTAATGAGAATATTTTTTCGTGTATATATAGGTAGTATTTTAGTTTTTTCTTCATTGAATATTAAACCAGAAATACTTGTAAAATTCATCATGTTATCAAATAGAGACTGCATAGAAGAATTAGATCCTGCTGATGTAATTAGAACATCATCTGCAGAAAGTTGAATTTTGGATGTTGTATTTTATCTATTTCAAAACCCTCTATGTCAGTACTGTTTCTGATCAAATTAGCCCAAGGCTCCATTACTAAAGTGAATAATAGTGGAGAAAGTGGACATCCTTGTTTTGTACCTTTAAGAATGGGTATTTTTTGTGAAACATTTGTTCCTACCTTAATATAAGCCAACGTTCCTTTGTATAAATGCTCAATTAGATTTACAAATGCATCTGAGAAGTTTGTGCACTTCATTAAGGTAAACAGATAGTCCCAACTTACTGAATCAAATGCTGAACTTATATCAAGACTAATAAGTGTTAAATCTTTCTTTTTCCTATTTGCAAAATCTATTAATGTTAAAGTTCTTCTTATATTATCAAAAGTATTTATATTTACAATGAAGACTGTCTGATCTATATCTATACTGCCGGGAATGATTGTCTTCAATCTATCAGCAAAGATACTCATAAACATTTTATAATCAACATTAAGTAATGAGATGGGCCGATATGAAGAACATCTAGTTGGATCTTTATTAGGTTTTAAAATTGGCGAAATAAATGTATATTGCCAAGATGGGGGGGTTATTAACTCAGTTTGGGCCAAAATAAAAACCTTATGTATTAATGAATATGTACTTTTAGAAAGGATTTTATATATCTCTGGTATAATACCATCATTACCCGGTGCTTTGTTTGATTTAAGCTTATTTATTTGTGGGATAACCTCTGTATATGAAATACTTTTGTCCAATAGTTTAATCTGTTGTTTATTAAGCTTTTTATTCATGTTTGTGGTTATAAACTCCTTTATTTTATCTTTGGGTTCCATGTTAATGTTATTATGGTTAATTTTGTGAAAGTGATTTCTAAATTCATCTAGTATTTCTGGTATACTAGAAACATTCTTCTTTTTCCTTAGAGAAAAGATTTATTTGATATGGTTTTGTTTATTCAACCTTTTTGTTTTATTTTTAAGTCTATGTAAGTATTTGGGGCTTATTGAGTAAGACAAAAACTTGTATTTCTCTAAAGTTATTTTAACTTTATGAGTTAAAATTTCTTTGTATTTCCCATTTAGTTTGTTTATTTCTTCAATAACTTTCTTGTCTATAATATTTTCTTTATTATTATGTTTATAAGAGTCTAATTTACTTTGAATATCTAACAATTCCTTATCCCAAGATTTCCTTTTATCATTATACCATCTGATACTTTGTCCATATAGATATGATTTTAAGGCATCCCAAACATAAACAATGGAGACTTCAGGAATATTATTTATGTCTAAAAAATGTTTTACTTCTGAAAGTATATATTCTTTATAGTTTTTTAGTTGAGTTAAGTATGCTGGTATCCTTTTGATCTGAACATTATGAGTATTTTTATCATGAATTCGAAAACAATTGAATTATGATCAGATATAGGACAAGAAATGATTTTGGAATTAATTAAATCTGTTACCATCTGGTTAGAAATAAAGACCCTATCTATTTTTGAATAAGTTTTGTATCTGTTAGAAAAAAAGGTGTATGGTAATGATTTTGAATCTATCTGATTATTAATATCATTCAAATGATAAGAATTAGCAAAATCCTTTAAATGTTTTGCATTAGATGTAATTCTTCTTTTCCCTATAGTGGTAGTATCACTTTCATGTAGTATACAATTAAAGTCACCAGCTAAAATAATATCTCCTATAGAGAATGATATGATCTTATCAAGATGATGTTTCACTGTATTAATACCAATTCCAGGTATCCAATATACATTAATTAAAGTGTAAGTCTTCCCATTAATTTGTATTGTAACCATACAAAACATTCATTTGTCATCCTGATAAGACTTAATGGTTTTAAAAATGGGCATACTTTTATTCCATAAAATAGCCACTCCTCTTTTTTTCTGAGTGTGCTCTGAACTAACCAGTACTGTATATTTGTTTGTGGGTAGTTTATCAATATCTTTTTTCAAGAGATGGGTTTCTTGCAGGAAGACAAAGTTGGCCTTATGTAAATTAATGTATCTTATTAGGCTTGCCCTTTTACATGGATTATTCAATCCATTAATGTTTAAAGAAATTCCTTTTAAAGATGTCATTTGGCATTTTTAAAACTTAAGAATCTTATGATCAAAATAACAAATAACAAGATAAGTAATGTTACATCTCCTCCTTTAGGTGTACCTTTAAATATAGCTGTATTTATTGAATCTCTTATGGGATTTCGTATAGGATTCAATTTTGTTTGTAGTGACAATGAATGTACAAAATATATTGTGGATGTCAAAACTATATACAAATAACAATGAACAAGTGAAAATAATGTAAGGATTAAACCTTGCATCCAGCCTGGAGTTATAAACTCCAACTTAGAGTAGTATTTACCACTCAAGTTAACCCCCTACCACCTTATCAATTTAATATAGTTATATTTAACTGAGGTTAACAGTTTTCAATTCAATTATCTAGCAAGACAAGACTACACATTTGGTAAAACAGCATCATATAAACTAAAATAAACCTTTTTTTTTTTTTTTTTTTAAACTGTTCATACTACTATATACATCCATGTAATATAAAACACTTGTATTCAAATAGCATTCAAATAATATTGATGTTAGAAATCAAGAGGAGAGAAAAATAAGTTCTAACATTCATTTAAATCAAAAACTTTGGCTAATATGATTCAGACATTACATGTATTAAGATGCATCTATTTTCTGTCATGTAAATGCAATTAACGGCTTCCAAAAAAAAACTTGAATTGCTTGTATATGAGCATTTACTCAAACTCATTATTGTCAATAGAATAAAATATTGTATTCATAGAAATTGTTATAAATCATACTGCATAGTTATGCAGATTCTCAGAAACACTTATATACATATATACATACACACACACACACACACATACATATATATATATATATATATATATATATATATATACATACACACACACACACACACACACACACACACACACATATATATATATATATATATATATATATATATATATATATATATATACACATACACACACACACACACACACACACACACACACACACACACACACACACACACATATACATATATATATATATATACATATGCATACACACACACACACACACACACACACACACACACACACACACACATATATATATATATCTGATCTCACTGAGTTGTGTCCTTACTTAGCACTATCTTACTTGCTGTCCCTACAATAAATCTGTCTGCTTTATACAAAATAATGCACAGCAAACACATTTTAGTAACCAGATTTTACAACCATGCTATACTACTGCTTTAAAATATATCACATGACAATTTCTTCCAGTATAGAGATATAAAGTGATTTATGCTTGTCAATCAGATGAATTAAATGAGTTATAGTGATGTATATGTTTGAAACATACGTTTTTAACACAGATTATTAAGCTGCTGTTAAGTAGATTTTCAAAAACACTTGAATAAATGTTTCATTTTCTATGCCTTCTAAAACAAGATATTTACTTACTACAAGAAACTGTATCATTTAAATTCATTATAACTGACATATTTTATGAATTATAACATAGATATTTAAGTAATTATATAAAATAACTCACATTTAGATGTTAAAGAGTTCATTTCCCTTCACATAGTCGCATTTGTATCATTTCTATTTCTTGGTAGAGTGTCATTCCTGAATCTGTGATGTGTCAGTGTGACATCTAGGTCAAAGGTGAGACTAGCTGCTTTCAGCTTCTCTGTGAGAATTCTGAGAGTTGAAGCTTTTGAAGTAGCTCATGGACACTGTGCATGAGACAGCCCACATCCCAGATTGTCTCTCTTAACATTTTGGCGGAAACTTATTAAAACTAGTGACAAACATTCATTTAGCAGTGTAAATGCATCTAAACATGACAAAACCTTCACAATGTATTTTACAGGTTATTACAGCTTCTATGTAAGTGAAATTAAGCCCAAAATTATTAATAAGTAATAAAACTCAATATTTTGTCCCAACTCAATTTTTATGCAAATCTTATTATTTACTGTGTCTATATGATCAAAAGAATTTCTATATATTAATAAAGAAAAGAAAAGAGAGTAGAAAGTAAAAGGGTGTAAGGAAGAAATAAAAAATGTAAGAGAAATCTATAAGAAGTATATACAATGGAATATTACTTACTGTTTATATTAATAGAGTTAAAAATAAAACATATTATTTACTATTATTTAGTTCTAATTATTATTAGTTAAAGCATGACAGATTATTTACAAACAAGCATAAGCAGTGTAATCAAGAAAGTATAATTAGGAATAGCATTTGAAGAACATATAAACTTTTTACAAGGAATAAATATGTTATTATTCTATTAATCATATTTTCATTACTCTTCTCTCCCTGCCCTCCCCCACCCTTTACCCACTACATAATCTAAATAGAATGTCATTGTTTAAACAAAGAAAAGAAGAAAAAAAAAAAGATAAAGAAAAAAATGTATCAAATTACTGACCTTACTTATCCTTTTCAGAAAGAGAAACCAGTTGAATCACAACTTGCCATTAAATCTCCAGGTATTTTGACTAGTTATGAAACAAAACATTTCTTTGCACACAGAGAATAACTTTGAATAAATCTTTTTCAAAATATTTGTTGCTTCTTGGAAATGCAGGAACTATATTTAAAAAGATTAATAATGAAATAAAATGATGAGAGAAAAAAAAACATAGAACAAATCATTTGTTTTTTAGTCTCTTCTTCTTCTCTGAAGTCTTCCACGAAGTTTCAGTTGCCAGTCTCTTTAATGAAGGACTAGCCCATTCCATTTCTTCTATTTTATCCAAAATCTTATTTTTTTGATAAACAGTAAAGCAGAGTCTAAGTCATCGAAAATTTTTGGACCATCAGGAAGGAAGATTTTAAGCTTGGCAGGAAACAGAAGGTATGTTTTAAACTGTGCTTTTTAAAGCTCCCTTATTAGTGGCAGAAAAACTTTTCTTTTAGCTATTACCATGGAAGAATAGTCATTGTCAAAATGCACAGTTGTCTCATTAATCTTAACAGGAGCTTTAGCCCAAGCAGATTTAAGAACCATCTCTTTATCAAAAGATGATAGAAATCTAACTATAACTGATCTAGGATAGTTTTTGTTAGAATTAGTATTAGCTATAGATCTATGTGCTCTTTCGATACCAAAAGAGAATGCTTCTGGTAAGTCTAAAGTTTTAGGGAGCCATGTTGTTAAAAAAGAAGTAATATTGTTACCTTCAATATTTTCTGGCAGTCCAAAAATCCTAATGTTATTGTGCCTAGATCTATTTTCCAGGTCATCCAGCTTTGTTTGTCAATGTGTATTTTGTTTCAGCAGAAACTCAATGTTGATTTCCTCTTCTTGTATTCTATTTTCCAAGTCATTCACAGTTTCTTCTATGCCTGTCATCTGGATATTCTGTTGTTGCAGGTCTATATGTAACAAGTCTATTTGTTTTGTAGTTTTTTCTATGAAGGTGTCTATTTTAGTATCCATTTTATCCATCTTAGCAGTAAGTTGCTGGATTATAATTATCAGAGACTGAAGTTCTTTCTTGATGCTGGAGTCTTGAGAATTTGTCTTACTGAAACTCATTTCAGACTGATAAACTGACAGGAAAATTTCCAAAGTGATTTCTGACAGGAATATTGTTAAGATTTCCTTTCTTTTTTAGATATAGTTCAAGAACTATATAAAACAAACATATTTATAAAGAAAATTACTTCAAAAATTATTTTTTTAAGTAATTAATTCCTGTCAGTGTAATGAAATTGGTGGAGCTGAAGAAATCTGCTGCTATCCTGTGTTCATCCTTGGCCACGCCCCTTTTCACATTTTTCATTCCTGACAGTTCTATTTCTTCAGTGTTTATATGTATTGTACAAGTGTATTATGATACACAAGAGGGACCAAGTATGTCACTGCTGATGGAAACATGGCTTATGGAAACAGTTTTGAATCAAGGAGCTTTATTTGATGACACAGTAAGAACAGGAAGAGTTGGACCATTGGTAACAGGAATACACATACAGACATAATAAGAGATTATTTTACAGTTCATTACTGCACATATATGTGTTGTGCTACTGTTTGTTTCATTATCCTAAGTATTCAGGCAAGATCTGTGCAAACTGGCCTTCATAACAGGGATCAGCACATTAATGCAGCAGCAGAATAATGGCGTGTTAAGGAAATTTGCAGCCAACAGTTAGTCACAAAGGAGTCATAACAAATATTCAGAAACAGTTTGGCATAAAGCTAGATTCAAACCATGACAGTATTTCAAAAAACAAAAAAACAAATCTACAGACCTGAGTATTATCTAAACACACCATGCAGGATCTCCTACCACACAGCATGCCAATATGAACACAGACTGAAAAAAAGGAGAATGCATGTATTACTCTTCACTACTCTCATGCCAACTGTATGCTGTACATTCATCTCTTCAGCATGCTCAACAGAAGTTAAGCCTGACTGCACATAGCTAAGCACAGTAGCATGAATGGAACCAGAATACCGTGGCCAAAGGCAAAAACTCACAACATTTTGCCCTAAGCTGTACACTTCAATTTAGCCTGATTTACAGTTGGTGCCCAGCACCAAATATTGCACAAATGCAGAGGAGAAACACTAATAGGTTCATAGGTTCATAGGTTCATACTAGGCTATCTGCCCTAGGGCATTTATAAGCCTAGCCAGAGTGTGTTTGGCTTCCACCACCCATTTTAAATTAATTTTTCTATGCCCTTTTTTGAGGTTAGTATACTGTGCCTCTGTCTAACAGTGACACAGAAGTGATACCCAGGGTAAACCTACGATCTCCCATCCACTCATCAAGATTTCTCTTGAAGAGAGTCAGTGAGGGACTCTGCCTAA
>NC_056736.1:129128898-129388898 GCF_019279795.1 Protopterus annectens
TAGATATATATTGATTTATATAATGATCGTGGATATACAGAAGTGTGTGTATGTAGTTCTCATATAATAAAACTACCTAAAGGTGTGTCAAAATATATTCTGTAAATAGATACACAAGTAAATGAATAAATATATATGAAGTATAGACTAAAAAGTATATATAAATACATATATGAAAAATACATATAAAAAACATCAGTCATTGTAAATATAAAAAATACATGTAAGTATGAGTATTTGATTATGAATATAGGTAATGAATTGAATAATAACAAATTAGTGAATGTACATTTAACAATAAATATATAGTGTATGATGTAATATATAAAAATATGAATATATGATATATGTAAATATGATAAATATTTAAAATGTATATATACATATATATATATATATACATACATAAAAATATATATATGAAATAGAAACACATATATAAAAATATATATATAAAAATACATATATGAAAATGAAATATACACATTAGAAACATCAAAATATGTACATATGGTGTAAGAAATATGTACATGTACGTTGTGTGAAGTATGTTTCTATTAAAATGTGTTTCTATTGAAGATGTATGAGTAAATTGATAAATATGGGAATGAATAATATATAAATACAAATATAAATGTAGATATAATAAGTAAAATATAATATAAGTAATCATTATAGATATAAATACTAGTATAAATGTAATAGTAATAGTAGTATAATAATGATGATAGTGGTAAATAACAATGATGATGATTATGAGTATAAATATAAAATATAAATATAAAATGTAAAATATGAATATATATTGATATATAATTTAATATTTGATATTAAAAGATATATTTAATAAAATTGTGTGAAGAATGAATTCAAATACATAAATATGAAATATGTAGTATTGTGTAAAATATATAAGTATATAATATGTGTATGCTTAAAAAATGTTCATGATGTATATGTGTACAAAAATGTGTGTAATATGATGGCAAAATTGTGTATGTGTATATATATATATATATATATATATATATATATATATATGTATGCATATATTGAGAGAAAGTAAAGGCAATCATTATAAAAATATATGAATTTAAAGTGCATGGGATGAATTAATAGAGTATATTGTTATATTGGGCAAATGAGTCCTCCTCAATCAACTTATTTAATATGTCTTCGTTGTCTTAAATGTGGTTTGATTGAGGCTCTTTCGTTCAATCCATGTCCTTTATCAGCCCTTAGTAAGATTATCCAGCTACTTTCCCTATCTTCTGTGTAGCATTTTATATTACCTCCTCTTGGGTTCGGTGTTATAACCTCAAGAACTCTGAATTTGAAAGCATGCTCCGACCCCTTCTCTAGAACATGCTTTGCCAAAGCATTATTAACATTTTCTTTTCTAATACTATAACAATGCTCCCTAATTCTATCCCGTAGGCATCTATTGGTTTTGCCTACGTAAAATGATGAGCATACTGAACAGACTGCTAAATAAACAACATGGCATGTTATGCAGTTAGCGTTGGCATTGGTAATAATTTCCTGTTTGGAGTCTGGATGTGTGAAAGTAGGTTCAGTGCTGATCAAGGTGCAAAAATTGCAGTGACCGCAAGGTTTGGTAGGACCATCCATCCTGACATTCTCATTATGTCCTTTATGACATAGGATTCTCTTAAGATTCTTTTTATTTCTATATAAGAACATTGGTTTCTCACCCACTAGTCTTTTTATGTCATCATCTGTCGTTAAAATATCCCAATATTTACTGATGATGGATTTAATATCATTGTTATCTCTTGTAAAATATGTAGAGAATTTAACATTAGTGGGATTAATACTAGTACTTATAATCTCATTATTCTTTGGTCCAAAATATGGTGCCCCTCTTAGATTCCTCACCTCAGGTGTAATTAGTAAGTGTTCCTCAATTTCATCCATTTTATATCCCCTTGCTACTAACTGGTTTCTCAATTCATATAAATCATTCACTAAACCAACCTCATTAGAATTCATTCTTGACATCCTTAGTGCTTGCCCTTTCATAATATTCTTAAAAACATATGTTGGGTGCATGCTAGTCCTGAATAATAACATATTTCTGTGACAACTCTTCCTATAAATTCCCGTGTTAATTAGACCACATGGTAATTTCTCAATAAACAAATCCAAGAATTCAATTCTCTTCATATCATATTGCACTGTGAATTTAAGAAAATCAGTTAGATGATTAATAACAAATGCAAAATCTTGTAAGTCATTCATATTTCCATTCCATAAAATAAATAAATCATCGACGAAACGTCTATAAAATATCACATTGGATTTGAAAAGATGATTTTGAAATAATATTGATTCTTCCCAGTTGGCCAAAAACATGTTGGCGTAGCTATTGGCACAAGGTGTGCCCATAGCTACGCCCTCACATTGTCTATACATGTTGTCCCCAAACATAAAAGCATTGTTTTCAAGAATTAGCTCAAGGAAGTGTGTGATTAAATCAATAAAAACATCAGAATAATTACTATGCTTTTTTAGATAGCATGCAACATAAGTTAGGCCTAGCTCATTCGGAATTATTGTAAATAATGATTGTACATCCAATGTGGCCAGTATTAGTTTATCCATGTCTGTTCAATCATTCATTCTGTCATATAGGTCTATTAAGAAATGCTTCGAATCACATAACACGTACTGGTTCTTATTCAAAATACATCTTAAATGCTTCTCAATAAAGACGGAAATGTGCTCAGTCACCCATCCTTTTCCTGAGACTATAGGTCTCATTGGTGGGTCATTATAGCTCTTATGGATCTTTGGTAGGCCATGTATGATGGGGATGGTCGGTGTATGTATATATAAATACTCATACAAATCTTTGTCAATTAGGCCACTTTTAAAAATATCTGTTAATACATCATGTACATAGATACACATATTATTAATGGATTTCATATTTTCCTCAACATAAAATCTATCATGTAACATTACATTCATTTTATCTGTGTAGTATTTGGTGTCTAATATCACAATGCCTGACCCTTTATCTGCAGGTCTGATGGTAATGTTGTGATCATTTTTTAATTTATCTAAGCTGACTCTCTCACTATGAGTTAGATTATAAAATCTTCCTTTCTTTCTAGAGTTATTCCTTTCATTAGTATAATACTTGTGAAGTTCCTCCTCTGTTAATTTAAAGTAAGTTTCAACCAAGGGATGGTTATTCGGTATGAAGTCACTCAAATTCTTAAATTTAAAATTCTTACTGTCATTTGTGGAAGAGACAGTAGCTACCGTCTCATCAGTAGATCGAAACAAATATTTTAACATTAAATTGCGGCAAAAGATTTTCAGATCCTTTATAGTATCTGTGACATCACTTTTCATATGGGGTATGAAATTCAATCCCTTATTTAAGAGATTGATATCATCATTAGTTATATCAGTACTTGATAGATTAAAAATCAATCCTTGTGGTTGTTGTTCCACATTTTCTTTATAGTTGTATTGTATAGAGGTTCCCCTGATATTTTTCTCTTTTGCCTCCCCCTGCTCATTGATCTGGATCTCCTCTGACCCTTGTCCTGGCGTATGGCTAAAGGGAATGTTAAATTAATATTTGGCTCTATAATGTTAACATTGTCTCTTATTTTAGGTTTCACGACAGGTGTTATTGTAGTTTTATTTTTCATATTTGTCCTATTAATGCTTACATTAGGATAAAGATTATGGTTCTTAACAGAGCCATCATGTGTTAGATGTATGACATCAGCAGAGTCATTACAAATAGATTCAGTATCCTTTTCAGATGTTATATTGTTATCAGAAGTGACTGATAAAGGACTATTAACAGTAAGAGGATTTGATATATCCTTTACTTGTGCCACTATATCTGTAATGACAGGTGCTACAAGTTTGTTTAATGTTGATTCATCCCGATTTACTATTGATTCTTGAGTAATTTTCTCAGTATATAAGTGATTCCTGTTGGTGGATGCCCCATTGATGTCCCTGTGATAATGTTGTCTAAAACTGTTATCATTATCCACATTAGCAGCTCCTCTCTCATTCATGTGAGTGTTTGATGGAGTATTCCTAGTGATACCAGTATCAAAATTAGTATTCCTAGGCCAAGTAAATACATTCCCTTGTCTAAAATCCCTAAAATTTCTGGAGACCTTGGTCTTTTTTTGTTGGAATAATTTATGTTCAAATGCTGATATACAGTCTAATATATTATCAAACAAAGGGCTGACAACCCCTTCTGGAAAGTCATTAAAAAGTTCATGTTGTTTTTCATTTATACTGTCTATCAATGCTTTCTCTTCAGGTATAAAAAAATCGATTAAGAGTCTTAAATACTTACAGCTGGTTTCAATATTTATTCGTTGCCACATAGCTAATAATTCAGGATAGTCCTTTCCTTGACTAGGCATGGAAAAGACCCTAAGTCCTCTCGGTATGATATTGTGCTGTAGGCAAAACTCAAAATGTACCCTCTGGGTCTGCAGACGCTTAAGTTTGTAGAAGTCCCTTTCAATGTTTCCAAGGAGTTTGTGTAATTTATCCATATCCACCACTACATTTTCATTGTTAATAGTTGCATCGTTTTCTTCAAAGAACCATGCAGGTATGGATGTTCCGTTTAAATATCTTGTAAAACGAGAAGTAATCTCATCTCTGCCCCGGTATTCACCTCTGAGTCTCTGCGATTTCGCCACGCTCTCCTTGCCCTGGTATTCACCTCCTGGCCTGTATGGTAGCTCGACATCCGCCATGTTACTCAGGATCTTACGTAGTTGTAGCGATGCGTATGTGGCGTATGGTTAACGTATGCAAACAATGTGTGTTTGTGCTGGATTATCAGCCCTAAATCGGTTACGTATTGTATATTATATCCAGTCGCTTTCAGCAACAAATGTTGGTTATGAATCAATGTTGTTGCTTATGTATTTTTAAGTTGTCAAACTTTAGGCAGTCACAAATTGAGTATTATATTTTAAGCACTTTTAGCAGCAGGCGTATGCAAGCCGTATGCATTTACGTTAAATTGTCAGCCGTTAATCAGTTGTGTGTTGCATAGTGTATCCAAACGTTTTTTAAAACATCAAGAGTTAATGCGTATGCAAGCCGTATGCGTTAGCGTTGGGTTGTCAAGCGTTAATCAATTGTATGTTGCATATTGTATCCAAGGGTTTTTTTAAACAGCAAAAATTGATTCTAAATATATTATATTGCTTACGTACTTGTTTATGTTTAAAGGCAACAAGCAGTCACGTATTAAGTATTCAATATTATATCCAAGCACTTTCTAGCAGTAGACAGTCCCACTTTCCGAAACGGTTGGTTAAAAGTTTAATACTGCTTACATGAAAGTTAACTTCCCGTCGGATTAGCACGCTGGTACCACAAGTAACAAGTAATCAAAGAGTAGAGTGGTTCCTTGTGTGCGAAGTGGGTCCCAAGCCTAGCACAAGGTTTTCGTCCAACAAAATCCAACTTCACAAAAAAGCGATAGGACTCCGATGCATATAATTCAAACCAGTTTATATTTATTTAAGAAACAAACAAAATAATAAAACAGATGAGCGCTTTCACTATTAGACTAGCTTCTTCAGATCATTACAAAAAATGGTATAATTCCATCCCTTATATATTGGTACAATTAGTATTTGATTAAAACTGACATACATAATTGAGTAATTGAATGGGAATCAATATTATGAATATAACTCTTAAAGGAGTCAATGCTTATTCAAAAATGAGCTTCCATCGTTACTTTTAAACAGAATTCATTATCTACATACTTTGAATGTGGTTCATACTTTGTCACACAATATATAAAAACTACATAAAATATATAAATGGTTATAAAAAAATTTTATATGTATAAAAACATATTCATTTACTTAGATAAATACGATGTATCATATAAGCTAAAAACATCTAGAATAAGCTTAAAATCAAGTAAACTGTTATGAATAGACTGAAATGTATATATATAGACATAATTCAATAGATTGTATTCATGTTATCATATTTATTTCTTGATGCATATGTATAGTTAAGTCATCATGAATCATATAGATATATATTGATTTATATAATGATCGTGGATATACAGAAGTGTGTGTATGTAGTTCTCATATAATAAAACTACCTAAAGGTGTGTCAAAATATATTCTGTAAATAGATACACAAGTAAATGAATAAATATATATGAAGTATAGACTAAAAAGTATATATAAATAGATATATGAAAAATACATATAAAAAACATCAGTCATTGTAAATATAAAAAATAAATGTAAGCATGAGTATTTGATTATGAATATAGGTAATGAATTGAATAATAACAAATTAGTGAATGTACATTTAACAATAAATATATAGTGTATGATGTAATATATAAAAATATGAATATAAGTATATGATATATGTAAATACGATATTTAAAATGTATATATACATATATATATAAATACATACATAAAAATATATATATGAAATAGAAACACATATATAAAAATATATATATAAAAATACATATATGACAATGAAATATACACATTAGAAACATCAAAATATGTACATATGGAGTAAGAAATATGTATATGTACGTTGTGTGAAGTATGTTTCTATTAAAATGTGTTTCTATTGAAGATGTATGAGTAAATTGATAAATATGGGAATGAATAATATATAAATGCAAATATAAATGTAGATATAATAAGTAAAATATAATATAAGTAATCATTATAGATATAAATACTAGTATAAATGTAATAGTAATAATAGTATAATAATGATGATAGTGGTAAATAACAATGATGATGATTATGAGTATAAGTATAAAATATAAATATAAAATGTAAAATATGAATATATATTGATATATAATTTAATATTTGATATTAAAAGATATATTTAATAAAATTGTGTGAAGAATGAATTCAAATACATAAATATGAAATATGTAGTATTGTGTAAAATATATAAGTATATAATATGTGTATGCTTAAAAAATGTTCATGATGTATATGTGTACAAAAATGTGTGTAATATGATGGCAAAATTGTGTATGTGTATATATATATATATATATATATATATATATATATATATATATATATATATATATATATATGCATATATTGAGAGAAAGTAAAGGCAATCATTATAAAAATATATGAATTTAAAGTGCATGGGATGAATTAATAGAGTATATTGTTATATTGGGCAAATGAGTCCTCCTCAATCAACTTATTCAATATGTCTTCGTTGTCTTAAATGTGGTTTGATTGAGGCTCTTTCGTTCAATCCATGTCCTTTATCAGCCCTTAGTAAGATTATCCAGCTACTTCCCTATCTTCTGTGTAGCATTTTATATTACCTCCTCTTGGGTTCGGTGTTATAACCTCAAGAACTCTGAATTTGAAAGCATGCTCCGACCCCTTCTCTAGAACATGCTTTGCCAAAGCATTATTAACATTTTCTTTTCTAATACTATAACAATGCTCCCTAATTCTATCCCGTAGGCATCTATTGGTTTTGCCTACGTAAAATGATGAGCATACTGAACAGACTGCTAAATAAACAACATGGCATGTCATGCAGTTAGCGTTGGCATTGGTAATAATTTCCTGTTTGGAGTCTGGATGTGTGAAAGTAGGTTCAGTGCTGATCAAGGTGCAAAAATTGCAGTGACCGCAAGGTTTGGTAGGACCATCCATCCTGACATTCTCATTATGTCCTTTATGACATAGGATTCTCTTAAGATTCTTTTTATTTCTATATAAGAACATTGGTTTCTCACCCACTAGTCTTTTTATGTCATCATCTGTCGTTAAAATATCCCAATATTTACCGATGATGGATTTAATATCATTGTTATCTCTTGTAAAATATGTAGAGAATTTAACATTAGTGGGATTAATACTAGTATTCATTTACTTGTGTATCTATTTACAGAACATATTTTGACACACCTTTAGGTAGTTTTATTATATGAGAACTACATACACACACTTCTTTATATCCACGATCATTATATAAATCAATATATATCTATATGATTCATGATGACTTAACTATACATATGCATCAAGAAATAAATATGATAACATGAATACAATCTATTGAATTATGTCTATATATATACATTTCAGTCTATTCATAACAGTTTACTTGATTTTAAGCTTATTCTAGATGTTTTTAGCTTATATGATACATCGTATTTATCTAAGTAAATGAATATGTTTTTATACATATAAAAATTTTTTATAACCATTTATATATTTTATGTAGTTTTTATATATTGTGTGACAAAGTATGAACCACATTCAAAGTATGTAGATAATGAATTCTGTTTAAAAGTAACGATGGAAGCTCATTTTTGAATAAGCATTGACTCCTTTAAGAGTTATATTCATAATATTGATTCCCATTCAATTACTCAATTATGTATGTCAGTTTTAATCAAATACTAATTGTACCAATATATAAGGGATTTTGTAATGATCTGAAGAAGCTAGTCTAATAGTGAAAGCGCTCATCTGTTTTATTATTTTGTTTGTTTCTTAAATAAATATAAACTGGTTTGAATTATATGCATCGGAGTCCTATCGCTTTTTTTTTTTTTTTTTTTTTTTGTGAAGTTGGATTTTGTTGGACGAAAACCTTGTGCTAGGCTTGGGACCCACTTCGCACACAAGGAACCACTCTACTCTTTGATTACTTGTTACTTGTGGTACCAGCGTGCTAATCCGACGGGAAGTTAACTTTCATGTAAGCATATATATATATATAGCTATACCCACTTAAATCAAAATACCCAAATATCAATATCAATAATGTTGATAGCAAAATGTTGACAGCACAAACACTGACAGATCACAATGTATGTGCAATAAATACCCTCACAGCATGCAATAAGAACTACAAAGATAGTAAAAACATGTTTTTGCAGGGGGGTAATCTCTGCTACATCCCATTCACACTCCTCCTAACTAAATATAGTAACTCCAAGATCAAATAAACTACAACCCAAGAGAATGTCAGTCTCGCTCATCTGTTGACCACCTGTTTTGTCAACCAAAGTGTATCAACAAAACTGATGCTGACATTTGGGATGTTATCAGAGCATAAAAAATAAAGCCACTGTGGGAGCAGGATCTTGCATGGCTACATTGGCTAACACCAAAGATGTTGCAGCTCTATGGGCATGTATAAGCTGACCCTCCCCCAACAGGTGCTCCATTACAGATACTGCCCCTATCCAGTGTGTCATTCATCATGCCCAAGGAGTCACCCATGCATTTCAGGCAGTGCCACTTGTCAGATTGCACAACGTTTAGTATTCACATTATATCTTCTGAGATATTTGAAGAACATGCCTGTGCCTCCAGGATGGCCTTACAGGTACATTGTGTGGCACCTACTGACATGCCAACATCAAGAGTAGGATGGACAGCAGGCCTCCTCTGTGCACCTCTAATAACCTGCTTGTGTGGATCCTTGCCCTCAAGATGGTTTTGGGGAGAATAAACCATTTCTGCAACTGGATTAACCACACTATCTCGAACAGGCGTGTCACCTTCAACCTGCTCAGTTCTGAGATCTCTATGTCATGGGTCTGCATAGGTATACTGACTGTGTCCTAAATAAGGGAGATGTTGGAGGCACAACATCAGTGTCAGATTGACCCTCTACACAACCAAGCTGTGCATGTTCATCACCACCACCATCATCATCATCATCAGAGGCTACAAATACTCTAATATTAGGAGGCAGTAGATCCACAGTGCCACTGGCAGGATCACCTATGACAACAAGTAAGCAATAAAAAAGAAAAATAGAATAAAGAATGATCAAACTTAAGTTATGTGAAACATATATTACAAATTAAAATATACTAATGCAATGAAATCAAATAACTTTGAGTTACACATGCGTCTACCTTTTGGATATTAATAAGAATACAAAAGGTGTGCTTACAATGTGCAGGCAATAGTGCAAAGACAGACCCATATGTGCTTAGTTATAACAAAGGGAGATGAAACAGGGATGATAAGCATCACAAAATAAATGGCAGAAGAAACAGTTTGTTTACCAGGATAGTCCAGTCCTGGGAAAAGCAATTCCTTATACAGCATACCTGGAAGTTCTGTAGTAGACATACTTGGTTTGTCTTCCACATCAGCACCAACATCAAGGATTTTGTGTGAACTCTGTGCTGAGCAGTCTGGATCTTTGACAGTAGACAGGAACTCCTCTGTTTCAATCAGTGGTGGCTTTATAGGAGTAGCACTCCCACCACCATATTTTCACAGCAATTGCAGCTGCCTGCCATCCCTAAGTAAGGTTAAAATACATCATCTTGTTTATAACAGCAACCTAGCTTTGCAGCAAGTTATTCGTGAAAGGAGCAACACGTTTTCAATGCAAGTATAAGTATCAAGCTCTCTGTTTTCAAACAGTCTCCCCTACTATGATGCAAGTTCCTTACCTCTGCAATTACTTTTATATAATGCAGATTCGGGCCCATCAACATTATGCATGCAAATGAGGTGTGAAATCATTAACATTCATGAATTTCATAATTTGTATTAAGTGCAGGGAATGTAAACATGGTGTAAAAGGAAAAGGAATGACAATCCAAAAGGCTAGTGGTAAAACTAGAAAGTAAGATTTAATATTAGTGTAAAACCAGGTAAGTGCTTTCACGCCAAAACAGTGCTGCCTCAGACCACATAAATCATCAGCACTTTAAATATACTTAAATATAGCAGTAATCAATTACAATCATTGCCTAAATAGATGATGTAATTTAAGTACCATTTTTAAATAAAGAGTATCCGACTGCACAACGGCAGTAGGCAAGACAGTGCGTCTTTACACACAAGCTGTTACATGTCAGATCTGAATTGGATGCCAGTTCAGACCCATACTTCTGGCTTGGCTGCTGCAGATATGACTGGCTATGGTAGAAATTACATTTCGGGCACAAAAGGTGGGGCTGTGGACTCCAATTTTTTTTTTTTTTTTTTTTTTTTTTTTGCAGCACTCCTTGTGAAAAGCTACAGACAGAGGCTATTGCAGGGGGAATATACTACTTCACAGAATAAGACAGAGGCTTGGAATAGCTTGACCAAGGCTGTCTTCAGTACAACTGGCATCCCACACAATGTCATCATCACTACCATGGCATGAAGAGATACAAGAGGAACCTCTTGAGTGGATGGGAGGATGAATATAAGACTGTAAACACCCCAAACCCCTCATTTATGTAAGTAAACAGACACATTACCTGTCTATGATATGGAATTAATTACCAAGCCAGCCAATGCAGTTATTCATTATGCTTTCACACACACACACACACACACACACACACACACACACACACACACACACACACACACACACACACACACACACACACACAGACACTCACACAGAGACACACACACACACACACACACACACACACACACACACACACACACACACACACACACACACACACACACACACACACACACACACACACACACACACACACACACACACACACACACACACACACACACACACATTATATATATATATATATATATATATATATATATATATATATATATATGTGTGTGTGTGTGTGTGTGTGTGTGTGTGGGTGTGCATATATATGGATCTACCTCATGTAAATGAAAGTACGTTTAAATGAATTTGATTTACCTAAGCTGAATCCACCAAAGCTGTACAACGAATGCACGGATTGCCAAATTCCTTTCCCTGTGAAAGGAACCACTTGGCCACCATGGTGAACTATGCCCTCTCTTCCATTTAGTGCGATCTCAGAGTTGGTATATTTAAGTAGGGGGAGTGTGGGGGGTGAAGCCCCCACTTTGGTGGACTTACTTTTCCTCCATTTCGGTTCGCTACCATGGTGGCCAATTGGTTCCTTTCACAGGGAAAGGAATATGGCAGTTCGTGCATTCGTTTTAATGCAGCTTCAGTGGATTCAGCTTAGGTAAGTCAAATTCATTTAAATGTACTTTTATGTAAACCCAGTAGATTTGTGTATATATATATATATATATATATATATATATATATATATATATATATATACAGTTTTCTTTTTCTACTATACAACTAGAGCAGAGATTGCAGAAAATAATGAGACACATCTTGCCTCAGAGAGGAAAAGGGTAGATATGTATCTGTTCTGAATGCAAGACAGAGAAGTATTCTCAGTCCATCACTTTATATCATCTTGAGCAGGCATAGCCTTAACTTTTATTTCAAGCTTACATACCTGCTCCAGTAGCTCCTGATTGCTTTAGACAATGAGTACTTCACCTTAATTGTGTGCTGGTTCAATATCTGGAAATACTCATTAGATTTTTTCAGGATATTATTTAGAATATATTACCTACAGTACTGCATGACATTAACAATTACATTTTGGCAAATGCAAGTATTACATTTGAAAGTAGATATCTGATACAGCACACTGAAATACATGATTCTTTTAGCCATATCATACCATTGTGAGTAATTTTATGACATATCAATGCTTTCCCATCATATCTGGATGTGGCCAAGGTATACTTATGTATCTCTCATATTGGGTTATGTATTGAAATAACTAGTTAATATGACATGCCATTGATCTAATTCTCTATTTTTTGTTTCCTTTCAACTTATCCCTTTTTTATACATATGTATATGTGTATACAGTATATGTATGTATGTGTGTGTGTGTGTGTGTGTGTGTGTGTGTGTGTGTGTGTGTGTGTGTGTGTGTAATACATTGCTGCTGAAAACAGAATGGCCATCAACACAGGGCGGTAGATTGACCACTTGGGTCCAGATCAGGCTGTGGCAGTATAACAACAGGCAGCATAGACACTCCACACATCTAGGTCACAATTTGTTAGTGTTGCCTCCACAACTCCTGCTCTACCTGCTCCATTTGCATCAAGTAGCTCTTCCAAAGCTACTGATGCAGTGGTACCCTCCAGGAGCAGTAGTATTGTAGGTGGTGATTTTTTCACCCATCTGGAGCTGACAAGGTTGATGCAGGATATTATGGGGAGGGGTCTCATTGCCCAAATTCCAGGGGTTGAAAATGTCCTGTATTGTATTGCCAAAATGATGCCATTCCCAGCAGTGACCCAGAGAACTGACACTGGAGAAAGACAGTGATGACAGTTCTGAGGATGAGGACTAGATTCTTCCTGTCCTCATGTTGGATGTGGATGCAGTTCTGAGGTCCCCTACCTATCCACAATTATGGTGTCCCCTGACCAGTTGTGTTCATCACCATCCTTGTCTACTTACTTACCTGACCCTCTTATTCTTAATCACTTTCCCCCCACACTAAAATTCTACAAGCAGATGACTGGTGCTAAAGCCATGGCTTATAAATCAGTGCCAGGAAATGTATAATAGTGAACTTTGAGAAGTCAGCCACCCTAAGACATTACCTCACAGAAAGCATACCTCTAAGAGTAGAACTATCATCAAGGATTTGGGTTTGCATGTATATAGTAACCTGACTTTTGACCAGCACGTGTCTAAGGTAGTAAGGAAATCATTCTATGTTGCTCAGTTTATAAGCAGGGGCATGGCATCTAGGTCCAAGAATGTCATTGTTCCACTGTATTCAGTCATCATCAGGCCCATTATTAAATACAACAGTACATTCAGTATATACCTGATGAGGCACATTCCACAACTGGAATGTCCACAGAGGTTCCTCACAAAAAGAATACAGGGCATATAAAGCAAGTCCAATGCAGACTGACTCAAAGCTTTATCACTATACTTTTTCCTACAGACTGTTGAGAGGTAATCCATGCCAAGCATACAAGTCATCCTTGGATCATTGAATCACTCTCTGATGGACCTTTTGTGCATCTGCAAAATGAACAGCATTAGAATTAACCAATCTAGGGATTTAAACTTTGATTGCAACATAAATAAGACATGTTGTAGGACAAGTATGTGTCTCAGAAAATTCCCCTTCTCTGGAACAGGCTTCCCAACTCCTTGAAGCAACTCTTCCCTAACCCTATTCAAGAGGAACCTGGAGCAGCGAATAGGTAATCAGAAATACACCTGAGTCAAGAACCAATGTCTCTAATGGACAGATATAGCCTGCAAATCTTGTCCTGGCTTGAATATAACTTTTAAAATACCACCCAAGGCACATAAACTTTTGGGACAAAACTGGGATGCTTGGTTAGTCTTACAAAGACCCCAGTAGCTGTTAGCCTTGTATACTCCTATGATCCTATGAACAGGAGAACATATATTTTAAGCAGAGTCAACAAACATTATCTTAGAGCACTGAATAAAAATATGTTTTGTCATTGTAACAATGCATGTGCACACCACAAATGAGCACTGTTTGCTGCATAACCACTTTAATTGCTCTAAACAAATTGGAATACACTATTGCAAGAATATTTTTGATTTCCTGCTTGTGTATGCATACATATAATCATAATATAAACAAAGCTAACATACAAGGCATTGGTTATTGGGTAAAATCTGCCTTGTCAGTATTACTATTCCCTTGCATATCACACAGGAATGCTGCCCTTGTGGACCATTTTAAGTCTAGCCAGTTTCCTAAAGGTGAGAATCAAAAGCTGTACTTTGTGTTTGTCAGGTAACCACCTTAACCATTATACCAACTCCCAACCATATACTACTTAATTACACTGAAAGCTTGAGAGTAGCTTGGTGTAAGGCTTTTTGGAATCCCTCTCCACCAGTCCCTCCTTGTACAGGACAATCTCTGTTTTGGTACTTGTGTCCTGAAAAACGAAAAGAAAAATGTGAAAAATGGCAATTTACCTGAGATTTTAGGGCAAAAGTATTTACTGTTTTTTTTCTTAAAATAGTTAAATAAAACAATTATTTTGAATCTGAAACACCTTAATATGATGTGAAATCTAATGTTATGAAACATAAACAATTCATATATGGCTCCTCTACAGAAGGCTGAGGTGAAATTCCTCAAGTCTCAATTGCACGAAGAAAGAGTTACTGAGGAACATATCATTCACTGCTTTCTATAGGAAACCATTGCCATTGTGATTTCTAAGTATGTACCAGTAATTATTTCTATTTTTGAGAGATGTCTCCATTCTTCAAGTTGGTACAACCACTGAGTTGGTTTACATAAGCCTGGGGGTGTGTAAGCTGGCTATGCCCACAATGAAGAGCAAAGAGGGTCTTGTCCCCATAGAAATAATGTTTAAAGCTAATTTATTCATTCTTTAGTGTTATGGGCATTATTTTTCAGCATTTCTGATGCTCAGGATTCTGCAGTTTAGAGTTTTATAGTAGAACCCATAAATATAGCTTTTATTTTGACAACAAAGTGAAGTCCAGTCCTTTGCATTGCTTGTGAGTATGGATTGTCCTGAAAAATAGCATGTTTCTCTAGAAGATTATTCATTTTGGGTACCTGAGAATGTGACAGTCTACACTATAGGGCACAACACAATATATCAATCCCAGTCAGACTCACACTCAACTGAACATTAAACCAATCATGACTATGCAAAATGTCATAAAATAAAAACAAGCAAAAGGAAAATTATAAATAGATACATATTAATACACTGTTCACTACCCTGTGAACAGTCACTAATGGGTAGTCTAAATCCTTTGCAGACTAAATAATCAAAAGAATAATTTAAAAGGTGCAAAAAATAGATTTTGAAGTAACCTGATATTATTACACCTCAGTCGTTCATAGAATCTCTCTACTCACCTTTGAGTCTCTACACAAAATCACAATATAGCACCACTTTGTTTACACTGAATAAATCACAGTGTTGTAAACAAAAAGCCACATGAAGAAGTAAATGGATACATGAGATGTAGGGTCTACAGTATATTAAATTAAATATCTGGTACTCTGAATTTTGGGAATGAGTTTATGAGGAGTTGTGATGCTCACTAGTTTTTTAAGCTGTAGTCTTCTGATAGCAAAGACTAACCCCCGGATTCTCAAAAGCGTGCACGTAGTGCAAGATCGGTGGAGGAGCTCAAGCAGGCAATATGTCTGGCGCGCAATCCAGGAACAGTCTGCAGGGGCGTGCACAAGCGCTTCTGCACTAATCTTGCACGGACTAAGCCCTGGTATGCAAATCAAACCATTTGCAGGAGAAATCCATGCAAATGAGGTGATTTTGCAATCCAGGAAGCTTGCAACAGTCCGTGCAAGACTAGTGCTATCTGCAGAAATGTACTCGGTTAGTAACCGAGTACATTTCTACAAAATCCAAAACGGAGCTATGACAGCTCCAAATAAAGGATGCATATCATTGAGGAAGCATGCCAATGGCCAAGTATAAGGCCATTAGCATTGCAAACAATAAAAAAATAAACTTTTATTTTTTTTAGCTGATCTCAGCTATTTAAGCATAGGGCAGTGACGCGCAAATGGGATCAGGGGAAAAATAAGAAAATAAACCTAAAATAAGCATTCTAATGAAAATCAGTATTCTGCCATGCAAGTCAGTGGCAGGCAGAAGACAACCTGGCCAGTGAGTAGTGGTTGCTAAGGGGGGAGGCTCAGTGTGACACTTGTAACTATGCATTAACAGGCAGTCCTATGCAAATGAGGGGCAGGTTAGTGAATCCCATTTTTTCCCAGCATGTGAGTCAGGTTCCAACAGTGTAAGAGTATGAATAGCTGTGTGCAAGTCTAGTAGGTAGGTGACATCATGGGGGGAGTGTCAGGCATACTGTAAGTGGATTGGAGCCTAGTGGCTCAGGTTTCCTCCTAGCTTAGCACAGCTAAGCTAGGGTGTGTGTCTAAACCTGCTTAGCAGTCTTTACAAAGCGTAAGCAGGTGTGCCCGCTGTGCACTGGGTTTTTCAGGAAGAAAAAAGAGGTTAAACCAGGAAATAGCAGCAGTGTGCACATTTGAGCACTCTGTTTGCATGGAATACACACGGGCTTAAACAGAAGGGCAATGGAAAGGGAAAACAGCAGTAGGAAGGTAATCAAGGAGTACTAGCTTAGCTGCAAGGTGAAATGTATCAGAATCAGCCATTAACACAGGCAGCAGACCAGGGCAGAACACTACTATAAACTATGTAAACACCTACCCCTCTGGTTTTTCCCACACTCTACACCACCGGTGTAAACAAGCGAGGAACATTTAACACTCACAACAGCAAAATGTTAGGGGCTGCAATAGCTATCAGAGAACTTGTGGAAGAAGCTGAGGGTGGTGAGGATGTGAATGCTGCTGTGCAACCCACAGTGAGGAGACAGAGAAGAGTGTACAGACCCAGGGTAACCTACCAAGGGCTACATGAGCTGGAGATAGTGGAGCGCTATAGGGTGGACATGGACCCCCCACAGCAAATTGTTGAGCTGTGCCGGCCACGCCTCACACACAGAACTAACAGAGGGGAACCCATCCCAGTGGATACCAAGGGATGTGTAGGCCTAAGAATACTAGCTACAGGTACATCCCAAAGGCCAACTGGGGATATGATAGGGATTTCACAGGCATCAGCATTCAGGGTACTCCACCATTTCCTGGATGCCATGTCAGCACATGTTGGTGAACATGTATATTTCCCCAACACCTGTGAGGCGTTGCCAAGCAATATGCGTCTCTCCCACCAAATAGCCGAATACCCTGAGGTAGTGGGTCCAATAGTCTGCATGCACATACATATCAAAGCACCACCCGGTGAGTGGGTTAGAGACTACATCAAACGCAAGGGCTTCCCCTCCATCAAGTGCCAGGTTGTGTGTGATGCCCAGGGCATAATAATGAATGTGTGTTCTGGCTGCCCTGGAATCTATCATGATTCCCACATCTGGCATCTGATGCAGCTGTACCAGAGATATGCTAATGGGGACATCCCACATGGTCACCTAGTGGGAGATGCTGGATATGCACTGGAGCCATGTGATGACACCAGTCAAAAATGCACACACATCTAAAACAAGAACTCCATAATGAGGCAAACGCACAAACAAGAATCATAATAGAGCATGTGTTTGGGATGCCCAAGTCACGGTTCTGGTGCCTAGACACATCCGGTGGAGCCTTGCAGTACTCAACAGCTACATGTACCCAAATTGTCCTTGTATGTGCCATGCTACAAAATATGATCCTGCGGAAACAGTTGTAGCAGGAAAAGAATGGGGCAGGGCCACACAGTCCCCCGCCATTGCCAAGGCCTGCACAGGCACAAAGTGACTTGGAGGAGGAACAACCTGAGCCTGCCCCAGTAGGCAGAAAGAAGTGTGTCCAGTATGCCCTGGCCTTGGCAAAGAGGCAACACATAGAACATACACTGACATGGGAGGGACCCAGGGAATAACACCTCTCTCTGACTCTCACATACAGTAAAAGGGATGCCAAACATTACATTACCTGTGTCTAACCATGTGTAGGTAGTGTACTATGTGCATCTGACATAGGCAGCATCACCCTCAATACTGGGACACCCACAGGGTAAGTGACTCACACATGCCAGTCGGGGGGGGGTCACATAACCAACAACAGTCACAGCCAGCAGGACAGGTGTAGACAAACACAAACAAATGCTGTATTATGGCCTCTGAATAAAGCCTATGGGTAACCTCCCCCCTAAGGCCTACACAGACAGACTACAGCAGGCCAGGCAGTGGGATGTCAGTTGTGAAGGCTAGGAAGTCAGAAACTAATATGTAGGTAATTAAAAGCTAAGAATCTGTAGTACACTGGTATGCCTCTAGCTAGCACGATAGGTAAGACTACAGACTGAAATGGAGTACCTGACATACCAGTACAGTCCTAGCAAATGTGTACAAGTGTCAGGTGTGCCCCCCATCCTACGTAGACATATAGCAACAGTCAGGTGTGCCCCCCACAATCCTGCGTAGAAATGTAGAAATAGTCAGGTGTGCCCTCCCCCATCATACATAGAAAAATAGTGACAGTCAGGTGTGCCCCTCAACTCTGTGTAGACATGTAGAAATAGTCAGTTGTGCCCCCCCCCCGTCCTACATAGACATATAGCAACAGTCAGGTGTGCTCCCCCAAACATGTGTAGAAATGTAGAAACAGTCAGGCCCCCCGCTAGGCAGAAATGTAGCAACAGTCAATGCCAAATGATCAATATATACCCTGCAGAGACAGCATGCTACCTGTCAGTGTACAACACAAAGGTCAGCACCACAGTACAAACTACCTGGACTTGATCCACACATGCAATACAGATGGCCATACTGGGCATGCTCACTCACTTGGAGAAACGAAGGCAATGTCAGTCAACAACATACTGAAAGTTCATATTGGGTATGCTCACACACCACATGAAGGCCATGTCTGTAAACACCAGTGGACCAGACATATCTGGCAGTTGCAGTTGTTAGTGCAGACACTTGTCAGTATGCACCATTCATGCCTTGCACACACAGTGGATAGGAATACAGACATATATGTAAGGGCAACGTATTATAATAAGACAAAGGTAGATGGGCATAGATGTGTGGAAGAGGGTGGCTGTGACAATGAGCCATCCAGGCCTGTCACTCCCAGCACACAGCAAAAGGGCCCCAAACACATGAGGTGCAGATGTCACTCACTGCAGATACTAGCCACCAGTATCTGTCAGCATTAAAGACTATGTGATGCATGTGCCAGCTGTGCAACATGACTGTACAAGGAAGTAGTCATCTAGTAGCTGTATACATGTACCTGTGACATATGACCCCGTGTGTGCCCGCATGTGGCATGTCAAACCCTAGATGAATGGGTTATGGCCCATGCACACACCACCCTCCCCATAGCCCTACTATGACAAGTCTGCTGAGATCATCCAATATGAAAGACACCTTTGGGAGAATTGTAGCCCAGTAATGTCTGTGGCATGTCCCATAACTGCATACTGCTGTAGTGCTATAAACTAGTTAGGTAAGAGTTCTAACCCCAGACTTGGCAACTGTTTCTGTGTGTGTGTCTGTCTGTCTCTGACTGTGTAGAGAGCAATGCTTTTTTAGGCTACTCACACTCCTTACAATTCATATACTCAACTTTGGCAAGGCTGCTGATGTCACCCACCTAGAAATACACCTCTGGGAAGGTTACAGCCCAGTGATCTCTGTAGCACATCCTGTAATTGCGTACTGCCATAGTGTGATAGTTAGGTAGGTGTTCTAATCCCAGACATGGCAAGTGTGTGTGTGTGTGTGTGTGTGTGTGTGTGTGTGTGTGTGTGTGTGTGTGTGTGTGTGTGTGTGTGTCTCTGTCTGTCTGTCTGACCCTGACTGTGTAGAGAGTAATGTGTTTTAGGGTACTCACACTCCTTACAATTCATATACTCAACTTTGGCAAGGCTGCTGATTACACCCACCTAGAAATACACCTCTGGGAAGGATGTAGCCCAGTAACCTCTGTAGCATGCCATGTGACTGCATACTACTGTTGTGTGATTTAGAACTGTGGTAGGGTTCCATCCCCACACATGTCGGTTGTGGATGTTTTGTGTGTGTGTGTGTGTGTGTGTGTGTGTGTGTGTGTGTGTGTGTGTGTGTGTGTGTGTGTGTGTGTGTGTGTGTGTGTGTGTTACTGTCTGTGTAGAGAGCAATGCATTTTAGGTTAGTCACACACTGTACATTTCAAATGCCCTACTTTGGCAATCCGGCTGATGCCATTCATTGCGAAATATACATTCGGGAAAGAATTCTTTAGTAATCCCCGTGGTGCATCCTATAACATCTCCATGCTATAGTATGATATAGACCTTTGTTAGGGGTTCTATACCCACACATGTGGGTTGTGAATGTTTTGTGTGTGTGTCACTGTCTGTGTAGGGAGCATTGCATTTTAGGCTAGTCACTCGCAGTACATTTCAAATGCCCTACTGTGGCAATCCTGCTGATGTCATTCATTGTGAAATACACCTTTGCGGAAGGCATACTCCAGTAATGTCCGTGGCATCTACTATAACCGCATAGTGCAGTAGTGTAATAGTTAGGAATGGATTCTACTCCCAGACATGACAGGTGTGTGTGTGTTTGTAACTCGTATCCTGTGTATCCTGTGTAGAGGTGGCTGGGAGTGTGTGACACTTGTGGCCAATGTGAAATGGGTTTTGCATATTTTTTATATGGTGGCCCTACTATATATCACAATATCCACCGTACAGGGATAACAGATGTGAAATACCTGCGAGGCTGGAGTGCAAAGCCATACCCATACATGTGACATCAAGGCCAGGCAATCACAGCTAGCAACCCCAGTATTATCCAGAGCATACTCTCAAAAGATGTCTCATATATACACACACATATGCCTAGGAAACAGCCAATATGTGGATAGTACACTGCATATTGGCCACTGATAGTAACTATGGAGTGACAGCGGTTGGCTACAGGGGGCATGTCACCCTGTCCATCTGTCCAATATGCACATACATGCAGACAGTGCACCTCCCCCATGTTCCCCAGTGGACACCTGCACCACCTGTGGTGCCATCACATGTGACCCACAACAGATATACCATGCCTGACAACATGCCCTGTATGGACAAATGCTACTGATACCAGGGAATGCTGTTAGCATGCTATCAATGTAGGTGCAGGGTAAACCTGCTGCCCATTAACAGTTCCCAGCACAGGTGGGCAAGTCTGGCACATCCAATGGTAATCTGTGTTCACAACATGGGCTAGACACCCCAGGGACTGTTCCACAGGTCACTGTACATGCATTTGGGAGGTGTGTAAATCCCAGACACTGTCCATGTCATGGATTAAGGAACACAAACATGGCAAGCAATGCACAGCATTGGCCATGCACAATAGTAATCCAGGTGACTGGATGGGGATACAATAACCACCTGTGTGGGCAAATGGAGAAACTACAGCCCTGAGCCTCAATGCAGACCATTGTCTTGTGGCCTGGTGCCAAGGTATACCCATTTCCTACCCTTGTATAGCCTGCTAGCACAGTCTACCACCACACACCTGTGCAGACATGTACCCATGCATGTCAGTACTGGCACCCTGTGTGTTTGTGTGTGTGTTTTATGGTGCGTATGTTCACATCCACACTCACTACAACCTCCATGGGCATACTGAAGCATGCTGTCTGTCAGACACCTCATCGTACCCTTTGCCCATACAACCTCCATATGACCCATATGGTGCATGTCATACCTGCACAGTGATGTGTTGTGGTAATCCCACTACTGATGAGTTGTACTCCTGGCCCTGCAAAGTGTGTCAATGTGTGTGCATCCCTGTGAGAGTGTGGCTGTGTTGACACTGGCACCTGTTTATGCAGATAGGCACGTGTACATCACCTACCGTATAGCTACCGTATCCATGTTGCAGATGTCACTCACCATCACATATATGTTCTGAGTGTGCCACAACAGGTAACCCATGTGGTGCATTGAATAACTGCATAGATCTGTGATAGCACTACATAGTCATCAGGGGTTTAATACCCTGTGCTGGTAGGGGTGTGACACAAACATGCTTCAGTTTTACTCCTCCACCCCTCCCTGACATGTCTTTGCCTCTGTATGCCTCTCTTGCTCCCTTTCTGGTGGATGTGGAGACCTACACCTGCTTTGCTTAGGCAGCAGCATGTGCATTTTAAGTGATGCTCATGATCAGCTGATGGCCTCTGCATGAATTGCAGCCCTCCCCTAGCTGATTGCATGTGGAACAGCTGTGGTAGCATTCCCATAGCCAATTGTATGGAAACACACTCCAATATTTAGGAACATCGTGGTGATGTTGGCCCTTTTCATTCATTGTGAGCAGGAACAGCATCTCAGATGGATTGGGGATTTACCTCTAGCAACATACACTGCGGAAAAAGGGCAACAAATAGGATGGGGATGTGCCTGACCTGACTACAGACTGTAAGTGCTGCCATTGGAGTAATGTTGGCTTAACAGTGTGTGTGTGGATATGGCTGTCCTACATGTCTCAATACCTGCCATGTCAGTTCCATGTTTATGAGGAATCCCTATCTGCAGGGTCATTTGCAGACTGGTCAGTGTTGTGCCTTTGGTTTCATGTGTTACCCATGGAACATCTATCAGTGGACTGCTGAAGGTAGTGTAAGGATTGCAGTCTGTAGATGGTGAAAGCTGTGACAGTTACTGTTCATATCCCTCATAGGACATATGTTGCAACAAACCCCATTACAACAGTAAATGTATGATGTTATCACAACAACATGTCAATATTGGCCCTGTGTCTGTGCTTCCAGCCACACCTCTGTCAACCTTTGTACATATGTCATGCATGAAGTGGTGCATATGTGCTGTATACCATAATTAGTGTCATCATATCTGATAAGCCAGTGATATATCAGTCTGCTACACATATGTACTGTAGGGGTTATATTTCATGACATAACCTGGACATTTTGTGGATGTTTGTACAGTACTGAGGTCTGTGTACTTATGGTGAATGTCAACAGTGTGTGTATTTTTAATATGCACTTTAGCCTGTATTCAGACTGTGGTAGATGTCATTGTTCTAGTTCCCCTCCTATGTGATGTTACATGCTGCTCCACTGTATGGTACCATATTGGTGTACATGTTTGTAGTGCCATACACACACATGTCCCATACAACAGACAGCCATCAGACCAAACTGTGTAGCAGCCCAGTATATGTAGGGTCAGTCTGTGAGTGGCACATATGAGGATGGTGTAGAACAGATAGTCCATATACTGTAATATGATGCTAGATTACCATATGTGGCTTTGGCTGTGTTCACATTGGTTGTGGTTATGAACTTTCACACAGGTGTATCTTACCCTGTGCTGTGATATGCCTGTTGAGCCTGCCATATATGCAGGTACATGTGCATTCCCCCATAGGAGATATAGGCCAGTGTTGAGCCAGTCTGCTTGTAGCCTGCACAGTGTATTGTTACATGCCTAGCAACTTAGTGTACTTACCCAGTGAGATGTCATGTGCAGATACTTGCCAGATGTACTGCTGCCCGGCCTCCGTTAAAAGTCATGTATGTCAGACAGAGCAATAGGATGCTGTACAGATGTATGTCAATATCTAGTGGGTAGTATGTGGCCATGGCACCCCTGTAACAGTGGCCATTATGTGTCAGGCCAGATAGGGGTGTGTGAATGCATAACCTATGGTGGGAAATGTATGCCAGTCGTTATGTGTTATACACATCTACATGGCTGTCTACATCCATATTGTCAGGCATGGTACATTTGTTTTGCACTAAGGGGTTATGTGTACACCTCTGGACTGTATAGTATGTCACAATTTCCAACTATATTGGCCAATATTTCTGCTGCAGTCCACAGGGGCATTATGTGCTAGCAGCGGTACTTTACTATGATGTCCTTAGGATGTCTGTCAGTAGCCAATGGCACACATGTTATAAGCAGATGTAACCTCCCACACACACCATGTATGTGAAAACAATCCCAATGACAGTAGCAATAGTCTACTAATATACCTGCTATACATACCTGACATCCCCTTGCATTACGAGTTTGGGACTATATGGGTTGGGGTAGGACTACACTCCATGTCCAGGACATATGGTGGAAATATATGTACATATACTTTTCCAGATAGCCATATATATATATATATATATATATATATATATATATATATATATATATATATGATTACACATGTGTAGTACTTCCAATTACCACTGTCATGACAACCACCCACTATAAATCCCTACATCATGTGGGCATGGTCCCTTTACATTTCCTGTGTGATGGACATCCTTCCTATGTGTGGGCATCAGTGTTACAGACAGCAGGTAGCAATACCTCTTACAAGAGAACCGGCGCATTCAGGCCAGCTACATATTTGTAAGAGGTTCCAGAATTACAGAGTATGAGTAGAGTTGTGTTATGCTTTGTATAGTACTGGTGTTACAGGGTGTGTGTGTACATACTAGTTTACCTTAGAATGCAGTCTGTTGGCATAGCTCATAACTGTGGGCCTATCCTCTTGCTGGCCAAAAGTATGACTGTCATGTTTTGTCTGTCCACCACACAGGTCCTGTGTCAGATATTACACTGGCAGTGTGTGTGTTGAGTGCTATCAGTACATGGCTACATCCATTTCTGTTTCTAACCTCAATTCCCTGACTAAGGGTATGTTGCAGACTATCCTGTAAAACCAGTAACTTGCTTAGTGTATGGCAACAGTTTCTGACATATGTGCCTGTGTTCTAGCCTCTGTCCTCCACCTAAATACCAAGCTTTGCAGTTTGCACATATGTCATGCTGTTGAGGGTTGTTCTGCAGTGAGCTATGAGTATATCACACTGTCATTGCTGCCATCAGTCGACTGCTGTTTTATCCCCCTCACATACGGTGGGTCTGGGGCCATATATGTTTGGGCATCACCTAGACAATACATGTGTGCCATTATGCACTCCAGAGGCCAGTGTATGTAACAGTGATATATGGCTTGTATTATTCAGTCTAAGGTGGGGAGCACCATAAATGGCCTAGGCTGTTACAAAATGTGAGGGTATCAGGGGTGAGCTGCCTTAAGGTATCTGAATGTACAGTACCGTATACTTCACCTATATTTACATTACTTTCATGAGTTTGGATAATGCAAGCCTACTGCCTCCTGCCATACAGACTGTTCTGTTTGTCGGTGTGCTCATGATGGTGTCAGTTATGCCTTTACTGTTACAACCCATTCGGTCACAAGACGTCTTTGCCACCTGAGTTTGTACAGAGTGTAGATAGAGGCTGCTGAACTATACGCCTGCATTACATACTGTTGATTGTTTGGTATCTTGTGGCTCAGTCTGTCTTCACTATTGTACAATTTGAAAGGCTTGGCCTGGACAGCAACAGTTGTGAACCCTTCCAGACTACTGTATTAGTGTAACTGTTTCACAGTTGCATTACTCTGTTTATATGGTGGTCAGTGTCTGAACAGCTATATGACATGGCATATAGAACTGTAATAGTGCAAAGTTAAAGGTTTTCCATTTCTGCAGTCCTGTGTGTGGTGTTTTTCCTATGACCTCTCTGTGGGTATATGTTGTAGGCAATGATTGCTATTTGTATGGGTGGCCCATACAGTGTCCAGTTGCTCAGGTGTTAACTGTAGGCATAGTGACTGTTCCATATTGTGTGCACTTTCTACATATGTATCTTACTGTACATATATCTGCGTGTGTATGTGTAGTCACATGCATATGTATATGTATATATATATATATATATATATATATATATATATATATATATATATATATATATATATATATATATATATATATATATATATATATATATATATATATATATATATATATATATATATATATATATATATATATATATATATATATATATATATATATATATATATATATATATATATATATATATATATATATATATATATATATATATATACATATATCTGCATCTGCATAGCTGTGTCTGTGTATCTGTATCCTGTGCATGTTGATGGCTTCCACATATTACATGTCCAATGGGAGGCAGACTATACATTATGATATGTTACCAATACCAGCCTGACATCATACAGGTGGGATGTAGTACTGTTAACATCTTGTGCCCATGTCGTGTCAGGTCCTGGTTATGAGATCTGCAACACTTGGTAGTGTATTGCAGGGCAGATGTGTTTGGCTGTGGGGGGGTGCCTATTTGTACAAGACGTATAGTGTGTGGGGCCTCTCAACCCCATTAACGGTGCATGTGGACATGTGTGTTTGTTAATCTGCCATTGCTATCTACAGATGTATGGCTATATATACCTACATAGATATATATATATCTGCTTACATATATATATATATATATATATATATATATATATATATAACTATGTCCGTATGTACCTACATAGATATATATCTGCGTACACATATGTAAATTGCTGTGTATATGTAGACATATAGGTGTAGACACATATATGTGTCGATGCAGGCATTTGCATGTGTATAAGTTCATATATATTAATACATATTTATATGTTGTATCTGGGTGGCCACAGTGGTGCAGCGGTTAGCATTGCCGCCTCACAGCAAGAGGTTCTCCTGTTCAATTCTTGGCTGAGGTGCCTTCTGTGCAGAGTTTGCATGTCCTCCCTTTTGTCGCATGGGATTTCTCCGGGTGCCCTGGTTTCATCCCAAAGACATGCTGTAGGTGGATTGGACACACTAAAATGGCCCTAGGCATGTGTGTGCCTTCTCTGGAAGGCTGGGCACTGGGCTGGCAACTCGACACTGTAAAATTCCACTGCCAATCATGAGTGGACAGTGATCCACTGTGGCGATCCCTAACTGGGAAAAGCCAGAAGAAGAAGATATAGATATGTTGCATATGTTCAGATATTAATATATTTACACACACATACATCTAGATGTTGGTATACATTCTCTGTACTGTTGCATGACAAGACTGGATGATATGTTTCTGAATGCATTGTGTTTATTTGTATCTAGCATGGCTAAGTGGTAGATCACAGTGTCTATGATGTTTAGAGTCCTGGGTTTGAGCCTTGTAGAAGCTGTTTATTTTGTTGCTGGGCAGAACACTGCCCGTTGGATACAGAGTGATTAAGGCACTTTTGAGCAGTTGTAAGTGGGTTTGCATGGGGGGGTAAGCACTGCCTACACAGGTTAAGCAAAATAAAAGCTACTTGAGTTTAAGACACTGTGACCGGAAGTTAGCAGTACTTAGCTTGGCGCAAACCAGTAAAAACCCACTTACAACTGCTTGAAAGTGCCTTAATCACTCTGTATCCAATGGCTGGTGTTCTGTCCAGCAACAGAATAAACCTCCTCTGCATGGCTTGAGCCCAGGACCCGGCAAACCACAGACAAAGTGAATTACCACTAAGCCATGCAAGATATACATGAAGCTGATGTTTTCAGAAACATATCATCGAGTACAATCATTCAGCAGTACAGAAAATGTACTTTAACATCTAGATGTATGTGTGTAAGTGTAAATAAATATATATATATATATATATATATATATATATATATATATATATATATATATATATATATATATATATATATATATATATATATATATATATATATATATATATATATATATATATATATATATATATATATATATATATATATATATAAATAAAACTAAATAGATATATATACCACTCTCTCTCCATGCACACATCTGTACATTTATGTCTACATATATATGTCAATATATATATATATATATATATATATATATATATATATATATATATATATATATATTACTATATATAGATATATGTATATACAAATATATATCCATAGATATAATAGAGAACATAATAAAGACATATATGAACACAGGCACCATTAATGGGGGTGAGGGGGCTCACGCAACATATGTCTTACTCGTAGTGATATCCCCCCCACAATACAATACAAACTGTTGCAAATGCCATAACCAGGACCTGACAATACATGGTCACAAGATGTTAAGAGTAAGCCATCCCACCTGTATTATGTCAGGCTGGTATTGATAGCATATCATGCTGTACAGTCTGGCTACCATAGTGAATGTACAATGTATAAGCAGTCCTATGATACATATACACCGACACATGGATGCAGATACTTATATATATATATATATATATATATATATATATATATATATATATATAAAATATATATAAATGTATGTAACTACACATACACACACAGAGGTATGTCTAGGAAGATACATAATCAGAGGGTGCACACCATACTGAATAAACAGTATCCCTACAGTTGCAACATCATCCGATGGACAGTGTATGAGTCACCCATACCACAGACAATTGTTGCCTGACACATACACCCACAGAGAAGTCAAAGGATGTAACACAACATACAGGTTTGTACACATAGGAAAGGGTCAGCTGTGTACTATTACAGTTGTATATGTCATGTCATATAGCTGATTATGCTTTACCATACATACAAACAGAGTAATGCAACACTCAAAAAGTTCATTTTTTACAATAATCCAAAAACATCACTTCTGTTGGTGCCCATGCCAAGACCTTCATGTAGTACACCAGGAAAGACAGACTTGGTTCACAAGGTGAAATATATGGTAAGATACATCCGCATACCTTAAGGCAGCTAGTCCTCACATGTTGTAACACCCTAGGATACTTATGGTGCATACCCCCCCATACACTGCCTTACAGGGGCATAGCACACTGTTACACACACTGACCTATAGACTGCAGAGGTGCACACATGTGCTGTGCAAATGAAGCCCACATATAGTACATCTGGTCTGTACACATTATTTATTGACATCATACCTGATAACAAGCCAGTCAGATAACAGACTGCCGGACATGTTGTGCGTAGTAGGAGCTGTTTCTGAGGACATTAATTGGACTGTCTGTATTTGTGCATACAGTACTGTGGTCTGTGTACATAGGGCAGGGATCTGCAGCCTTCACTATCCAAAGAGAAATTCCTGACCCCCCCACCCACCGAACTAAATTAATTGGGAGGCACAACAGCTATGTGACTCCTACAATGAAGATAGCAGAGTATATACAGTTTCATATGTAGTTATACTAAGTGAGCACCGCAAGGTATTATGTGTCTGGACAGACTGGCGTGTGTACGTGCATACACAGTTTGGGCATATATACCCCATTATTGTCATGATATACCCATGTACATGGCTAGTAACATCCATATTGGAAGGTGTGGTCCACATGTCTCGCATGAAGGGGACGTGTACACTTCTGGACTGACCACAGAGTGCCAGACTGTCCACATATAGTGGTAATATCGCTGCTTTAGTCCATGGGATCATTACTGTGTTAGCAGTTTGACTGTACTATGCTGCCCCTAGGATGTCTGTCCATAGGCAATGGTGCACATGCCTACAGCAGATATGATCTCCCACACCCAACATGTCTGTTAAGACACCCCTATGACAGTAGCGACAGTCTGCATATATATCCACAATACATCCTTGGCATCCTCTTGCACTACTGGGTTGGGACTATTGGTACTGAGGTAGGACTCTACTCCATGTTCTGGACATATGTTAAACATATATGTGTACACATATAGCCACATATCTATGTAGATATATACACATGCATATCCACATACATATATGGACATATACATATCCACATACACTTATGGAGATATATATGTACATATATATTCATATAAACACTCACACATATACATATACACAGCAATGACTTTAACAAGTAGCTAAGCATCTGATGTCATTCAAAGGGGATCCAGTATCTGTCTGCCTGGGACGACATGATGTACAAACCATGATGCTTTGCCAGAGATGGTCGGCACCTGTTGCCCCTGGGATTCAGGTTACTGGCTACAGCTCTTGGCACTACCATAGTGCCTTATCTAGGCAAGGTTCAAAGGACACAGTCACCACTGCAACAGATTCAAGCAAGCAAAACTGATGGTAATGCGACTCAATGCTAGAAGTCGCAACCTGAAAAGCCACTCTCTTGAGGCACACCTACAAATGGGGACCATCAATATCTGTGCAGTAACTGGGACCTGGTTCAATGCTCCAGAGATCACACCTGTAATACCTGGCTACAACCCTTATCACACATGTTGGGCAACAAACCAAGACCACAAAACTACAGGTGGAGGAGTGTCCATATTCACCAAGGTCATTCACAACTCCAGCCTAGTTTCCAACACAACACATCTGAGAATCTCCAGACACAACAAACACTAGGTAAGACTGCAATCCAAATTGTAGCTTGCTACAGACCCCCCTCCATGGCCCAAGGTTCTCACTACACCATTATAAACATACTGGACAATATTAAGATGCAACCAAACACCATAACACTGGGTGATTCCAACTACTCTGCCATGAACTGGGAAAACAACTCATGTGCCACCATCCTCTACCAATGGTTCCTGGAAGTCATACATTCCAACCCCCTGGATCAACTAATCCATTGTCCTACCAGGGTCTCCAATATCCAAGACCTTGTCATTACCAACATGAGAGTAAGCTGCTCCACACCAGTGGTCAACCCCTCATAGGTCAGGTCTGACCATAAGGTAATCACCGTTCACATCCACATCCACCCACATTAAGTTAACCGCCAAAAAAACCCTCTCCAAAGCCAACACCATTCTACCCGAGTCAGAAGTGACAAACCTCATGACACAAATGGAGATGTGAGCTGAAAGTGCAACTGGTGAATCCTACACTAAGGCACTCTATGGGCACATCCACTCATGCATGAATTGTGCCATCCCAAATAGACACTGCCCTCCAAAAAAGGAAGCCAGTCTTTTGCTCCATTGCCATGAACAAACTATACAACAGAAGGAAAAAAAAACTGTGGCAAAAAAAAGGATAATCCCAAAATACAAACTGCTCCCTTACCAGCCTCAGTAAGAAGCTGATATCCCTCAAAATCTGCCACAGCTTGTTACATAAATATAATTGCCATAGATTTCAAAGACAACCACAAGGCATTCTATATTTATGTCCAGGATCTAAATGGCAATGCTCAGAACTGCTCTGAGCTACAACAGAATGGCATTAAATATACTGATTCCAAGGAGTTTGCCAATATCCGGGCAGATAGATTTAGTGCCACATTCACCTTCCTCTCACCCCTTAAAGGGCCCATCTCAGTACCAAAAGATTGCCAAATTCCAGTAACCATGGCCACACAGATGGAAACCGCCATATCCACTGCTAGGAATACATCATCCATGGAACCAGATGAGATCTCGGGCTGTGTACTGCATGAACTACAAAATAAACCTGCATCTCACTTAAGTGCCATGTTTAATCATAGCCTCACCTCAGACTTCTATCCCACTGAGTGGCACACAGCTACAGTTATCACATTCCACAAGGGGGAATCCACCTTGGATCCCAGCAGCTACCGTCCCATCAGTCTGACAAGCCTGATCTGCAAGGGCATGGAATGCATTATCATGCAACTTATAAACAAAGACATTGGCAACCAGCAAACACTGGACCCCACCCAGGTTGTGAAGGGCCGATCTTGTCTCCTGAACCTGACTGACTACTTTGATTCAGTCTCCGGAGCTGTGGAAGAGGGCAATGCAGTCCACACAACCTATCTGGACTTGGCCAAGGCCTTCAACAACATCCACCACTCTAGAGACATAGTTAAACTTATGAAGCTGGCAATAAATACCTCCGTCACTTGATGGGTTGCCAACTGACTTACTGATGGAACCCAGACTGTAGAAGTAGCCATGTCCAATCCCTGCTCCAGACAAGGGACAATTGGAGTACCTCAGGGTCGGTCCTGGGACAGCTCTTGTTTGGCATCTACTTCCCTGAAGTACAGGCCAACACTACAGAACTCTGGCTAACAAAGTTCACAGATGACTGCAAACTTGGAGCTATTATTGCATCCCCAAATGATACAGATATTCTACAACATGGCTTTACAGAAACAGATTCTTGGTGCCAGAGCCATGGGCTCAAGCATAATGCCAAGAAATGTATAGCTATCCCCTTTGGAAATACCATGTACCTATGAATTACCACATAGGTGGCAGTACACTAAACACCGAAATTGAGCTGACAGACATAGGGACACAGGTGAACATTGGTCTCACCTTCATTAACCACATTGCCACAACAGTAAGGAAATCCTTCTATGTGGCATCACTCATCACTGAAGGCTTTATGTCTAGAAAAAAGGGGGTAATTGTCCCACTGTACTCATCCCTCATTACACCCAGTATAGAGTACAGTGCCCCGTTTGGTATGTACCTCACAAGACAGCTGCAACAGCTAGGAAGGCAGTGGAAATACCTCACTATAAGAATCACAGGCCTAAAACAGATGGACTATGCTGATGGTCTAAAAATCCTCCAGCTATACTCTGTGGCATATCGTCTACACAGAGGCTATCTCTGCGTAACATACAAGGCTATGTCAAACCCTTGGAAATGACATTTTTAATATGTGTATGTACTGCCATGTACAGTACATGTGTCTATGTGCTGTCATTACAGTAGTAAAGGGTATTGAGTGTCATGTCTGGGACACACAAGTATATGAGACCTGCACAGCACTGTTTTCCTTGTGAATGTGTGACATGCAGGGGTAGCAACCCAGGGTATGTGCTGTCACACTGGCATGTGTGTAACATGGCAATACTACTGTCGACAGTGCTGTCCCAGGGAAGGGAAGAGTGCTAACATTCCTACTGACAACAAGCACACCTGTGGGCATAGCTGCACTCTGAGGGCTCACTGTCATGTTCCTGGTGTGTGGGCTGTGTCACCGTATATATCCCCTACTGGATAATAATCAGACATGTGGAATTTAACTGTAGAGTACCATCTGTACAGCACATGCTAGTGAGGGCTTACAACATGTAATGGCATACATATTGTTGTCAAACATCCATCTGTTGACACATTCATCCTAATGCATAGCTACTCACCAAACTGGTGCCTGTCAGTCCCTCTACAGATGTGCAGATGGCAGGTATCCAGCTGGGATATGTACAGACAACCTATGCTTGATTGACACTGACATGTGTGGCCAGCTGTGTACTAGCTGTCACATATAGGAGACAACACCCTGTATGGGCCACATGCCTTGGGTACCTACACTACACTAGCACAGTCAACTGAACATGTTTGGGCACAGGTTTCCATCACATACACTAACCATGTGTTGTAATACATGTTGCATACCTGTCAACTGGATCACCTCAATGGCCATATGCAGAAGGAACCCAGAAGATTGGTTGATGCATGTCACTCTCACGCTGCAAGTCACTAACATGGTGTCTGTCAATAGATTGCCTGCTGGCACATGGGAGGTGGCATGATACCAATGTGCACACACCCCCTACACATCCAATCCCTTCATGGACAATAGCCAGGTACACAGCTATGACCACCTGCAGCAATGCACCACAGTATTGACACATGTACATGTGTATTACTGAGGATAGTATTGTATGTGTGTTAGTACACCTGTAGCTGGGAATTCCATGACAGCCTTCACAACCACCTCCACTCCCATTGCCATAGTCAGATGTAGCCGCTGCTGTATTGGACATGACATGTACCCTGTTACACTCCTCTCCCTAACAGCTACATGAGCCTTGCAGTACCAGCACAACAGTGTTGTACAAATAGGTCGATAGGCATGGGAAACCCATTGAGGTCTGCCAAGTGTGTGTGTGTGTGTGTGTGTGTGTGTGTGTGTGTGTGTGTGTGTGTGTGTGTGTGCATGTCTACATATCTTTAGGGTACACCATTCTGAGGCCACATACTCCTATTACACTACACATTGCCACACAGTAGTACAGATAGTGTTGCTGCTGCCCATAGGTGAGGCATCACAATGCAATACCCTTCTATGCCTGTGGCATGTGCATTACATGCATATCCCTGTGGTACCACTGTTGTGATATACAATGGGTTGTGTTGCCATTGTGAGCAATGTGTGATAGTGGGTATGTCAGAGTATCTTGGTGGGTTCCAGTGTCTACAATATCCACTGGGGGATGTGGGTATTGTGTACACTGTTATTACACCATGGTACACCAGGTATATGTCCCACGCACCACTTTCTGGTGACCACTGTCACCATCAACCATACAGGTAACTGATAACAAGAGACAGCTCAGTTACACATGTGCTGTGTGCAGCCTACCTGTAATACATTGGACACACAAACTAGTTAGATAGCAACAATAAGCCCAGGTCTCTAAGATGTGTGTCTGCCTGTTGCGTCTGTCAATGTGTATATGATGGTATAACACACCATGTATTCTCCATAACAAACATTAAATCCCCCATTATCATATTGTACGTCTGTGGATATCCAGCATGTAACATGTAACCTGGTACACACCTCACCCTAAATGAGGTGTGGTGTGTGCAATGAAAGCCACACAGTTCAGTAACACTACATACCTAGTCGCAGTGTTGCCAAGTAAGGATGTGTGTGCGTATGTGGATGGGTTGACATAAGGGTGAAGATTATACATATCTCAGCAGGTCACCTGTCAATATGGCACAGGCAATAACTTTTATACAAACCTGTGGCATGTGTATAACTGTACACCAGATATGTCACGGCCATGGTGTCACCACAGTGCCATAACCTTTGTGGAATATGACTGCAGACCATCCTCCTGCTGACAAATTTACACCTACAACACAAATGGATAACATTATGAAGATCGCAATCAGTGTTACTAGCAGCTGAAATGCATCATAGCTGCATGGCTACACTACCTGACATGTATGCATTGCACATTAACCCTGACAACATCTTACACTGCAGTACATTGCAGTACTTTATTACAGTCACCGTGCGCAATAGAACCATATTAGCCTGTCTCTACATCGATGTTATGGATGACAGGGACGTGGCACAGGTATCATCATATGCACAGGGTGTGTTGCTGGTTTGCCAGAGGCCGTAAGTGGTCCATACATTTGTCACCATGTGTGTGGGTGAGGGGTTTAGTTCTTTGACTGGGGTGTGGTGATATGGTGTGTGTCGGTATGTGGTTGCCCTAGGTGTGGTTGCATAATGTGTGGGTATGCATGCACAATGTTCTGCCATGTGGCTGCCCTATACAGGTGTTGTTGTACAGCTGCAGCCCATACCTGGCAGGGTGTGCAGTTCACCGCCTCCAATCACGGACATGCTGACTGTGCCTGTCAGGGGTTGTATGAGCACGTGCAGGTACAGACCTTGAGGTGCTATTCTCCCCAGATGATGACAGATGTCCACTGGAACCATATCCCACCTGGGACTGGCCAGGGCCACGTGCATGAGGCCTGCTGTAGTGTGGACAGCATCCCCAGTGGAGTGCTGGGGCTGGTACTGCCACTACAGGAGCGGCTTGGCATCCTAGCATGTCCACGTTGACCTCCAGTTGCTGGTGTTGCTGGCCTATGTCCATGAGGCCATCTCACCACTCCTACCACATCTTGAAGCATGGACTTACCACAGTCAAGGAGGCCCACCATCTCACCCCACCGTCTATCCATGACCATGACCTTGGTCTGTTCATGGAGGGTAGCAGCAAGTTCATGGATGTTGTCACTTACAGATGAGAAAGCAGCCCTCTGCAGCCTTAAGCCCTGTCTGGTGTACATTTCCATAGATGCCTGTGCCTCCATGACAGCCTGAAACATGCTCCTGGTGGTACCAGTTGTGGTGCCTCTGCCAAGGGCATGATGACCAGCGGTCCTCTCATGAGCACCATGGTACATCGGCCGATGTGGTGCCCTGCCGGACATCTGGCTATGCTGACTGTGACCTGACAGAGTTGGCATGGACACCACACTTTCCTGGTCAGCGGTACCAACCACCAACTGTCCCTCTGCTATGGCAACTTGTGATGGGGTTTGTAGGGGCACTCTAATGATGTACGGGCTTGGGGTGACTAGGAGGGTGATGACAAATGATGGGGCAGTGTCGACCTCTGACAAACCCACCTGTGCCTCAACAGTTCCATCATCATCATCACTGGTGTCTGCACGGACACCTACATCAGATTGCATGCAGCAGGGATGCTGACCCACCTCGCCACCTGTGGGGGAAACACACACTTTAAGACCTGTACAGCATTGCATAACAGTACACACACACACACACACACACACACACACACACACACACACACACACACTGACAGTCCACCTTACTACCTCCCTGTCCCTGGGTTTACAGACAGTCCCACATTCAGTTACATATGTTCCCCATCCTGCATGGCACTTGCTAACTTACACTCATTAATAATACCCATTAACATATCATTCCTCTCCATGCCTACACGTGTGATCACAACACATGACCTGTTACTCCATAATCTTTTTGACTTGAGTGGAGTAGGTTGTACATGGTCTCACTGCTGTCATCCAGTATTACCCTGTGTATGTCCAGTCGTGATGTACATGGCCCCTAAATGGTTGGGGTTGCTACATTCACTAAATATGTCACACACCAGTGTCTCATACTACAGTCTTCCTCAGTCCATGCCACATCTGCTGCACAATCAACCCAACATATGGACAACAGTAATATCTGGATACACTCACTGGTGTGCTCTGGTAATTCCCCATTGAATTAGTAGTGCTGCATACATGGGTAGCTGGTTATCCATCTGCTGCTGGCAATATGATTTGTATACCTGGTGTGTACTTTCCCTCACAATGCATGTTCCATGCTACAGACTTTCTTATGCTATCAGTTTTCCTGTGTTCACATATCAGACAGGTTGTCCTGGTGTCTCATGTGTCAGTCCATGTACATGTACAGCACAATCCCAAGGAGAAGTACTGTCATGTGATCAACCCCACAATCACCTGTGCATACATGGACACCCACACAAACAGAAACACATGTACACACACATCTAACATGCATCGACCACACTCCACTCTGCCAGATTGCACTTACAGACACAAACACACATCCACCCCACCCCTCCACACAGACTCACACACACACACACACACACACACCTATACGTGAGATTGCACAACTTTTGTACACACAATCCTCCCATTACCCTACTGTTAGCATGCATTCCATATGGTACTCAACAGCATGCAGTGAAACTATAGTGACTTCATACTAGCGCCAGTATACATGTGTGTGTTGCATGGGTTGTGTTGGTAGGTGATGGCCCTTTCCCTTGATAATGCTGCACCCATGTAAAAAGTGTTACCGTTGACCTGTTCTGCACCCTGCCTTGTACTGTGCACCATACCTCACAGGTAAACAAACCATTGCTGCATATGTAGTACTATGTCAGTTATGTCAGCTCCAATGCTCACAGCCCCTATGTGTTAGAGCAACTCATACCTGGGATGATATGTGAACAGATGTCATTTGTGAATGCCTGATGTCTGGCTTACAGATCACAACATCAGCAGTGCATTTATGACCAATACAAGACTATTACACTGGCAACCACCAGACCTTACCATGGCTACGGGGGTGCCCTACACATGTCCCACAACTCTGCATGGTTGCAAGGTCTACTCAAGTGCACATCCCTTGGAGGGCACACGCTGCTGTCACTATTGCTGTGGGTCTGGGTTACATCTGCCACAGTTACTTAACCTCATTGTGTGCAGATACAGCCATCCTTAGCATACATAGGACCCTTGCTGCAGTGCACTGCTGTGTTATGATGACACATCCTCCCCACCTCCAGCCTTTTTGCAGATGCTTGACAACTATGGCCTACACATGTGTCAGTTTGCAGTGTCCCACGAATGGGACACTACGTGCAACAGCCTACTACCAGCTAATTATATGGGCCAGAGTACAATGTTATGACATTGTGTCGATCTGTAATGGTTGCTGTTGTAATACAGGTATATTTACAGTTGGATCACCATATGAGGGTGTTGTTTCATACATGTCCCTACTGTAGGCTGTGTGTCCTGCCATACTTCTTGTCCCTTTGGACACATTTCGCAATGACAGGATGTTAGTTCTCTTGCATGTGTCTTATGTACCCTTCCGATACCCCATTATGGTCTCTACTGTGATGCAGTGCATTTCACAGCAACAAAACGTGAACATGTACAGCATGCAGTATGAGTAGGTGTGTTAGACGTGTGCATGGAATATCCCATAGTTATTACATGCCTGGTGTATTGTCAAGCATGAACATGAACCATACTCACCGGCTACAGGCTTTTGCCTTGGTGGCATCCTGGAGGGACCTACATAAGAGTGTGAGAGAGTTAATGTCAGTGGCCACAACTGTAGCATTCGTAAAGGGTGAGTGCAGTATTACCATACATCAACAGTAGAAGTCCACAATACTACAGCTTATGCACAACTGTTTATTACTACTACACAGCAACTGACTGTGTATATGACATTTCAGGTATGCATGATGTACCTGTACAAATGTGAATGCATATACAAAAGTGGTCTACTGATGTGCCCTGGGGCCTTACCTGCATGGTCCTCAGCCGGTGTGTCGGTGGCACCCACCTCCACAATGCTCCCTGCCAGTTGTTGGTTCTGCAGGTGGGCAGGTGCCACAAGGCTGCTGAGAAGCTCCTCCACACAGGTGAGGGGTGGATGGATGGCATGCCCGCCCCCCTGTTGTGAGGTGGTCCCCCCGTGATCCATATTCCTTGGAAGACATAAAGATGGAAACAGGTCTGAGCAACTCATACAACAGGGTTTCCATAGTTCTTAATACACATCTCTGTCTCCCCCCACCATATCAGCTACAACAAACCATTTATTGGTATGTCAACAGCTTACCTACCATCAGGACATATGCTGTATTGTACCACACTTTGTGCTATGTGTTTGTAGTCATGTTCTCTGTGGGGACACTATCCTTGCTGGCCTGTTACAGACTATTTCACCTGCATGTCATTGTCAGCGCCAATAATATATATATATATATATATATATATATATATATATATATATATATATATATAAATATATCTTGTGGGTTGTTTATATACCTATAGCTATATGAGTGTATGGATATCTGTAGACATACAGGTTTAATTATATATCACACAGATATTTATTTATATGTGGGGTGCATCCAGACATGTGGTCCACATTCTGTAACTCTCTTTCATTCACAGTTGCACTGTTCTGCCTTGCTATAACAAAGACAGGTGTCACATGTGAACGCAGACTAACATTAGGGTGGTATATATGGTGAGAGATTGCTGGTAAGCCTATTATACACCTATGACATTTGTGCATGCTACATTACACAATAACATGACTGTCCTGCAAGTGGTGTGTTGTGACACCCATGTGTCTATCATGATGGCAGTACTTACACCCCCAGCTATTGCCCACACTAACATACCAAACACAGATATTATGCCTTACATTTTTGTCATTCATTGCTGATCTGCACAGTTGCCAGGTATGTCCCACTGCCTACAGGGACAGACAGTATTGTCCAGAGCAGTTGCTCAGCAGAACATCCCTACAGGAACAGCTACAGATGGCACATATAAATCATTCCACATCATATATCCTATTATTCTATACCACATACTACATTCAATTAAATACATATATATATTACATAGCTGTAAACTGTTTTCTGACAGCTGTGACAGCTTTCTGTTTTTTAAGGTATTTTTGTGTCTGTGTCTTCACTAGAGTGATTGAGCTGGTTTGAATGGATTGCAGCATGGCTTTTGTATATGATGCACATGATCAGGTGATGGGCTCTGCACCAATCAGTGTGCAACTGTTGCTAACTGCATGCAGCCTGCTGTGTAGTACTTCGGATAACCACTGTCATGGCAACCCAGTACTATAAAATACTGACTCATGTGGGCACTGTCTCTTCACTTTTCCAGTATGGAGGACATCCTTCCTGTATGTGGGCAGCAGTGTTACAGACAGCAGGTTGTAATACCTCTTACAGCAGGACTTGCAGACACAGGCCAACTACACATTTGTATGACAGAGTGAGTAGCATTGTTATGTGCATTGTATATCGCTGGTCTTGCAGTGTTTGTGCTTACATAGTAGTTTAGGATGGAATGCTGTCTGTCTGAATAGCTCTCAGCTGTGGGCCTATCCACATGATGGCCAGTGGATTGTCTGTTTGGTTTTGTCTGTGCACCACACAGATCTTGTTCTAGATATATCACTGGCAGTCTGCCTGTTGTGTGCTATCAGTTCATGGCTACATCCATTTGTGTTTCTGATCTCTTATTCCTGCATAAGGGTATGTTGCAACAAATCCTGTAACACCAGCAATGTCCATGGTGTGTAACAGCAATATTGCAAGTATGGCCCTGTGTTCCTGCCTCTGTCCTCCACATATATGGCAGGCTTTGTCCTGCTGTGATACAGTTAGGGGTTGGTAGGTAATGGCCTATCATTATTTACAGCTAGCATTCCTGCTATCATCACAGTCATATCGTGGACTCCCACAAAATATGTTGGTCAGGGCCCATACATCTGACAGATACATTGACATTACCACAACTAATACATTTCCTCCTAGGGATTGACTACAGGGTGCAATTGGAGGCTGCTGAACTACATCTGTAATTGCTGATTGTTACTTATCTTGAAGGCAAATCCTTTGTCTACTGTTGTACTAATTGAAGGCCTTGGCCTGGACAGCATAGTATGTTATATATCCACATTGCTTGCATCTATGTTTGTGTGGGGGCCTTGCATTCATCACTGATTACATATTTCAAAATTTATGTGCTGCAAGTAATGGCATACATTATGTATAGTACACAAATAAAGGCTGTTTGTGTAAGCATACCTGTGTGTCGTGTCATGACGTTTAAATTGTGAGTGGGTATATGCTTAATGTAAGTATTCTCATTTGTGGGAATGGTTGCCACACTATACATTTCACAGGTGCCAGTTACAGGGTTTGTAGCTGAGGGATATACTTTGCACCCGATACTTCCACCTTTTGTCTGTGTTTATGTGTATGTACCTATAGATATCTTATATATATATATATATATATATATATATATATATATATATATATATATATATATATATATATATATATATATACCTGAACATATTTGGCAATGTATAGATGTGTGGGCATCTATGGTAGAATGACTTTTCTGCATGATATGTTACAGATATTGCCCTGACATTTTCAGGTGAATTGGATTACTGTTAAAGCATTGTAGCTGTGTTGTGGAGGGTTCTGAAGTCAAGAACTGCATGTGCTGGATATTGGATTGCACAGCATATCTGTTAGGGCTGTGGAGGGGGGGTAACATAGCACTAATTACCGGGTATCCCTCATTTGAGCCCCCACCCCCATTAACAGTGCTTATGGTCTGCTATGTTGTAGTGAGTGATTCAGGATTTTGTTCCCATGTGATATATAGATATATATATATATATATATATATATATATATATATATATATATATATATATATATATATATATATATATGTGTGTGTGTGTGTGTGTGTGTGTGTGTGTGTATCTACATAATTATATATGTAAAACCCCTATATATATATATATATATATATATATATATATATATATATACATATATATATATATATATATATATATATATATATATATATATATATATATATATATATATATATATACACACATATGAACCTATTTATCTATCTATCTATATATATATATATATATATATATATATATATATATATATATATATACAATTGATGTTATATGATTATTTGTGAGTTTTATATATATATATATATATATATATATATATATATACATTTAGCTGTCTATCTGTCTACATTTACAGATATACATCTGTCCATATGTCCATGCATGTTCTGCTCATATTTTTGGACTGTACCTCATTCTCCTGGCAATTGACATGGATGATCTCAGGACTGAAGTCAGTAACTAGTGCCGACACTTTTGTGTTTCAGACTTCATCTCCTTTAACATATGTGTTCTAATACATGTAACTGTGTAACTAGCAACATTTTAAGTATATTAGAGCAGTATTTGACATATATCCCTATTTCTACCCACATTTTGGCACACTTTGTCCAGAATTCTTGCATTAAAGGTTTTGTGGTATGATATTGTTACATTTCCTGTACTGTTGACTGATTGTGCTGGATGATATATTTGTGAAAACAACAGGGTTATGTATATCTGCCATGGCTTATTGATAAATCACTTTGTTTGTCATGTGCAGAGTCCTGGGTTTGAGTCTTGCATAGGCTGTTTATTTTATTGCTGGGGCTGAACTCCAGCCATTAGATACAGAGTGATTAAGGCACTTTAAAGCAGTTGTAAGCGGGTTTGTGCGGAGCTAAGCACTGCTAACTTCCGGTCAGTTTTTTATACTCATTTAGCTTCTAAATTGCTTAACCTGTGTTGGCAGTGCTTACCCCATGCAAAGAGGCTTAAACCCGCTTACTGTTGCTTAAAAGTGCTTACTCCTGCTTACCCCCATGCTAATTTCTTTAAAGAAAAGAAAAAAGGGTTGATAGGAAAGTGATGAAATAGGGGCACAAAGAGGGAAAGACAGTAGGGAAAATAGCTAGGGATGTGCAGGAATGGTGTAGGGAAGGTCCATAGCTGCCCATTTCTTCTACAGCAACAGCTGTGCATATACACTGAATTTGGAGGTAGGTTTGTACACTTAAACCCCTGGGAGAGGGGTGAGGACAACAAAAGTTCATTGTGATGCCAATTAGACCAGATTACATGTGTCCAGTGGACATTTGTGCGAAATGGACAGCTATGTATGGGGCAAGATGTTTTTGTGGGAACAGATTGCCCTTTTTTTTTTCTTTTTCAGGTGAGTGTGGGATGTTGGGGAGGGGTAGTAGGTATATTTGCATTGGTAGGTTGTGTAATTTAACAGACAAGACACACAAGACGCATACAGGGGTGATATATGACACATGGGGGGTAAACACTTTGATGAGGAGGGGTGTTGTGATATTGTAAGCCCACAAGCCCCCTAGTGGTAATAGTGGGACTGAGGTCCCCACCCATGGGCAGTTACCACTGCACCTTCACAGCCCCAAAGGTGGCTTTGCTGAGGGCTGAGCCACAGAGCGAGGCTGACTCTCTAATCATGACATGCAGCCCTCAAGCTGGTGTAGAAGATCACCAACCTGGTCACTGATTGCTCTACACACCACAACCCCAACTTGGCAATGGGTAACAGGTGCCTGTCTGTGTCAACTCCCGAGGGGGCAAGCCCCATCTCCTGAGGCAGTTCCACCCAAAGGTGGTGCAGGACCAACGGGCAGAGAGGTGTGGAGTTGGGCCACAGACATGCTGGTGCCCGGTGCCTCGGCCAGCTGAGGTGGGACAGGTGGGTCCACTGGGACTGGCCTTCCCAAGCATGCTATAGTGTTTACATGTCAACATCATATATGGGTTAGTAATAGTCAACACATTCCAGGGTTAGGTATAACACCATGCACTGATGTTCCCATTAACCCAGACACCAGATACGGAACAGTTGCATAGCAAACAGAACACATGCATATATGGGACCACAGTGATAATAAGAACAGCATACAGCTACGTTGATGGCACCATGTTGGAATAATTCATTATGGCACATGCATGGGAACCATTAGAATATTTATCAAATGATTGGCCATTATCAGAGTCAGTACATACCAGTTGGGGTTGGGTATGTTGATTATTGTTGGAGATAAGGTGGGGTTAGAGAAAGATGTCAATTAACAAGTAGTATATTCCTGTACTCCACATTACTTTCCTAGTCAGTGCTGTTATCTGTACCTTACAAGTCTTACTACACTACCCTATAAACCTATATTGGACACTGATATGGCTGTCAACATCATTATACATGAACCGGTTTTACCTGCATTATACACCTCTTACCTTGTATACCTGTGAAGGGAATGTTTGTTAACACTGACTGTTTGTACACATATGGCTGGATTCTGGGTTGATGTTTTGCACTATGCTATCAAACTCTTTCTACACAGACTCTGGCCATGTGTTGACCACATGCTGGTATGCCTGTACATATCTAGAATATTGCCCTCTTCCACCTTTAGTGACCTGACACACACACATATACTTGCTTTCCTACACAGTTATATTATGTAGCACAGTGTTTGTGACAGTGACCAGAGCTACTTTATTATTCAGAGAAACTGCAACACTCACAATCCCCTACAATACCAGGGTGGATGGTGCAAGTACAGGTTATATTGGTCTGTATTTCACAGCACAGTGTTCGTATCCAACGTACCTGTGGGAGCAATGTTTGCTAGCACTACCTGACTGTTGCCACACAAGGTTCCAGATTACACATTAGTACTATGCACATACATCTCACTCTGTTACTGTACACACTCTGACCACAGATTAACAAATTGGGGTGTAAATGGGACATACGTGGCTTCTTAGTCACATAAGGTATTGGGAAGTTGCTAGTGTGCCAGGTTTGTTGTCATAGATATGTGTCAGTCAGTTGTATTTCCTGTTTGCTACCTATACGTCTAGGATCATCCCACTGATTTCCCAGGGGGGACAGGTTGATTGGCATTAGATATGGGCCACTTTAATAGACAGTCTGGACATATCTGTACAGTTGTGGTGTATAATTCTGTATGCAGACTACTACCACTGTCAGGGTTCAAATCTTGGCTGTGTGTGCTAATAAAGCAACAGTTCTCATCTCAGTTGCATGTGCTATTCGGATTCTGTTGTCTGCATTTGCCCTGTTTACTATCTTATGTGTCTCTCAGTTGTATTAAATGGCCTCTGGGGATTACACCTGTCATATACAGGCATTCCTACACATTCACGTTATGGTTCATGGTGTGGGTAACAGTGCTTAATACTACAGTAGTATTACATGATTGCAAATCTACATTACCATATGATACCAGAATATACACATACAGTCCGGCAGTTAGACCTGCTTGTCAGGTTATTACACTTTTATTGCCATACTAACAATATGAGACTATTCCTGCCATATTCCGTAGTGTATGCAGTACTTGCCTTGAAAAATACAGGTTTTATACTAGCAATTACTTTACTACTACTTTTATTTTTTTCCTATGACAGTAAAAGCATGAGTATTACTAACCTGCCTCGCGTAACAACAGCGCCAGGTGGCAGATGTGGGCCTCCTGGTTAGCGGCCTGCTCCTTTGCAGCTGTGGAGGACATAAGAGGAATATTTGGCCATACCTATCCGTGATATACCTGAGCTGGCAATTATTAAACAGGTAGTGGACTGATATTTACACACGGCTGGGACATCCCCTGATGCTCTAGCCTCTTGGAGCCAGTCCTCCAAGAGGTTCCCCTTCTGCCGCTTCAGGTCAGCATAGTGGTGCCTGACCTACTCACCAGTTTGTGGTATGCCAATGGCACTGATGAGGTCGCGGGTGAGATGGTCCCAGGCCTCCACCTTATATTGGGAGCCCTGGTACAGGCCCTGCAGTAGTCTCTGTGCATGGTCTTTAACTAGGAGTCCAGCCATGACCTTGGACTCCTGGATGCACCAGAGCTGTGCCCAGAAGCGCACTCCTTCTCCCCTTACTGTCATAGTGCTTGCAAGGGGAAGCTACAACCAGTTATGAGCTGTATTCCCACGTCTTGGGTTTAAGTAGGGCCAATTTCCCACACTTTTCTGTGATTGGCCAGTTTTGAAAAGACTAAGCTATGGGCAAACCTGCTTACCTAAGGTTGGCATTGTTTAAAGGGGTATGCCACTGGGCACAAAGAGTCAGCTGGTGTACACATTGCTCACACCTCCTAAGCTGGCCTGTGCGATGCTTGGTGTTGCCTACAGTAGACATTCATTATAATGCCTTTTTGGCATTGTGTTATTATTCATTACACCTTATATGTATGCCTAGTATCCCTCATTGATGTGTACGTACACTCTGTGGGGTCCTTGTGTTTTATTGGGGACTTTGACACTCTATTACAAGCACACCTTACTTCTGGGCTTACTGCTATACTCCAGTTCACATATTTATGTTATGTAGTTGGTTATGGCACATAAGACTGTATACTGATGCCTTTCACAGGTTCAGTTTTGTTATACTATGGTGAGGACATGTTTACTACTATCTCATTCTTCTGTACTTCTGTGATGGCTTGGTGGATAGCTACTGGGACTATGGTGTATAGGGTTCGAGACTTGCATGCCTGTTTATTTTGTTGTTGGGCAGACAAAGGCCCATTGGATACAGAGTGATTAAGGCACTTTAAAGCAGTTGTAAGTGGGTTTGCATGGTTGTAAGCACCGCTTATTTCAGGTTATAGTTTCTTACACTCAGTTAGCTTCCACTTTGCTTAATCTGTGTAGGCAATGCTTACCCTCATGCAAATGCACTTAAACACACTTACTAGTGCTTACATATACTTACTACTGCTTATCTGTGCTTACACCTGCTTACTACTGCCTTATTCATTATGACACTGACTCTTCACATGTGCATTTCCTGCAGTACCCCAGTTCATAAATATATGTTATTTAGTGTTTTTTTCAATAAAAATATTTGTTATTCCATCCTTTGCCATGTAAAGTAGACTGTAGTGGGACTCAAACCAGGAATGCCTGCGCATTAGGCAAATGCTCTGCCCACTACACTATTGCTGTGTTACTTCAATTGCATATATCTTCCTTGTTATCCTCTTCAGCCTTTTAAGCTGCTTTAACTGTAGCTAAGCAAAGGGCACACCCGCGCACTTAGCTGTACTCGGATGTTTAAAAAAAATAAAGGAGTTTCTTTTTTGATTTTTATGTCCTGTTGCTGTTGTACACGTGGAGGACTGTTGTTGGGGATATGCGGACACCTATGAGCGGTCTTGCTCATTTATTTCCACTTTGTGCTCTTCTACATTACACGGGCATGTTTATTCTGAGAGCTTTGCTCTCAGATACGCCCCCTGCAGTCATACATGCTCCATGTAAGCCTAGGAGGTCAGTCAGCATGCCTTCATTAATATGCATGGCGCACTGCCATCCTACTCCTAAACGGGCACTTCCATGCAGGACTAAGCTAGTCCTGCAGGGAAGATTAATGAATTTGGTGGGGGGGGGGGGGTTGTCTTTTTCTGATAGTACTGATTGGAGTGGTGCTGTTAACTGTGCTCACTGAAAATCCACAATTAGGTGTAAAATTACTCTGTGGGCTTTACACTTGTAATTAATATGGATGCTTCTTGTCTAGATCTGACTTGTGTTAAATCTCTATTCCATATAGTAATCGATCATACTTTAACAGCTATAAATTTATTGGTTTTATCTACGCAAGATTACAAAGCTTTATTATTGGTTTACAGGAAAATGCTGTTCCTATGGAGCCTGGTGTTTTTACGTTTATACATCTGTCATTTTTTTCTTTTTATTTCTTCATATAGGGAACATTTAGAAAGATTATGGAATGGCCACTTAACCAAGCATCCCTTTTATAGATCACAGCTTAGTTAACAGTTGGATTTAACCAGAAAATGTATCTGATAATTTATATCTAACAAATTGTGTGTCCTAGTCAAAGCATAATGCTGATTCTTATATACAGAGTCCTTGCAGCAAACATAAGAACATGATGGTTATGAGAATGTACATTAGTCAAGCAGTACACCCTTTTATTTTTATATTAAAAGAGGCACACGTTACCTGCTATTTTTGTATTGTATGATCTTCTCTGGCAGCTGGAATACATTTATGATTTAAAGACAGCTAGTTTTTTGTCTGTGATATATATAGGGCCAGGTTAACTTTGTCCTTACATAAATGTAAGTGCACAAATAATGTATTCCACCTGGATCTAGTCTCTTGTTTCAGAAGGATTTAAAAAATGTTCTACAAATTTGATGAAGCTGGAAATGGCTCTGAACTCATGAAACTCTAGTGGCACCTCCAGGTATTTCACTGGACTCATTCTAGAAATCTATCCACGTGTCAGATATTATTTGATTGCATATAACTGCAAAGTCCTTGCTATATAAAAGCATAGAACATTGTCTTCCTCCAGAGTGCCTTTTCAGGCAATGACAAACTGAAAGTTCTTCTGACAGAAAATCAAAACCAAGAAAATGTAAAGGTATTACTGCTCAATGTTAGGAGTCTAAAGAAAAAACTCCACTCCCTAGAAGCTCTCTTTACCCTAGGGAATGCTGATGTCTATGTGATCACTGAGACATGGTTTAAAGCTGCGGAGAGCACACCAACAGTGCAAGGTTATAATGCCTTCCACACATTTCGACCAGCTACTTCACAGGCAGGGACTAAAGGTGGAGGTGTCTCTATTTACATCAGAAATAACTATACTTCAAGGATGGTCAAACAAGACAATGCACTTGACCTGCTCCATGCTCAGATTACCATAGGTAAAATACAGTACCACTTCCTTGCAAGCTATAGACCCAGGAAACCCACACTGTATTCAAACTTATTAGAAACACTATCCATTCAACCCAATACCACATTAATGGGTGACTTTAATTACCCCACTATTAACTGGAAATCCTATATGACACCAAATGTACATGCACAGAGATTCCTTGATTTTGTAAACACAAACTCACTGGACCAGATAGTCATTACACCAACCAGGGGTGCAGCCCTACTAGATCTGGTCCTTACTAATATAGGAGAGTGCTGCACACCCCCTACTGTAATGCCTTCCCTGGTAAGGTCAGACCAGAAAATGCTCTCCTTTGAAGTAAAAATAAAACCTGGACCCCAAGCTAAACCTGGAATATTCAGGAACTATTCTAAGGTTAACCTTCTGCTATTAAGTGAGAACATGGCAAAATTTCAAGCCCCACAAACCCTGAGAACACTGCTGCCTATGCAGAACTGTTCACAAAAAACATGTACAAGCATGTTAATAGCTGCATAGAGACAGCTTTACCCACTGGGAAGAAGTCCATAACTATCTTAAAAAAACAAGCCACTTTAGTAGAATCACAAAATCAATAGGCTGTATAACAGGAGTAAGAAAATCATGGCAAAAAGTTAGGAGGTGCAGCACCCAGCAGGATAAAAACACTCTCATCAAACTAAGCAAACAGCAAAGAGGACAAAAAATGTCTACAAAAGCCAAATGTGAGGTAAGTTTGGCCACCCAGGCCAAGAACAACCACAAAGCATTCTTTAGATATGTCCGCAACCTCAAACGGAATACACAGTTGTGTGCAGAACTCATTGAAAATGGAGCCACCTATACTGAGCCAGAAGATATAGAAAATCTCTTGGCTGATAAATTCAGCTCCAACTTTACCCCTCTCTGTCCCTCATCCTTACCTCATGAAATATCATAGGATCATAGGAGGTTACTAATCAATGGCCCTGGGTACCTTTCAAGCCTAGCCAAGAGTTTATCTCCAAAAAGAAACCTCAGTCAGCACCTGTTGCTCCTGTCAATGAGGGACACAGGTGGATCCCTTGGGGAAAAAAAAATGTGGTTTCCCATCCACTCATCAAGGTTGTGCTTGTCAGTGAGGTGCTCTGTTTGACATGTATGGGAAGTCTATTCCAGAGATGGGCCAGCCTCTGAGAGACAAGACTGTCTCTCCAGCAGTTTTTTTTTATGTCACATATTAGATTCAGGCCTTTTAAGTGGGTAGTGCATGAGAAATTAGACTCACAGATATAGAACATCTTTAGTAGGGCAGGGTCTGAGATTGCCTTGTAGGAGAGAAACAGATCACCCCTGACAATCTGTACAATACCGAGTAGAAAGATAGTGATTTGAGTCTGTCCTTATAGGGCAGGTGTTGGAGGCCATGGATTCTCTTTGTGTGGTATTTCAGTGGCCTTTCCAGTTGGTACAGATGTTTGGAGAGGTACATCCCAAATGGGGCATTATACTCAATTACTGGTCTAATGAGGAAGGAGTATAGAGTGGAAATGACCTCCTTTTTTCTGTATAATCCCTTTACTTATGAGATGAACCAAGTAAAAGGCTTTTCTGACCACTGCTGCTACATAATGGTCGAATGTGAGATTGTCATCAACCTGAGTGCTCAGGTCTCTCACCACAGGTTGTGTGCTTAGGAGGTTGTAGTTGCTGTGGTAATCAATAGGGGTCATGTTTTTGCTGAATGGTATGATGATACTTTTTTTGCATTTAACTTGAGGCCATGACTTTGGCATCAGTCATTAGTTGCTGTGAGACCCTCTTGCAGTATGGTAACATCATTTGGGGAGTCAATGACAGCACCCAACTTACAGTCGTCCACAAACTTGGTCAGCCACATGCCTCTTTGCCTGGACCTCTGAGAAATAGATGCCAAACAGTAGGGGGCCCAGGACAGATCCCTGGGGAACTCAACTAGTGACAGGTCAGCTATCAGATGTTGAGCTGCCTATTTTGACTTTGAAGGTCCCCTCAGTGAACCAGTTGACCACCCACCTGATGAGATAAGGATTTACGTCAAGTTGTGTTAGCTTTTCGATGATGCCCAAATCGGGGATTGTGTCAAAGGTCTTGGTCAAGTCAAGATAAGCTGTATGTACTGACTTTCCCTTATCCAGGGCCTTGGTGACAGTCTCAAAGACGTCAACCAGGTTATAAAGGCAAGATCTGCCCTGGATGAATCTGAACTGGGTGGGGTTAAGTGCTTGGAAATTGCCTATGTCCTTGTTTATGAGATCCATAATAATACGCTCCATGACTTTACAGATCAGACTTGTCAAGCTAATGGGGCAATAGTTTTTAGGGTCAGTAGTGGCACCACCTTTGTGCAAGGGATGACAATGGCAGTTCTCCACTCTGCTGGAATGAAGCCAGTACTTAGGCTGTGGTTGAATAGGGTGCTCAATGGAGAAGTCAGTTCTTGTTGGAGATGGTGCAGAATACATCCTGGGATACTATCAGGTCCCATGGAAGCTGTGTTCTTTGCCTTGGATAGGGCCTGTAATACTTGATCTACAGAAATGTGAGGTATGGAACAAGTATCAAGTATGTCAAAAGGGCCTTTGGGGGGTGGGGGCAGGGTGGTGAAGTTTGCACTGAACCTATCTGCTAGCAGGTTTGCTTAGTCAACAGGATCAGTGTAAGTGATACTGTTAAGTACTAATTCAGAACAAACCTGGGCTTTGCCACAGAGATTCCTGACGTAACTGAGGAAGACTTTATGGTTTCCCTTTGTTATAGAGGCTAGTTTCAATTCATAATTTACCTTGGAGGTTTTCACTAGTAATCTAATTTGCTTGTTGAGGATAAGAAGGGAGTTTTTCCAGTTTGGAATTTGTTTCCTTTTACGCTTGGACAACAGTTTCTTCCTTCTGTTGTAAAGCTTGTTGATAGAGGATGCCCACCAAACAGGTTTGTGTTTCATTGAGGAGCAGGTTTTAGTTAAACTGGGTATGGCTGAGTCAATGCAGTTGTACAGATGCTTGTATACTGCATTGGCATACTGTTCAGCATAGTTGTCTGCATCCCCTGAGGGGTCATTGATGTGAAGCCACAGATACCCTAACTTTGGAGGCTGTAGTCACCTTTTGAAATGTTTTTTAGCTTGGTTATGGTTGGGGGAGGGGGTTGGGTTGGAGAAAACTTTGAATGAGACAGTCCGATGATCTGATCTCACCAGGGAAGCATATACTATGGGAGTGGTGCATCAGTCACCCATGTTGGTAATAAGCAAGTCCAGAATGTTATCTCCCCTTGTGGGGGATGAGACAAGCTAGTCTAGTGTGTTAGAATTGATGAAGTCGAGGAATCATTGAGAGAGTGCATTAGTGCAAGAATAGTTCACCCAGTCTATGGTGGAGTAGTTGAAGTCACCAAGGATCAGGGTGTCAGGGGGTACCTTGCTGGAGTCAAGTAGATCCAGGTAAGAGGAGTTGGTGCCCTGAGTTATGGAGGGGGGTCTATATCTAGCTATAACTTAGATGGATGTCTTGCCAACTGTCAGCTGTACCTGGAGTAGTTTCAGTGTGTCATATTGGCAAAGCAGTCTGGAGGTGTGCCTGTTCTTAATGAAGATAGAGACACCACCATCCTTAGTCTTCTAAACCTCATTTTGGGGTCAGAATGTGTGGAATGAGGTATACCTTGGAAAGGCTCTCTGCAGCCCTGAACCAAGTTTCAATGACCACACAGACATCCACATCTTCTAGTGCAAGGAGGGCCTCCAGTGAGTCCATTTTCAGGTTAAGGCTATCATCAAATATAACTCCCCCTACTTTCACTAGGGAACATGTCCTTAATGCTCTCTCTAAGACCAGGAACACTGCATCAATGGGCCAAGACAATATCCCAGGATGCCTTCTAAATAGCATGAAACATGACCTATCATGGCCTCTGGAATTACTATTTAACTGTGGCCTCCAAACAGGCTTTATGCCTCATGAATGGAGAAAGGCAACAATCATCCCTCTTCACAAAGTTGGGCCATCTACAGACCCTGGAAACTACAGACCCATAAGTCTCACTAGTCTTATATGTAAAGCCATGGAAAGAATTATCATGGAGATGATCAACACAGATATAGTAAACCTCCAGACGCTGAACCTAACCCAGTTTGGTTTTGTCGATGGCAGACAATGCCTACTCAACCTTTTGGGCTTCTTTGAGAAATTCACCAAACCAATGGATGAGGGCAAAATCATTCACACTGCCTTCCTTGACCTGGCCAAGATGTTTGATACAAAACCCCACTCAGGCATTGTTGACAAACTCAAGATTTTAGGTACAAACCTGTATGCCACCCTGTGGATAGCAGAATGACTCACAGACAGGACCCAGGAAGTTAGAATTGGGGAGTCCACCTCTACAAAGAGGCCAGTCAGAAGTGGAGTCCCTCAGGGATCAGTCCTTGGACCGCACTTTTTGGCATTTACTTCTCATTGAAGTCAAGGCCAATGTCAGTGGTCTCTCTTGTACTAAATTTGCAGATGATTGCAAATTAGGAGCTGTCACTGAATCTCACATTGACACAAATGTTCTCCAATAGGGCCTGACACAGACAAACACCTGGTGTCAGAGCCATGGACTAAAACTAAATGCAAAGAAATACATAATAGTATCCTTTGGGAAGTCATCCATCCCTGGTAACTATCATATTGACAACACACCCCTTAGAGTTGACTCAGTAGTCAGTGACTTAGGGACACACATAGATAGTAATCTAGCCTTCGACCATCATGTGTCTACAGTGGTGAGGAAATAATTCTATGTTGTGCAACTTATAAACAAAGGTATGGCATCCAAGTCCAAGGAAGTCATTGTTCCACTGTATTCGGCATTCATCAGACCTATAATTGAGTACAATGCCACCTTTGGTATGTACCTATGCAGACATATCCAACAGTTGGGACTTCCCCAGAGGTTTCTCACTAAAAGAATACAGGGATTAAGTAGAATGTCCTATGCAGACTGACTCAAGGCCCTATCCCTGTATTCTGCCTCCTACAGGCTTTTGAGGAGAGATCTATGCCTGACATACAGGGCATTGTCAGACATCACATTGATGGACCTCCTGCATATCCACAAAACAAACAGCACCAGAATTACCCATTATAAAGACTTAAACCTTGCCTATGATATAAATAGGACCTGCTGGAGAGATAGGTATGTATACCAGAGACTATTCCACCTATGAAACAGGTTCTCTATCCATGTGAAGCAAAGTTCCTACCTTAGCCATTTCAAGTGCAACTTGGACAATTGGATGGGAAAATGGAAATGTATCCCTGGTTTGGCACCAATGTCTGTAATGGACACAGGTAACCTGCAAATGTTTCATCTGCCAAACCCCTACTTTCATTTATCAAGGGTAGCAAAACATGTCAGAGATTTGGGTTGCATGGCTAGGCTTAAAAGGCCTTTGTGGCCGTTAGCCTAATAAACACCTATGGACCTGTGAAGAAGATGTACAGTAAAAAATGCATAGATGGTAGACCTTTTTCTAGTGCAACTGAAGAGATATGTTGCTCATATACTACTTATTTAAAAGTCATAATTTTCATATTTCTTTAATAACTCAAAACCTATGCAATACAGACAGAATGGAATCATATTATATGGAAACTCACAGCTGTATAACCAAACTGCTACTAGGAATATATGCTTATCTTGAATAGTTAGTGAGGCACTGAAAGTTCCTTTTACAACATATTACAAAAAATAATATCTACTGTGTTTACTCTAAATCCATTTTAAAGCATCAAATCTAATGAATACTATCACTAAAAATATTTCCTTCAGCTAAACAATTTCCATTTACAATTATTTAGTAGCTCTTATGGTTTTAGAGATCTGAATATTTGTTAGAACTGTGCATTGTACAATATTTAGCAATTGGAAGTTAAAAATATCAAGAGGGAGGGAATTAGTTTAAACATATCTTGATTCAGATCTTTATACAAAGTTAAAGTGCCACATAGCAACACCATGTTGATTAATTACATGCCAGAATACGGCTCATTTTTCCTTTTTATTCCACTCTTTCCACCTTCTCCCTTCTATTTTTTTTTAAATGTCTGGGTACTTAAAGCAAGACAATTTCCTTCAAATAAGATCACTATTATGACCTTGACTTTACTAATGTGCAGTTATGGAGATAAGACAGAAACAGGATAGAGGCAGTTCTGAAGTGGGAAGCAGAAATGGTGTATTGATTTCACCAGAAGTGATATAATTAAACTATTTTCCTTGCAGGAAGCAGAGGAAATAGGGATAAAATACCTTTATGGAAAAAACAAAAACAAAAAAACAAACAAAAAAAACAGGATTTAGGTTTGTAGACTTTTTCGGGAGAGAGAAGTTATGGAAGAAAACAGTTTGAAGATACGAAGTGTGGGGGGGGGAGTTCATAGAAAATGCTGTAAAATCTTGTAGCATCACAACAGTATTAGATTTGCAAAAGGTTAAAGAAAAAACAAAAAAATTATATTTTTTGAAATAATGCAGACAGAGAGAGACACACACACATACTCAGACAAACACATTTTCTGTTGGTTATGTAGGTTCAGCAGCCTATGCAAAAGTTAATGAAACAGGCAAGACTGGTGGCCGTATCAGTCCTTTGCTATCAAAGACTATCCCTAGGATTTATAGAAATGCTCAACACTCCCACTAATTTCCCAAAGTTAGTTGGACAATTCAATTGATGGTACAAAATTGTGATTCAAAGTTAGGTATGGCTGCAATAAAAAAGATCTCATTGTTGGCTTCCTACCATGTCTTTGAATCGAGCACTAACACTGCCTGACAAGACCATGCCAGTGTTCTCCCTAGAGGCCCTTGCATCACATTAGAAAACAACCCTCTAGTTACACACCAAACCACACATTCAGACTGACATGCACAAGCTTACACACTCTCTGACACACACACACACACACACACACACACACACACACACACACACACACACACACACACACACACACATAAACACACAAACACACGCACACACATATGCACACATTAACGCAAACATTCACACACTAACATCACCACCCCACCACCTTTTCGTCTTCTCTGAGGCTACCTGCATCATAGAAGTGAAGGGTGACTGCCATGTATGTATACTGGTGAGTTTTTCCTCCTACAGTAAAATTTAGTTGGCTAGGCAATTTTCTGAATTGTTCAATTTAGCAAGTTTGGAGCAGTAGACATTTCCAAGGGAGTGTACATAGCTAATTTGTATTTGCCACTGCATTGTACTGCGGCATTAGTATACATTACCTGCAAAATCAGCCTAATTCCTGATCTTCACATAGTTTAAACCATGTAGGTTGAGAAGTTTCCAAATCGTAAAGCCTAAGCACAATGGAGAAACCTTGAGAGTTAAGGCTTCATCGTCATGCCAAGCCTTAAGAAAATACATGCTAATGCAAATCCTGTTATTCTAGCAACTTTTTAAGTTTATGAGAAAAACTTTTATAATCTGTCACTGTTTTTGGGCCATTGCTCTCCCTTTATTTCTGGCTTTGTCCAGATTTCTTGTACTAGGAGGTTGAGGGTTATGGTGGCCCCATTATGTTTTATTAGCGTGTTGTTTAACAAACAGTAAGAAACCTAATTTGAAGTCACAATACCAGTAAAGTAAGTATCTCTGACTTCACCTCACATTGCATGGATTCTTTTAAAATCTGGACATGGACAGAGTTATCCAGAGAAGGATGGAACTGCATGCTGAGGTAATCTCATCCATCCCTTGTGGAAGATGTTGGTTGAGGCCATACTACTTAATGACAACATTGGTGTAGGACTAGTTCTATACTACTATGCACAGAGACTTGGATGTCAAGCCTGGCAAAGGAGTATACACTTCAGCATCGCAACTCAGGTATTTCAAATGTGCATAAGTAAACAGGTTCATGTAGGTGGACACTGCACCGTGCCTACCAGCTGACAAGGCAAAGGCTACTGAGAGCATCAGACTAGCCCCAAAACTCACACTTGATGATAGTTATGATTTCCAGGCTCCTATTTTTTCTCCTTGTATGCTCCAATACCTGAAGCATGAAAGAGTGAAGAGTGGATAGGCCAATCAAGGACATGGCTGGTTTATGAAAGGGGAAGAAAGCAAAACAAAAAAAAAAAATAAAAACAAAAATAAAATTATAATGCTAAAATCCTCATCCTTTATTCTTCCTTTATTCACCTCTTACAGTGTACTATTTAATCTTATCATCCACTGCCTCTCCCTACTTCTTTTTTACCATTACTCTATCATAATATCCTTAATCTCACTCAGATCTATATATCACACTCTGTGAACTTCATTTCATACTGCAGTCCATGAATCTCTCACTCCTTATTAAACCTACTTCTGTTTCCTAACCCTTAAACAAGAAGTCAGGATGTGTGAGACCACCTCCAATAAGAGACCAGTCACCACTGAGGTACCTCAGGGCTCTGTGCTGGGACTGCTCCTATTTGGCATCTACTTCTCAGAGCTAAAGGCTAATGTCAAGGGCCTTTGGGTCACCAAGTTTGTAGATGAACAAATTGGGAGCTTTCTTAGATTCCCCCATCACATAAACATCTTACAAGAAGTTCTAACACAGATAAATGACTGGTGCCAAAGTCACAGATTAAAAGTCAATGCCAGGAAATGCATTGTAATGCCTTTTGTGAAAACCGCCACCCAAGCTAATTACTTCATTGATTCAGTTGACCTGGTAGTCAGAGATCTGAGAACATATGTAGACAGTAAACTGGACTTTGACCAGCATGTGTCTAAGGTAGTAAAAAAAACATTCTATGCTGCACAAGAGCATGGCATCCAGGTCCAAGGAAGTCACAGTGCCACTTTATTTGGCCCATATCACACCCATCAGTGAGTATATCATTAAGTATAATACCACCTTCAGCATGTACCTGTCCAGGGATATGCAACAGTTGGAAGGCCCAGAAAGATTCTTTACAAATAGAATCCAAGGCATAAGCACAATATCCTATATGGATCACCTTAAAGCCCAGTCTCTATACTCAATCTGCCAATGGTTACTGAGAAACAATCTATGCCTGGCATACAGGTTACTTTGGATCTAGCTCTAATTGACCCTTTGTACATCCACAAAACAAACAGGATCAGAACCACTAGATCCAAGAATTTAAATTTTGCTTGTGACATAAATAAGATGTGTTAGTGAGACAGATATATGTCTCAGAGGATCCCGTGCTCTGGAAAAGACTTTGTATCCATGTGAAGCAGAATCAATCCCTAGCCCTATTTATTTGTGACCTTGAACAATGGATGGGAAAACAGAAATTCACTGCAGGTCTGGCTCCCACATCTTTGATAGACAGAGGCAAACAGTAATGCCCAAACTAACAAACCCCAAAAGCCTCTAGAAACTTCCTAACTATCATATCCCCTCCTAATAAATGCCCATGATACATAGCGACATGCACAGATAGCATTATAAAGGTCCTGGTCATCAGTAGCTTCGACTATACCTATGAGCTTATGAACCTATGAACCTACAATAAATGAAAAAGAAAACAACGACTCTTCCATACACACAATGTTTATTCTTGTAGCACCTTGGCAAAAAAAAAACCTTGCTGAGGTACCAGGAGAACAAACTTAGTGTGTGGGAAGAGTTGTTTTATTTTTCCTAACCCTATCAAAAAGAACAGGCATTTTTTCTTACGTTTTCCTAGTGGTCAATATTAGTCCATAGAATTAGTGTTATGAGTTATACTTTATCAAAATGAATGTGCAATTTTATGTATTGATTTATCTCCTTTTTAAATATGGCATTCCTCTATTTGTGATATGTAAAAAAATATAAGTAGTTTCTGTAATTCGTTTTATTTTGAACTATAGAATCAAGAGTCCTATGAAACATTTTATGGAGCTTTTCCCCATGAGCCTTTACTGAAAAGGGGTTCTTGCTCAGTCGGACTTTTCTGATAAGCAGATCAAAATAAATAAATAATACATAAATAAATGAATGTATTGAAATATGACGTTATTTTTCAGCTGTAGAAAGTCCAGCTGAGTGATATTAGAAATATTTCTGAATACAAACAGAAATGCAAAGGGCACATGACAGTGTTGTGCAGGATGAAATTGATTGCATGGAGAAATCACTGCTCATATGTTGACAAATTGACATATTAAGGAAAAAGGTCCTCCAATGTTGCTACTTCATGCCCCTGATTGTGTCATAGTGATGACGATAAATGTAGTATTAAAATGTATCTTTTGAATACTGACACTACTTATCATCTTCTTTCAATGACAATATGCATTACTTGTTTTACTGCTCTTTACTCCCATGTGAATCTTCATATTCTTGTTATAATCTTCTAGCATTCTGCATTTCAGTTTTGAAATTATATATGTATACCAATCACTGGTGTCATTTATTGTTCACAAATTCCATGTCAAGTATGCCTTGTTTGAAACAATATATGCTTAGTCATCACACAATTCTCTAACTCTGTTACCTGTCATCATCTTTATACATCTGATGCAAACAGAAAATGCACTGTCTGTCATTTCTGTTCTGTTCAGCTGATCCAGGCATCCATTTTAAATAAACAGACATAAACAGGCAGCATATGTTTCAGATTTCTAGCATCTGTTTAACAGCTTTGCCAACCTGCTGCACCTTTTTTCCTTTATGAAAACAATACACTGAATTAAACAACTGTACTGTTGGAAAGACAAGCTAGTTTGATACACATGAAGAATGTATACATCTTGGAAAACTATGCCATTACCATTAGGAAAGGTAAAAATGTACTATATTCATCCGACATGTATTCACATAGAAAAGAAGAACAGTTAATCAAAACAAAAGAACTCAACACTATACGTTCAATTTGCTAGATTAAACTCATCTACTCATACAGAGCATCAGATTGCCAACACAGAATTTTTTATTGTCAGCAGTATATTATATGCATAGCAACACTGTTATTTTAGTGCCTTAGATTCCTTCATACTGCAGCTGCAATGCTTTCATACTGAGTATGTAAACTACATCAGGTGAAGAACAAATTTCTGAACTGCAATAGATTGTACGGTTGAATTTCCTCCATAATTGTATTTGTTTGTTATACATTTGAGAGCAGCTATATGCAATGTCCTCTCCTAACTTAGATGCAGATAAAGTATTGCACTATTTTTCCATAGACTGTTGAAAAATGAATACATTATTTTTGTGTGCATCACGATATGCGTATGCAAATGTAATAAGCAGAATGTTTCATTTAGTAATAATTTGAATACTCCTCAAAGGACACCTCTCAAATAACAAAATGCATTGTCAGGCATAGTAAATAGCTTGTATATAAGTAGCTATTCATAGCAGGTCAATATCCATTGCCAAAACTGTACAGCATGTTTAGGTTATTCCAAGCAATGTGAAAGTGTATAAGGTAGTACACTATAACTATGGGCAAATGATGGCAATGACTGTATAAATGTGTTTTTTTCAGGCTAGAATAAACCCTTCACAATCTTGCAGATAAGCAATTTGACAGTCACTCTGAAAATTTGGAAAACAATAAAAAAGCCTTTGCCACTAAAATGTAAAGAAAATATTAGTGTCCAGTCAATCCTAAACAAGTGCAGGACAAAAAAAGTATCACAGCAGCACACTGTAATGCAGATATCCCAAAACATTCTCTAAATTATTTTTAATAACATATTAATCTATGTATTATCACATGTATTTATTCCAGAATTATTTTGGAATGCAACAATAAGTAAATAGATGTGTGTTGGGGTTAATCCAAGAAGCCATTTTTCTCCCAAAATAATGCAATCACTAGTTTTCACATCAATCTGATTGACTTTTAAGTTCAGTATGGAGAGCAGCAGAATTTTATATTCTGTATTCCTTGTGTATATTCTGTTATAGTCTTGTTTACCCACTCATTTCAGAGGTAAGTGCTAGGCTAGATGCACCTGTGGGTCATTTTAAGCCTAGCCAATTTCCCTTCAAAGATGACAATCAGACCCTGAACCTTGTGATGGTAAGGTAATCTACCTTAACCATTATACTAACCTCCAACCCTGAAAGAAGGTATATAGGTAAGGTTTGTAGGTTAGCTGACCTTGTAGGAAATTTTAAGCCTATCCAATTTGACTTTAAGGGTGAGAATTAAACCCTGTACTTTGTGTCTGTGAGGTAAACACCTTAACCATTATCTCAACCCCATACATTTATCTCTTCTTCCCCTCCCCACAAAGACCACAGACACTTCTTTGAAATTTCAACCATGTAATATTATACATTAATGAACTCTCTTGTCCTGTTAAATTTATTATTTGTCTTTCAATCACTTTCACATTTTATTTTTGTTTACATGCTTCATTTACTCATTTTATTATTACAGTTCAGTCAGTTTAACACATATAAAGATATTGCAGCTGTTTTTGCCTCTAAATCTAAACAACTTCAAAATACAAATAACCAGAACTTTGGAATTCCTGTCATGTGGCTAAGAGCCTGAAGCCCCAGATGGTGTGGCAGCCTCTCTGCACTGCCTAATTTGAGTGGCCATCAACTGACCTACCGATTTAAAACATTGCAATTTAGTTACATCTGTTTGTCCTTGCCTGGATGGTGTTCCCTTTTCCAACCTGTCCACGAATGTTGAAACCCCCCCCCACCAACACCTCCAGATACCCATCAAATTTTATACCCTTAATTTTCCATCACTGGGATGGGTTGCTGCCTGTCTTACTCCACATGATGAAAAGGCCTTCTTTCCTCCCAACAAACTGTGTTCTTTGAATTGTAGCCTACTGCCTACTTTCCCCCAGGCCCAAATTGGGCCCCTTAATCTATTTTTTAATATCCTTATGGATCCTTCCTGTTAACTCCTCTGCTCAGATCTTATACTATATCCCCTTCATATCCTGGGACCCTAGACCTGACTTTAACCACTATGTTCTGCAATGGAAACTTAAAATTTGCATTAACGAGGCTTAAGTTCATGTCATAAGTAGCATCAAGTCCTCCCTATACCAAGAATGGTCAAAATAATCATAATTTCTGTACTCCAAATTAAGGATCAGTTTCCACACTAATCTGTCAACAACTGCTGACTACATCACCATGGATGTTGGGCCTCTTTATATAATAAGGATAACATCTTTTACTGTCACACACAATTCTTCCCTTTAGTAAATACAATGTGAAATAATATGTGATAATCAAACTCACCAATAATGCTGTTCAACAATGAGGGAAGACGTGACTAAGTCATACCTCTCTCTCCTGTTGAAATGAGCTGCAAGCTTCTAAAATGAAGCCTTTACTGCATACCACAAGGATACACTGTTGCTCTTTTCTCTGTGCTAATACAAATAGAAATATCTCTTTAGAAATACTCATTTAAATCCTGCAAGGACAAGTAAAAATGCTCTCATTAGCATTAGCAAATACTATGCAGGCCACTGCATTTTTGCAGCCCTGCCTCTCTCATCACATTTTCCCACCGTCAAGTACCTAGATTCTACTTTTCTCATTATTCATTAAATATATCCAAAAAGGCTCTGGAAGACCATTGATCAGCCTGTTTAATTATCTCTGCAGATGCACTGTCCACTGTTAGGTCAGGTCTTTACCAAATATTGAATGAAGGTGTGGCATAATAAGATAGATCAATAGCCTGAGTTTCCAGAATCATCTTTAATAAGATAAACTGCTGTCCTTGTATGTCCTTGCTGGGTAAAAGCTTAAAAAAAAAAAAAAAAAAAGATATATATATATATATATATATATATGCGTGCGTGTGTGTGTGTATGTATATATGTATGTGTGTGTATATATATATATATATATATATATATATATATATATATATATATATATATACATTTATAGGTTTACCTTCATATCGTCGATCGCATTTGATCGACTGACCACATCTTCGACCCGTTTCCATGAAATTGAATCCGCAAAATTTCTACAATGTCGAATTAATGTCGAATTTTGACATTTCCGGCCATGCCACATCTCTACACCAGTGCTATCATGGGTTAAAATGGGGTGAGATTTAGCCATTTGCATATGTGGTTTTCATCGTTTGGGACGTTCGCACTTGGGTGTTCGCGGAAACGGGGTCGAACTTTTTGAGATCACCGTTATGAAGGTAAACATATATATATATATACATATATACACACAGATATATATATATATATATATATATATATATATATATATATATATATATATATATATATATATATATATATATATATATATATATATTTTTTTTTTTTTTTTTTAACCTATTACTAACTTAAAGGCTCATAGTGCTGTTACATAATTGGCATATTAGATAACCAACTCACCCTTTGGTGAATGGTAAATATTTGATGCCATCAACCAAAAGAAGACCAGCCAGTACATATCTAGCACATCTCTTCATGTTAATTATTGGCCTATTGTGATACCATCTTTGCCTAATAACTCAATAACCCAAAAAGCTTTTTAGCGCAAGAAGAGTGCCAGCACTGTCCAAGAAGTGAAACTACCTTGTAATTTGCTCTGAGCTCATGCAGCCTTTTATAACAACAGGCATTGCATATTCACACACTGCTAACTTTTGCTGAACCTCATGTTTCCACAGTCTTCCCCGGCCTGATTAGCAACTTTCTGATTGTCTAATATGTTAGGTATATTTCAGGCCTGTAAGACAAAGGTTAATGTTGCCATGTTTATCATGATGGTTTTCACAGTGTCTCTGAAACTTTAACTTTAGACCAGGTGCCTCATAACCAAACTTAAAGCTACAGAGATGACCTGCAAATGGAAAAGACCCTAAGACTATCTATATGCATTACAAGCTCCACTGTAGTCATTTCTAGTGATGGGGAGCCCATAAATCCCTCATCAATTAATCTGCATTTCTTTTCCAGTCTCCCAGTGCTTCATTTGCCTCTTATGTGACCATGAACAAGTAACTTAACCAGACATTGAAAAGAGATTGTGTGCTCAGATTGTCCTCCTGGTTAATGAATGGGTGTCTTTATATTATCATCATCAATCATCAATCATCAGTATTATTATTCTGCAACATTGCAATCAGACTTAGATTTAAACTTGGTGTCAGCAATTGAAACAAATGCAAATGGCAGTTTTAGAGGCTATCAACTATCTCATTAAATAATCTGGACAATAATATCCTGAAAAGTGTTTATCAGTCTTCAAGTTCTACAACACTAATCACCTCAGGAGGATCTCGGCACTGCTAGATGTGGAATTTTAGTTTGTTAGTTTTTTTTTTTTATTTATAACCTACAGTTTGCTTACTAAACTAAAAGTCTAGCTTTTATTTGCAAACTCCCTTTGCCATACCTCTGAAGCTGCATTGATGGGCATCAGCTCCAGAAAAATAATATCTTTATGAATCACCTTGCTCCAGCTCACACAAAACAACCAATGAACCAAGTATGCTTTTACAAATACAGAGACAGCCATACCTGTGATCATCATGATTTTGATTGACCCTTCCTGTGAAAGAAATCCAGATACATAACTAGAACGAGTGAAGTAGATGGCTGCTGCACCTACAAGCTCTTGGGGCATGTGACTGGTAGGTGCTAATCAGGTATAAGTACTGTGCTGGGATTCAGTTAAGGATATGTATAAGACGATTATTTCAGTTACTTAGGTTCACAGGTTCTTAGGTATGTACAAGGCTAATGACAAATAGAGCCTTTTTAAGCCTAGCCATGCATCCCAAATCTCTGACAAGTTTTGTTATGGCTGATAAGTGTAAACAGGGGTTTGGGACAGGAAACATTTACAAGCAGGGGCCTGGGATATGAGCCATTTATATGCTGCCTGTATGCATTAGAGACATAGGTGCCAAACCAGGAATGAACTTCCCATTACCCATCAAATTGTCCAAGTTACTCTTAAATTGGGTTATAGAGAAAGTCTGATTTCATTGGATGGGGAGTTTGTTCCAGAAAAAGGGTAGTCTCTGGGATACATAGTTTCATAGTTTCATAGTATAGTACTAGGCTATCTGCCCTGGGACATTTGTAAGTCTAGCCATAGTGATGTGGCTTTTGCCACCCCATGAAATGGTACACAAATGTACACAATAAATCTAGAATACTGTGCCTCTGTCTAGAAGTGACACAGTGAAGGTCCCCGTATATAATAGAATTAGTTTACTGTGCCCCTGTCTAGCAGTGACACAGATGTGACCCCTAGGGTAAACTTACGATCTCCCATCCACTCATCAAGATTTCTCTTGAAGAGAGTCAGTGAGGGGCTCTGCCTAATACGAACTGGGATCCTGTTCCAAAGCATGGGAAGCCTCTGGGTTATGAATCTATCCCTCTAGCATGTCCTATTCATACTTGTGCCGAGGTTTAAGTCTTTAGCTCTCGTGGTCCTGATGGATTTGGATTTTTTGAGGTGGAGCATGTCCATCAGATCCTGATTGGACATGGCCTTGTACGTCAGGCAGAGATTACCTCTGAGCAGGCGGTATGCTACTGAATAGAGCTGAAGTTTCTTTAGTCTGGCAGAATAAGACATATGTTGGAGACCCTTGATCCTTTTGGTGAGGTACTTTTGTGGTCTCTCCAGCTGTTGCAAGTGCCGGGTGAGGTACATACCAAATGGGGCATTGTACTCAATCATGGGTCTGATGAGGGAGAAATATAGGGGTACAATGATATCCTTGGATCTGGATGTGAAACCCTTCATGATGAGGTGTGCAAGGTAGAATGTTTTTCTAACCACTTTGGCAACGTGGGTGTCAAATGAGAGGTCGCTGTCTACTTGGGTCCCTAGGTCTCTGATTACTTTTTCCGTACTCAGTGGGTTGCTGTCTATGTGATAATTTGTGGGTACTTTGTTTTTTCCAAAAGGGATGACTATACATTTTTTGGCATTTAGTTTAAGGCCGTGACTACGGCACCAGTTGTCCATTTCAGTGAGGCCTTTTTGTAGGATGTGTGTATCTGCTGGTGTATCGACTATGGCACTTAGTTTGCAGTCATCTGTGAACTTTGTCAGCCACAGCCCTCCCATGTTTGCTTTAACATCTGAGAAATAAATGTCGAACAAGACGGGTCCCAGGACAGATCCCTGTGGGACACCACTTGTGATTGGCTTTGAGTCTGACATTGCTCCAGCGATTTTAACTTTATGGGTTCTGTCCTTTAGCCAGTTTGCAACCCATCTAGTGACATATGGGTTTACTTTTAAGCTGTTTAGCTTATCTATGATGCCTGAGTGGGGTATTGTGTCGAAGGCCTTAGCCAAGTCCAGGTATGCTGTATGGACTGCTTTGCCCTCATCAATGGCTCTAGTGACTGTTTTGAAAAAGTCAACCAGGTTTAAAAGGCAGGATCTGCCCTTTACAAAGCCAAACTGGGTGGGGTCAAGCGTCTGTAGGTCCCCTATGTCTCCGTTTATGAGTTCCATAATGATTCTTTCCATAGCTTTGCAGACCAGGCTAGTCAAGCTTATGGGGCAGTAGTTTCCAGGGTCTGTAGAGGCACCCCCCCTTGTGGAGTGGGACCACTGTTGCTGTACGCCAGTGTTCAGGTACATATCCCAAAGTAAGGCTAAGGTTAAATAGCATTTTTATGCGTGGGTTTAGCTCCTCTTGGAGTTCATGTAACACGCACCCCTGGATATCGTCAGGTCCCATTGATGCTGTGTTTTTGCTTTGTTTCGGGCGGTTCTCACTTGGACATCTGAGATGACAGGGAGATTACATTCTGTGAACTTTGTCAGCCACAGCCCTCCCATGTTTGCTTTAACATCTGAGAAATAAATGCCGAACAAGAGGGGTCCCAGGACAGATCCCTGTGGGACACCACTTGTGATTGGCTTTGAGTCTGACATTGCTCCAGCGATTTTAACTTTATGGGTTCTGTCCTTTAGCCAGTTTGCAACCCATCTAGTGACATATGGGTTTACTTTTAAGCTGTTTAGCTTATCTATGATGCCTGAGTGGGGTATTGTGTCGAAGGCCTTAGCCAAGTCCAGGTATGCTGTATGGACTGCTTTGCCCTCATCAATGGCTCTAGTGACTGTTTCGAAAAAGACAACCAGGTTTAAAAGGCAGGATCTGCCCTTTACAAAGCCGAACTGGGTGGGGTCAAGCGTCTGTAGGTCCCCTATGTCTCCGTTTATGAGTTCCATAATGATTCTTTCCATAGCTTTGCAGACCAGGCTAGTCAAGCTTATGGGGCAGTAGTTTCCAGGGTCTGTAGAGGCACCCCCCCTTGTGGAGTGGGACCACTGTTGCTGTACGCCAGTGTTCAGGTACATATCTCGAAGTAAGGCTAAGGTTAAATAGCATTTTTATGCGTGGGTTTCGCTCCTCTTGGAGTTCACGTAACACGCACCCCGGGATACCGTCAGGTCCGATTGATGCTGTGTTTTTGCTTTGTTTAGGGCGGTTCTCACTTGGACATCTGAGATGACAGGGAGATTACATTCAGCTGAGATAAGTTTACATTCAGCTGGGATAAGTATTTCTTCTTTTGAGGGTGAAGGAGGCGAGAAATTTGCACTGAACCTGTCAGCCAGAATGTTAGCAATATCTGTGGGTTCAGTGTATTTTTTGTTGTTGTGAACCAACTCTGAGCATATCTGAGGGTTTCTGCCCAGGTTTCTAACATAGCTGAAGAAGGCTTTGTGGTTATCTTTAGTGTCCTTAGCGATTTTTCTCTCAAAGTTTGCCTTGGATGTTTTTATGAGAGAATGTAGTTTTCTGCTAATGTTGATCAGAGATGTCTTCCCTTCATGGGATTTCGCTCTGACGTGCAGTAGCTTCCTTCTTTTGTTATACAATTTGTTTATGGCTGAGGTCCACCAGACAGGATGCTTACATTTGGTGGAGAGGGACTTGGATTTGTTTGGGATTGCATGATCCATGCATTCTTGGAGATGTCCATAGAAAGCATTTGTGAAGGATTCGGCATTGTGTGATGTGGTATCCACTGGCACAGTGGGCTTAAAGGATACCTTCTCAGTCTTAAGAAGAGTGAAGTCTGCTTTTGAGAAGTTTTTCACTGTGGTCTTATCTGCTGGGGGTGGAGGTGGGATATGTATATCCAGGGTGATTAGTTTGTGGTCAGATCTCACTAGTGAGGGGTATACTTCCGGTGTGGAGCATTTTGTCCCCATGTTTGTGATGATCAGGTCTAGTATATTATCTCCCCTAGTGGGAGAGGTGACTAGTTGTTCCAGTGCATTTGAATTTATGAATTCCAGGAACCTTTGGGCTAGGGTATTAGGGCTAGAATAATGTACCCAATCTATGTTTGGGTAGTTGAAGTCTCCCAGTATGATGGTATTTTGTGATACATTCATATCCTCCAATGTCTTCAGGAAGGCTGAGTGGGGTTCTTGAGATTGGGAGGGTGGTCTGTAACATGCTACCAGTTGTATAGCAGTTTTGCCTATGGTTAGTTGCACCTGTATGCTCTCTGATGCTTCATGTGTTGCTACTAACCTGGAGGTGTGAGTGTCCTTTATGAATATGGACACTCCCCCTCCCTTTGTGGTTCGGCCCGGGTTTTGGGGACGAAAAGCATGATATGAGGTATAGCCTGGTAGCACTGGGGTGCTCTCAGGAGCCTTGAACCAGGTTTCAGTTACTGCACAGACATAGATGTTCTCCATGCTGAGGAGTGCATCAAGTGCCTGCATCTTGAGATTTCGACTTCTGGCGTTGAGCAGCATTACCCTTAGTTTTTTTTCCATTTTTGTTTTCTAAGGAGGTGGGTTTGTCTTTTGAGCCTTGCCTAAAAAAGGCACTATGGGGGTGGCAAGAGCCTTAGCCAATATCCGGAAGCCCTGTGGTGACAGGTGTAAGCCATCCCTTGCGAAGCAGCGTGGCTTGTCCAACATATCATCCCAGGCAGACAGCCATTGGATCCGCTTAGAATGACACCAGTACTTGAGCCAATTGTTAAAGCTGATCATCTTGTCTTTGTATTGTGGTATCATTCTTGGTGAGGGCAAGATGCTTCTCAGGGTCAGGGTCATACCAGCCTGGGCTACATAATCAGAGAGCTCCTCTATGTCTCTTTTCATGTAGTCCAGGGAGATACGTCTCAGGTCATTCACACCAGCATGGATAATGACGGAGTCATATTTGTACTTGCTTTGGAGTGACCTGAGTGCGTGTGTTATGTGGCGGATCCTAGCTCCCTATAGACAGCTCACATTCACCTTCTCCTTGTTCAGCCTGTTCAGTGGGACATCAGTGTGTCTGACTATGGAGTCACCTATTACTAGTGTATCAGGCAAGGTGTTTGGCCTTAAGGGCTGCGATTGGTCGACACACTGATTTATTGAAGTATGTGTTGCATGTGTTTTGTTTTGAGGTGGTGGATTTTTGGATGTCTGCTTTGGGAGCCTCTGTTGTTTTGGTAAGTTTTTTATTAGGGTCTCCGAGTATGTCTTTGCGTTTTTATGTGTTTGGTTTGCAGTTGTGGTAGGTCTATGTGGGACTGGGATTGTTGTGTTTGTGGTTGCCATCTCCTCCTGTCTGGTCATGCCAGCCCTGAGTTGAGAGAGTTCAGCCTCCAGTTTGGCTATATAGTTGCATCTCTCACATGTATTTGTGTTTGTTTGGAGGAGGAGAGGGTTATCTGTGTACATGAGGCAATTGTAGCATTGTCTCAAGATTCCCAGATTGACCAGCTGAACTGGAGACGACACCAGTAATCTACCACTCGACATGTTAGAACAGTATAAGAGAGTGGTATACTTTTAAGGGAAGTGAGTATTCACAGGGGTGGTAAGTAGATGTAGTGCTTTACTTAGTACGAGAGTGCTTACTTAGTAGAGAAGTATTGAGAACAAGTGCTAGGCTTATAATACAGTGAGTAGTCTGGTTATACTAACAGTAGAGCTTCCTTAAGGGAAAATTTGAAGAACAGACTTGGCGGAGCCAGAAAAAGTTTAACCTTGTTTAACCAGTGCTACGCTATACGTACGACCATGCAAAGCCGTGCAAACGCGGATTTTAAACAGTGAACTACAAAAGAGCTGGAAATGGTCCCAAACAACCAATTACTACAGCTTCTTGTGCTGTGGTCACTTCCCCCAAGGACAGGTAGGCTGCTCAAGGCTCCCCACTCCCACTGGTGAGCAAAGAATCTTCCTTCTATCCAAGTAAGGTAATGGACAACACAGGAACAACACCACAGCCCAGAATACAGCAATGCCTGTAAACTGGTCTAAACTAGTCAAGGAAGGCGGGAAAACAAGGATTATGTTTTTGTTTTTTTGGTAGAAACACACAGAAAATGCAGAAACAGTGATAAATTAGTTACACAGGCTAGCACACTTTAGTGGGCAGCCTCCACAGTTAAATTAAACAAACAAACAAGCAAACGTTCGATCAAATTCGACTAAAATGTAACTTTAAGTGCAGATTTTAAAATAATGCAGCAATCAGTTAAAAAAACAGTTCAGGCTAGTTCAAGGTAAGCTACAGAAGCTATTTCAAGTGAAAAAAAGCAAAGATACTTAAATCCAGAAGGTAGTCACTTTTCTGAGTTCCCTGCTGCTAGGACCACTCTGTAAACCCACGTGGAGCTTGTCTGAGCAGTATAGCCAGAAAAAAATGCCCAGAGGCAGATTTTAAACAGTGAAATACAAAAGAGCTGGAAATGGTCCCAAACAACCAATTACTACAGCTTCTTGTGCTGAGGTCACTTCTCCCAAGGACAGGTAGGCTGCTCAAGGCTCCCCACTCCCACTGGTGAGCAAAGAAACTTCCTTCTATCCAAGTAAGGTAATGGACAACACAGGAACTACACCACAGCCCAGAATACAGCAATGCCTGTAAACTGGTCTAAACTAGTCGAGGAAGGCAGGAAAACAAGGATTATTTTTTTACCTGTCTCTCCAGCAGGTTCTATTTATATGCCAGGAAGGGTTTAAGTCTTTAGAACTAGTAATTCTGGCATTGTTTGTTTTGCGAATATGCAGGAGGTCCATTAGGGTGGGATCTGACAATGCCTAGTTTAACAGGCATAGATCTCCCCTCAATAGCATGTAGGAGGCAGAATACAGGGATATGGCTTTGAGATAATCTATATAGGACGTATTACTTACAACATGAATTCTTTTACTGAGGAACCTATGTAGACATTTCAGTTGTAGGATGTGCCTGGTTAGTTACATACTAAAGGAGCATTGTACTCAATGATTGTTGTGATGAATGCTGAATTCAGTGGAACAATGACCTCCTTGGTCATAGATGCCATACCTTTATTTATAAGCTGCACAATATAAAATGATTTCCTCACTACTGAAAGCATTTGATGTCAAAGGCTATATTACTGTCTATGTGTTTCTCAAGTCCCTGACTACTTGGTCGACTCTGAAGGGTATGTTGTCAATGTCATAGTTCCTAGAAGTGGATGACTTACCAAAGGATGCTGTTATGCATTTATTTGGATTTGGTTTTATTCCATGGCTCTGGCACAAGTTATTTGTCTATGCCAGCCCTTCCTGGTGAACATTGGTGTCTGTGGTGGGATTCTATGACTGTTCCTACTTTGTAATTGTCTGCAAATTTTGTCAGTCAGAGGCCCATTACATCGGCCTTCTATTCTGAGAAGTAAATGCCAAAAAGGAACAGTCCCAGGACTGATCCCCGAGGCAATACATTTGTGAATGGTCTCTTTGCAGTGGAGGACTCCCCAAATCTAAGTTCCTGGGTCTTGCCTGTGAGCCAGCTGACTATACACCGAATGACATAAGGGTTTATACCTAACCTCTTCAGTTTGTCAACAATGCCTGAGTAGGTTATTGTGTCAAATGCCTTTGCCAGGTCAAGGTAGGCAGTGTGAATCATTTTGTCTTCATCCATTGCTTTGCTGACCTTCTCAAAGAAGTCCACCAGGTTGAGTAGGCATGACCTGCCTTTGATTAAACTAAATTCAGTTCAGTACAGTGTTTGGAGGATTCATATGTCATAGCTGATCATTTCCATGATAATTCTTTCCATGGTTTTGCATATCAGACCAGTGAGACTTATGAGTTTGTAGTTTCCCAGGTTGGTAAATGGCCCACTTTGGGCAGAGGAATGACTGTTGATATTTTCTATTCACTAGGCCCAAAACTTGTTGGAGGGTACAGATAAAGAGTGATTTCAAAGGGCCTGATAGGTCATGTTTCATGCTATTTAGAAGGCATCCAGGGATATTGTCTAGGCCCATTGTTGCAGTATTCTTGGCCATAGAGAGAGCATTGAGGACCTGCTCCCTAGTGATAGTAGGGGGAGTTATATTTGATAGTATTTCCTGATAGAAGGTTGAGGGGTAGACAGCGAGAAAGTTATGGCTAAACTAGTCATTTTTTGTCCTATGGAAGCCTTTTTTTGTTCAGAGCTTTGAGGTGAGGGGGCTGGCAGTCTGGTGACTGTCCAGGGTGCCAGCTAGTCTAGCTAGAGCTCTGAATAATTGAAATGTATTACTACCTAAATGGAGCACAGACTTCAAATATTAAATTATCTGACTATTTAACCTAACACATGATGTCATTGCTGTGGACCTTTCAACAGCTGAGCTACAGATAATTAAAAGCTCACACTAGGACTACTGCCTTGCAAGCAAAGATAAGGAGCCCGAGCAGCATTGTGACATCACTTGCTCTTTGCTCTTTCCTTACAACTTTGTGATCATCATATTTTAAAGGTAATCATTTGAAACTTGATGATTGCAAGAGAACATTAACCTCCACCCCTAAGAAGACCAGTGTTTGGAGGGTACCTTCATCTTATTCTCCATAGGAAGCACCTCTATCAAGACATGCATTCCTGGTATAGCTTGTACTTTGCTCCAATCAATCAGGTAGTATACAGTTTTGCAGTTTAAAGACCTAACTTTGATATTCATTGATAAATTGTGCTGAACCCCTGACACATTGCATGTGTCACTACATAGCACATAAGCACATAAGGGGGCTATGACTGGTAGTTACCAATCAAGTGCACATACTCTACTTCATGTCTAGCTTATGCCAGTCTTCCTTATGAGTGGGCAACAAGTGAAAGTTTGTTTCTATGTCTAGCGAAGAGATCCTTTAGTGTTCTAACCAGTTTACTTCATCATCCAAACATCTATTAAACAACTTTTACCAGTTTGTTAGTGCTGTTTATCAACAATTATATCTCTGGGAATAACAAATGGAGCACCAGCCTGAATTCTCCAAACCTTTTTCTTAAGGAATAAGCCCAAAGGGGGTACTCTGTAGGCATGAAGGGAAGGGAGATGAAATGGACATGCCACCATAATTGCCTGTATATTCCTGTTTACAAACACCATGCTATGTCTTCTCTGACTTTCACTGACTGTAAATCCTTACACCTCCTTCCAATGGGGTTGGGGGTGTACCAAGGACAGAAACCCTTCCTGGAATCATTTTACATAGTCAATTATACATCCTGCCTTTGTACTTGTAGTAAGTGCTGTGAGACTCTCCATTTAACTTACATGTGGACATCATTATATTTCTGGCACACACATCACTTGTCTTAAATAGTTTCTGCTGTGGAACAAACCCCATACCCTGTCATGCATGTTTGAATGCTACTACTTTTTCTTTACACACCTGACACACAGGTACTTGCCAAATCAGTGGGAGCACACTTGTGCAAAGTGTCAGGTTAATTAACTGCATTTGCCAGCATTAAGTGATCTTTGACAGTTGTGATCTCCCAACCAAGAATAAAAGCTCTTGGTCTCCCTTGATGTTGGCCTTGACTTTAGAGAAATAGATGCCAAAGTGATTTAACTAGTGCCTCAAACTTCCTGAACTTCAAGCCTTCCCTTATTTTACAGGCTTCTTGATGAAGTATGAAAGTATAGATAATATGGGCTGACGGTCTTTCTCAGCTGTAATTGCCACTGGATAATAAGTCATAAAACCCAGTTCTTGAAACATTTCACCCGCATCCTAATAGACTTACACTTGTCTATAGCCATGAGGGCTTCTGTGAGGTTCCTGATAACACAAAGTCAACCTCAGCTATCCCCTGTAACCTGCTGTTATCAAAGAAGCTGAACATCACTATTGTGTACTTTCTCCTCCAAATCTTCTCTTTAATTGTCATTGAGATACAATCTGTAGTATTTAATAATACCACTAGCAGGAAAAACGTAATATTGTTTTGCTCCTGATGCTGTATACACTGCTTCAAAGTTTAATTCCACAATTACTTCTTCCCAAACTCTCAAAGACATAGTTGGGAATTGTGTCATTGATTCTGATTTCCATCTGTTCAACTTATGCTTCTTGAAATCACTCCTGAACTATCTCCTTCCCTGCAGCTTTTATTGTCGTCCCTGTTGCTGGCACTGAAATGTCCTCATGAGTTCCTGAAAAAGTACTGATCTCCACTGACTGTAATGAATCCAAGAAACTACCAATATCCTCATCCAGCCTTCTGCATTATCTTGGTACAATAATATACCATCTCTGTCATCAAAGGCAGTGCCAGAATTTTCTTGCCGCTTTGCACCCTGATGCTTGGCTATGTTGGTTGAGTTTCTTGGTGGGTCTTGAATTTGCATCCTCTCTTCCCTTCCCTTCTCCTCTTCTTCTTCTTCTGCTTGCCATCTTGTGTCATTTCTTTATTTGTTCAAACAATGTTACATTTGATGCTATGGTCTCTCATTTCTCATGAAAATGTTCACATTTACCATCCTATAGTAAGGAAAAAAATCACCAGTGGATATAAGTTCTTGACACTAACGGCCTCCTGCACAATCCCTGTATCATGTGGTTCAAATATGTCCTCTCTTTTCAGATATGACCCTCTTTGTACTCTCATGGAAATTTTACACTTCCCCATGCCACCACCATTTCAGTGTATATTTTAACTGGTCTTTATTCCATTTTCAGTAGTCAAGCATGCTGTTGCTAGTTCAAACATCAACATGCTTTATATTCCATCTGTCATTTCTCTCAGTTTCCCGTTTACCCCCCAGATTGGGTGTAGCATTTGGCCACCACTATATTCCCTTCACATCTCACTGTCTTGTTGATTTTCTCTGACTGTACATACTGCTTGTTTCTCTTACCAAACCTGAGACTAATGAAAAGGCTTGTACATGTCCTTTGTTTGAATAAGCCACATAGGGAAGCATCCAGGCCTTCTTTTAGAATCATGGCCACCTAACTCTGGACAGACTCTTGCCAGAGTGCAAATTGCTTTGAAATCCAATCTTTCACATCAGCTTCAGATTTCATATAATTGGAATTCAAGCATACACTTACAACAGCAAGACAGCCAAATACTAGACATTTAACTAGATAAAGTAAATATGTGTGAGTTCAGATTGTGACTAAGTTCAAATGATCATTAGAAAATGATATTGCTTTCACATTCTCCAAGTCTGGAGAACATGACATTATATCAGAGGTGGTATTTGGGTGGTGCAGTGGTTACCTTTGTTGCCTCAGAGCAAGAGTTACTCCAGTTCACTTCTCAGCTGGGGTGCCTTCTGTTTGGAGTCTATATGTCATCTCCGTGTTCATGTGAATGTGTTCCGGTTTCTTTCCACATTCCAAAGACATGTCTGGAGCATGTTTCCTTGGGTCTCCATTGAAAATGAGCTCTGTCACAGTCAAACTTTCCTGGTAAACAAATGTTAAATAAATCTGGTGGAATATTTCAATTATATTGATGGCTTTTAATTAAAAACAGCACTAAATACAACAACAACAAAAATTGTTATTTTTATGTATATTTTTGTCTCAGCTAGGGTATTCACTCTTCTATATTGTGAATATGACTGACAGCTTATATAGATTAATGGGCTCTACAACAAGCACTCAAGGTCCATGCATTCAAAACATACTATTTCAAAGCCTGAGGTTGAATGACTTGTAACTTGGCTCGGCTGCTGCTCATATGCAAATTATAGTAGGCATTTGGGTAAACAGCTGCTGAGAAGGGGCACTGCTCATGTTTGAACGCAAATATCCATTTGGGAAAAATAGCTGTGGAGAGGGAACAAGAGGTCTGGCTGATGACTGGGGAGTAGGATGTGAGTATGAGGATTAAGGAGCAGTGGTAAGGATTAGGGAGTGGGAAGCGAGATTTAGGGTTAGAGAGTGATCAGGAAATTTAGGTTTATGGAAGGGGTGTTATACCTTTAGGTTTAGGAAGTGATTGGCAACAATAACTTTAGTGTTAGGGAGAAGGAGTGGTAGTTTAGGATTATGGACTGAGAAGTTGGGTTGTGAAGTATCTGGGATTTTAGGCTTAGCGTTTAGTTTCTGCTAGGGCTAAGAAGTGTATAAGATCAACTGTTGGGAGGGCTAAGCAGGAATGGGAGGTCAAATCATATCTCTCAGCTGTCCAGATTTTTGCAAAATGTAGAGATTTGTTCTTCATATCTTTGGTATGTGTGCCATAAAATGTGTAGTTTTCTGCCAAATCACTGAGAATTCAAGTCACTAAACAGTGGCATATATTTGAGACTTCATGTACTTCAGAAAAAATAATTATAATGCAAATTCTGTTATTTAACAACTGTATAAGTTAATAAGACCAATATTTAAAAGCTGTTCCTGATTTTGGGACATTGTCCATATTTCTTCCACCTTGAGGTTGCACGGTATGGATTGGGTTATTGGGAGTTCAGTTACTTGCATTAAAAGTAAGAGGCAACAAACAGGAGTGGCCCAAGCTACTAGCGCAAGCACCTGCAGTCAGTAGTCTCAGATTAATGACAATAGAAAAAATTACTTGTACTTAAATATTTGTGATAAAATAACCATATACAAACCTAAAGCGTCAAGTATCATGATGACCCTTATTATTATTCAAGTTCTGAATAATTATGTCTGATAAACTGAATACATTTTAATGCACTTGTTTAGCATGTAAGACAGTGGAATATTTTTCATTAACTTTACTTTCATGTAGTTTATTGCTATAGAGTCTCTTGTAACAGTTTCTTTTTTCTTAAATAACTAATTATAATCAATATGAAAAACTGCTAAGAATGCATCAGTCTGCCAAGCATTTTGTATTCAAAGCTGTTTATTAGTGCCACACCATGGGTAATTACAGTAACGGTATGAACTGTCATGGTATTCAGAAAGCTTAGACTTTTTCAAGTCCTATAATTATAACATCATTTCTTGGCATGTAAAGTGTAACCTAATTAAATCATCTTCTAGGCAGCTCTTCTCATAATTGTGAGAACACAGCATTTTTTTCATATTCCCCGAATACTACATTTCTATTCATTTTTGCTTATGTATACAATTTTCTACCAGATGAAACTGCTCTTTTATTCAGGAATAACACTCTGCTTAGGGAAAAGTCATCTCATAAGATCAGCAGACACTGCTAGCTGCCACACATTTCTTACTTAATGGAGTATTTTTTATATCTGAAGTTAATAAAGGCAGTTGCTTTTCTGAAAGAGGGTTCACAGTTTAGAAAAATGATGAGGCTAATGCATTTGGTATTAAGGCTTGGATTCCATTTTTATGAAATTGCCTGATATGACATTTCACTTCTAAGGCATTTTTCATCAGGAGCTGTTACAAAGAGAGATGTGGTACATAGTCCAACAGTTGCCATTCATATGTTTTAGTTTGTTGCTGTTATTTTATGACAGGTAATAGAATACTACCAAATAAGTTACCTGTTCATATTAATGGAACTATATCACGTTCGACATTGAAACAAAAATGTTTACATTCTAAGCCATTTTCTTTCATATAAGTCACATGTATGAATGTGTGTGCATTCAAATCTGTACGTTCTTTTGTCAAACTGGTGACTTGAGTTAAAAAAATAGTCTATTTCTTTGTAAAATTACACAGCGTGGTTTATGTTAATCTCAATTAATTAGGGATTGTAAGTTATGCAGACTCTGTTTCAATTTCCAGTGCTCACTTACAGCTATCACTTTACCTAGGCAGTGCATACATTTTATATTGAATTTTGCTGTCTGCAGTTCATTTTTACTTTGACTTCTAAAGCAAGTCTTTGTTCTATAAGTCTTTAAACCTAAAACATGATGCAACTGTATAACTATGTAAAACGTATTCATGATTTCTGTATTAACTGATTGGTTTATGAAATTATTTCACCAGTGACTAGACTGAACCATCATATTTATATTTTAGCCATGGTGAAGGCATTGAGACATGTGACGATTGACATAAGTGCTTCATAAATATGTTCAGTACTAAACAGCATGGTAAGAGAATCTTCACTCATACAGGTGGTTGGGAGAAGTAACAGACACAGCTCTTTTATATACAGAATTTTGAATTATCCATGACATTTACACTTCATCCCTCATTTTAGATGGGCTCTAATCTGGTTGTATATTTCAGTTCCTTTGAAAAGCCTTAATCATGCTCAGACACCAAATAAATTGCAAAGCCACATCATGTTTTTGTTTTAGATGAGTAACTGCATTTAAGCACAAACCCAAAATACATCAGAAGAAATATTGTTTCATTGTTATTCACTAATTGTGAATTAGCAGTTTGTAAAACACTTAACTGACTGCAATATTTTCTATTTCCTTCACAAAAGTTAGATCTTTTTCAATAGCTGATGTAATAAACTTTCTTCTGAATGTGTATAAAACCCTATAGATTTAAACTGTTTGTTAAATATGCATGTTTGTGGCTAATATTTTGGCAGTGATTTGATGCTTATATTATAAAACTGATGTAGGAATCCCTTTTCACAATTTTTTACATTTTCAAAGCAACATAATTTATTGCCATTCATTGTCTAAATTTATTTGCAAATCCTCACAGCAGATATGCTTATATGCAATGACATCCTTGATTCATGATTGTTTTTAAAATATTAAAATTTATTATAATATAAAGATTATTTATTTCAGTACTGTTAATTGCCATCTTGTGACACAGATAGATGGAGTACTGACGCTGACTCATGTAAGTCAGAGCTGATTATAAACCTGGACTCTGGTGGAGCTGATTGCAGATGATGAGACTTACTAGCTCATACCAGCTCACCTTCCATGTGGCAAAGTAGGTAGCCCATCTCTCTGAATTACTGACCTAAGCTGAGGAACATGTTGAAGCATGTAAAAGTAGTCAGAAATGTATGCATCACCAAGTTGCACATTATAGCACAGCAGTTGTTTTTTAGCACTCACTGCAGCTTGATGGAGTTATTGAGGAAGTACTGCGGGGTTCCATGAATGCCAGGCTGCACTGAGGTAACAGAAGAATAATGGATGCAGATAAATATGATGGCTGACTTGAACATGGTATACTGCCAATGATCCTAACCTAGAGTACAATGAACAGGATGGTCAGGTCAAAGGATGATTGATATTTGGCAGGAAATGGGCAAAAAATGGAGTAGAAAATGTATTTGTAATGGTTCAGGCATCCAATACTTTTTTATAGAATATATCACTGTTCAGTATGATAAGCAATACATAAATAGTTAAATAACTGACAGCGTAGTGCTGTTCCCTCAAGTAGTCAACACCTACCACTATCACCTTTTAACAACATAGCAATATAATGCAACATAAAATAAAAGAAATCCTGAATGCATGTCAATACTTTTTTTCTTTTGTGAGTTCAGAAAGTGATAACTCCCACTTTGCACATTACAACAGATGTCGTGACAGATATAGTCTGTTTACCAACTAAAGGATCTCAAACCTGACTAGTTGAAAAACATTTACCCTGTGCCATTTGTAATAAATATAGTTATGACAAACATGATGCCCTAAAATGTTCATGCTGCTACTTTTTTTTAATTTGGCAGTAACCTGAATGATCTTGGGTTGGGATTCATGGACAGGTGGTGCAATATACCTCCTGCAAAAGGAAACATTTTTATGCCTCAGAGGCATAGCACCTCCTGAAGATCAGTGCCAAAACTCATGTCTCACTTTCTGGCCATCATTCTGAGGTTGTCAGCAAAGAGGTAGGCAAGCTACCTGTTTTACTGATGATTGACATGATTCGTACAGAGGCTGTCAGCAGATCAGGTGTCAGGAGCGTAATACAAATAAATAAATGCATACATACATACATACATACATACATGGCTTTTGTTAGGCACAGTCCTGCATTCTGAACAAGTAAAATTAATGAGTATGTGATTGTTGCTTAGTGATGACATTGTGAAGAAAGGAAGTTATGAAGACTGTCATGCTAAAAGTTGTGTCACTGTGTTTTTCACCTATACCACCATTTTCTGAGTGGGAAGATGAATATCTCATTTGTACTTGTTTAATTAAGGGAACTAGTTTGACACATTCTACAATATTGTTTAAAGGATATAACTTTGGGGAGGCTGAGACAAACCTGAATAAAAGGTCAGTAGGCTTGTAAGGATTATCCTACAATTTAATGAATCAAATGTAGACAAATCAAATGCATTTGTTTCTGTTCTCTGATATGTAACTCCTCAGTTTCTATTTTAATTAAGAAATGATTGTCAGCGTGGTTTTGGACTGTGAACCTGCAGGGATTCACAGTTTTGAGGCGTTTCTTTTTTTTTTTCCTCTTTGATTGTGGGACTGTTAAGTAAATACATATAAGTAAGGGTGGCATGGTGGTGCGTGATGTCACCTACTTGGGAGGTGCAAAGTATTGCCCCCGAAAATATTTTTTTTTACTATTTGCTTCATCTAGTTGAAACTTTGAATAGTTTGTTTTAGCCCAGTGAAACCTCTGCCAGTTTTCTCTTAAAAAAATCACATTCAAAGCACTTGACATCTAGTATGTAATTAATAAAGTATAGTCTATAATTAATAAAGTATGTTTACTATTGATTGTTTCTGCATTTTTCCATTGAAGATTCATTTGCACTTTATCTGGGTGCTATACCATGATAGCTTTATGGGCAAGTGGATTCGGCTAGTAGCCTGATGGCTGCAGAAAAAGAGTCAAAATTGTCTTACAAAGTACCACTGTTCAAAGGATTTGACTACAATGAGTTTTGGGGCTGCAGTCAGTTGTTGAAAACCATCACCATTACCAAAAAATGTAAGGCAGCAAGAATTGAAGTGATAAAGAATCCCATAATTGCCCTGTTTCTGCCTAAGATTATACACTGTGGTGCAAAACATTACTTAGTGGGAATGGAAACCTGAAGGAGACATCTCCATGGTGCAGAGTAGTAAAGCCTGAAATAAAGCTAGGGCAATATGGATCTACTACCAATGTTGCAGTTTGAGCATGAAAAATATTATTTAAACAAATTAGTATGACCCCACACTAGGAGGCCAATTCTCCTTTCACTGACCATAGAAAGCCAATTACTTTGATTCAGGAGTAGAGAGAGTTCATTGATAAGTAGCTGGCTGAATGGCAAATAACTGCTATATGCTCAAAAATAAATGTTATATAAAAATAAAAGTAGGATGGTAGGTTCATGCATAAGCCTGCATTACATAGTACATTATCATATCACATGGTTTGCATCATGGAAGGAGTGCACTATGTACAATTGCAGGAAACATTTCGTATAATCATATATGCCATGAAATAAACTAACATTGGCACAGCAGACAATAATGCTAAAGCTAAACCAGTAAATAAATATTAATTTTCCATTCTGTGTTATTCACTTTGCCCATAGCAGGATCCGGACCCTACCACAAGATGCTGGATTATGTTGCAGTTATCATCAAAATTGTTTAAGAAAAACCAAGCCAAGCATTTCATATGTTTCTGTGTGATCTCTGAACTCTTAGATATCTCTGCGGTGTAGTAGTATTGTCTTGTGTTTTAATTATTTATTAAATATTTTAAAAACCTTTACCTGTGGCTAGTTTGTGTAGAGATAAACTCTAGAGTACATTGCATATTTATACAGTTCATTGTAATAAGCCACTCTAAAATAAGCCTTAGATTGAATAGTCACATTACCAATTGGATAATAATACTGTACAGTAATAATTGGACACCTTTACAAGGGCCTTTGGGTAGCTGATAATATTAGCTGGTGGTGGCAGAAATTACTACCGTATAGTCTGGGTAAAGGGGCACAGCTGGAACATCTGTGTCAGCCTTTCCCAGGAGTGTCTGTAAAGTTGTATAAATACTTATCTCAAAATGTGGGTGTGTGTCAGCTACCAGGGCAGGGACATGAAGCACTGATGTGACAGAGAGAGTACTGTAGGTTAGCTTGCCAGCTAGGCTGAGATCTGGACCCTATAGCTGTGCCAGTTGGGAGTCTTATTGGGGACCTGGAGAGCAAAGGAGCAACCAGCCCCAGACTGACTGTGATCTCTGTGTGCACATAAGGGAAATTGTACTTTACTGTGTGTATCAGGTATCCTTTCCTCTTTTAGGAGACAACTTCCCTGGTGTTAGTGGTGAGGATTGAGGCCCCTTGATTGCTGGGCCAGTGCACTGTCATCACATATTGGTGGCAGTGATTGGGATATCCCATCACATATTGGTGGCAGTGGTTGGGATATCCTATCACATATTGGTGGCAGTGGTTGGGATATCCTATCACATATTGATTTACTGTGGTGGGATCCACATCATATATTAATTAGTTGGCAAACACTAATTGGCTTGTAGTGGTGTGAGTAGAGCAAATTCCTGTAGCTTATGTGCAGTGATCTCTAAAAGTGTTTTGTACTCTAAAACAGCCACACAGTGTATACTAAGAGTTCAGATCACAATTGTTTTGTTTATTTTGTTAGTTTAGTGTTAGTCAGGGTGAGCAGGCATTATGTCAGCGGAGGAGTATGGAAAGCTGATAAGGAGCCAGCTGGCAAAGATGTGCCAGGCTAGGGGACTGGTGCATGGAAACCTGACTAAGGCAGACCTGATTGCAGCCTTGGTTACAGCTGCATCAGAAAACAGCAGCCTGGAGGACAATCAGACTGACAGTAGAGATACAAAATCCATGGAGAATGGACAGCTCAACCTTTCTGCAGTGGACTTAAAAATCCAGCTGTAGCTAAAGAGACTTGAGTTGGAGGCCAGGCATACAGAACTAGAAGCAGCTGAGAAAATGAGGAGTCTACAAGCTAAGGAAAATGAATGGCAGAGGAAGCATGAGAGGGAAATGCTGACTCTTTGCCAGAGTCATGAAGGTAATGGGGAAGGGAGTAACTGGACCCCAGAAGCACAAACGGTCAGTAAATTTCTTCCACAGTTTAAAGAGGGAGTGAATTTTGATAGATTCATTCATATGTTTGAGCGGGTATGTAAACAGTATGAAGTTGACCAAGGGCTCTGGGCATGGTTCCTGACCCCCTTACTCCATGGTAAAGCTGTAACTTCTTTAGCAAAAATGCATGACATTGACTGTTTTGATTATACTGCTGTAAAAAGACACTTGTTGGAATGTTTTAAGCTAACACCCGAAATGTATAGGAAAAGGTTTTGTGAGCATAGATGCAAGGCAGATGAAAATGTATCTGAATATGTTGCTGAACTGAGCACTTATTTTCATAGCTGGGTGAGTGAATGTCAGGTCATCACTTTTGAAGGGCTGGCAGACCTATTGGTAAGGGAACAAGCCCTTAGCCCTTTGTCTGAGGACATGAGGATCTGCTTAGCTGATAGACAGTGTGTTACTTCAGAGGAGTTGGGGAAGAAGGGAGACCTATACCTAGCAAGCAGGGTAGCCCCGCACAGGAAAGGAACCCCCAGTACTGCTCATGGGACTAAACAAACCCATTGTGGGCAGCGCAGACTGCCCCAACAGAATCCGCCAGTAGCAGGGGAAGTCACTAGCCCAGGTACACGTCCAGGAGCTAGGGTTAAATGTTTTGAATGCAACCAGTGGGGTCATGTGGCATACAGATGTCCATGGAGGCAAGGTGGAGAACCAAAGATGAGGGAGCCAGTAAGTGGGAAAGACAAAATGCCAACAGTGGGTAGCCTTGAGACAACAGGGGTATGGAACTACCATCCTGCAGATGTCCTGAGAGGGAAGTATTTGGATGAGGCAGTACTATGTACTTATGCAGTTACATGCAGTGAGGCTAGGAGACAAGCATGTGGGTCTGGTAGCCTGGGGGAGACCCAGACAGACTGCATACTTGCAGCCAGGAATGCTGAGGTGGTTAGTTCAGGGAGTGAGCTACACTGCATCAGTGACACTGAATGTGAACCACAGCTGCTTGTGGGTACTGATGTTTCCTTGGACAGGGTAACTGCAAAGGTAGAGTTTAGTAGTAGTACCCATGCTGACAGTGAGGCACCGCTGTCAGAGGATGCCAGACTTCCTGTGGAAGAGAAGCTGGGAAGGTTTACAAGGAGAGACTTGAGACAGGCTCAGCTCTCAGACCCTACATTGCAAGGCCTGAGGCAGGTAGGTAGGGAGGCACCTGATTCTCAAGGGAAGGGGGAATCTGTATACTGGAACAAAGGGTTACTGTACAGAGAGTGGACCCTTGAGTGAGGGCTAGAAGGTGAGATAGTACAGTAGTTGGTAGTACCTAGAGCTTACCATCTGGCTCTTCTAGTCACAGCCCAAGATATTCCCTTTGCAGGTCATATGGGCATAACATGTACAAAGAGGTGTATTATGCAAATCTTCTACTGGCCTGGAATTTACAGAGATGTAAAAGGGTACTGCAGGACCTGTGAGCAGTGCCAAAAGGTAGGCAAGGCAGGAGACAAGGTGAGAGCTCATTTGATGCCTTTTCCTGTGCTTGAGGAGCCATTTCAGAGGGTAGCTATGGATATTGTGGGTCCTCTGAGTACCCCAAGTTCCACAGGGCAAAGGAATATCCTAGTAATTGTAGATTATGATACACGGTACCCTGAGGCAGTGGCTTTATCCTCCATTGAGGCAGAGAAGGTGGCAAATGCTTTGCTAGAGATTTTCATCAGGGTAGGTTTTCCCAAAGAAATGCTGTCTGACAGAGGTGCCAGTTTTATGTCAAATCTACTGGCTTGTCTGTGGAAGTCCTGTGGTGTGAAGCACATGAAGACCACCCCCTTACCATCCCCAGACTAATGGTCTTGTTGAGAGGTTAAACTCTACAAGCAAGTCCATGCTACGGGCATTTGCAGATCAGTTTAAGAGGGAGTGGGACAAATATTTGCCCCATCTGTTGTTTGCTTACAGAGAGGATCCCCAGGAATCCATAGGTTTTTCACCCTTTGAGTTGCTGTATGGGCGTAGGGTGAGGGGACCTCAAGATTTAAGTAGAGATGAGTGGGGAGGTGAGTGTGAGTCTCACAAGGAGTCTGTTGTGGCATATGTCCTGAACCTCAGGACAAGGCTCAGGGAACTCATGGGCCTGGTCCAGGAGAACCTGGCATAAGCCCAACAACAGAAAAAGGTGTGGTATGATAGGAATGCTCAAGCTAGAGAGTATGCTGTAGGGCAGCAGGTGATGGTTCTCATTCCTGTCAGACACAACAAGTTGCAAGCAGCTTGGGAGGGATCCTACAAGATGGTAAGAAAGGTAAGTGATGTTAACTACATGGTGGAACTGCTAAGCAGTAGGCAGGGGCATAAAATGTACCATGTTAACATGATGAAACCTTACCATGATAGGGAGGACCTTGTGCTGAGCATTTGCAGTGGATTGCAGGAGGAGTCTGAGAGAGATCTTGTGACTGATCTCCTCAGTGAGGCTCAGGCTGACACATCAGTGGAAGGGGTAGCAATGTCCCAGCAGCTATCTCCTACCTAGGTTTAAGAAATCTGAGCAGTGTTGCAGGAGTTTGGGGGCATGTTCATTGGGAAACCAGGGAGCACCCACATGGTGCAGAACCAGGTGGATACAGGACCCCAAAGGCCTATCAGGCAGGCCTCTTATAGGGTGCCTGAGAGAGTCAAACTGACTTTGAGGGAAGAGGTACAGGACATTTTGGAACTAGGGGTGATTCAGGAGTCCAACAGTCCCTGGGCCTCCCCAGTGTAACTGGTGCCAAAGAAGGATGGCAGCACCAGGTTCTTTGTGGATTACAGAAAATTAAATATTTACACAGAGGCAGATGCTTACCCCATGCCTAGGACAGATGAGGCCCTAGAGCAGCTGGGTGGGCTAAGTATCTTACACCACAAAACAAATTTGAACAGATTTACAAAATTAAAGCCAGCAACATAGGTGAACTGTGTTAAATAAAGTAGTTTATTAAAAAAAACTACTAAGACCTCATTTTATATAGAGAAAAACAGACCGGTAAGTATCTTACAACCATTGATCTTACTAAGGGTTACTGGCAGGTGCATTTGACTCCCAGTGCTAGAGAGAAGTCAGCCTTTGTGACTCCTTTTGGCTTGCATGAGTTCACAAAGATGCCCTTTGAGATGAAGAATGCCCCATCCACTTTCCAGAGGGTTTGCCCTTGCTTACATGGATGATATTGCTATCTACAGGCATTCCTGGCAAGAGCACCTTCAGCATGTCAGGGAGGTGCTGGGCAAACTACAAAGGGCATGGTTGACCATTAAGCCGAGCAAATGTCAGGTGAGTATGGCAGAGCTCTCCTACGTAGGACATAGAGTGGGGAGTGGTAAGATAAGGCCAGAACCTGCCAAAGTGGAAGCCAGTCAGGCATGGCCTACACCTGTTACCAAAAAGCAGGTGAGGGCATTCTTAGGGACAACAGGGTACTACAGAAAGTTCTTTCTCAATTATAGTACCATAGCTTCTCCACTCACTGACATGACAAGGAAGAGCAGGCTAGATAAGGTAGTGTGGACCCCAGCATGTGAGTAGGCATTTCAGAATCTTAAGGAAGCTTTGGGAGGACCCCCTGTGTTAGCCAGTCCAGACTATAGCAAATAATTTGTTGTGCAGATGGATGCTTCAAACTATGGGGTGGTTGCTGTACTTAGCCACAGTGGCGGCTGGTGACTTCAAATCAAAGGGGGGCTGCAGGAGACAGCTGAATGGGTGGGGTCAAGGGGAAGGGGTGTGACCAACCAGAAAGGGGAGGAGCTATGGGTGTTGCCTGTCATTCTTTTTATGTAGGCAAAACTACCCGTAAGTTAAGAGAACGCATCGTTGAACACAAGTCCGAGATTAGGAGGTGCTGTGAAAGAAATGCATTGTATAAGCACATAGCTGAGTTTGGGCAACAGCATTTCTTTAAATTTAGGGCTATTGACTCAGTCCAGCCTATGCTTAGAGGTGGGGATATGAATAACCACCTGGAAAATAAAGAATATGAGTGGATTTTGAGACTGGCAAGTGATTCAGCACCTGGCTTGAACAGTATGGTCAGCCTCTAACCAGTTTTGGTTAGGTTGAGTAGAACTAGGCTGTGATTATTCTATATTTTATATATATTTTCATGTCCTCAATATATGTTTTTAATATATATTTTAACTTATGTGTTTTATTATATGTGCTTTATACTGTTTATTTAGCATTTATTATGTTTTGAATTTTAACTTCGTTATGTTATATGGATTTTGTCATGTCACATGATTCTTTGGGCTGCTGGTCATGTGACTGTTTTGGACCTGTATTTTAACAGTGACTATCCTTGTATGTATTAGTATTGATGAAGGATTGTATCCAAAAGCTCTGCTGTTTTTCATAAAGTGGTTTTCCTATTAAGTGTCAAAAGCCCAAAAACCAGGGGCACAAACATTGCTTGTATAATCTTGGAAAGTTGCTAGAACCATACATTTTACTGCCAAGCTCCCTGTGCAAAATAGAGCAACATACCACTACACCAAATCAGCTGCTTTGTAAAAGAGGAAGACTGAAACTTAAATGGCTATCATTTAGTGAATTCAGTTCTCACCATAGCTGTCATCCTCTTAGTACAAAACACCTGGACAAACCCAGTATTGAGGCAATACAGCCCTCAAACATTCAGTGAATTCAGTTCTTGCCATAGCTGTCAACCTTAGCACAAAACACCTGGACGAAGCCAATAATGAGGGAATGCAGTCCCAAAAATAGGGACACATTTCAAATATTCATCTTATAAACTTAGAAAATTGCTAGAATAAAAGGTTGTGTTACGGTTGTGTTACTATGTATTTTCTGAAGAACATGAAGTCTGAAATTCAAATGCCTGTCAATTTTACTGCTGACAGAATAAAAACAATTTTCAGCAGAGACCCAGGGAGAAATACTGCAGACACATCTTTGTAAAATGACAGGGCACCACAGCAAATCCACACAAACACAGGGAGGAGATACAGACTCCACACAGAAGGCACCCCAGCCAAGAATCAAACCAGAAAATCTATAGCTGTGAGACAACAATACTACCACTGTACCATCAAATATGCAAGGATGTAAACATTCAGAAACCTGAAGTCTGAAATTCAAATGCCTGTCAATTTTATTTAACATTTGTTAATCAGGACAGTCTGACTTGGAACAAAAAAAAAAAAAAATCAGAGGCCCAGGAAGAAATAATGCAGGCATGTCTTTGTAACATGGGAGGACACAAAAGCAAACCCAGACAAACACAGGGAGAAGATAAAGACCCCACAAAGAAGGCACCCCAGCTAAGAAGCAAACCTGAGAACCTGCAACTGTGAGGCAACAATGCTACAACTGCCCCATCAAATATCAAGCATTGCACCATTTACAAACCACAGATATTATGAGGAACAGATCAGATCAAACATGAGGCAAAAATCTGCAGTTTTTTTTACAAATGGTGGTGGGTAGGGAATTAAGGTCTTTAACACCTGCATACAAGGTACAGGATTCAAGCCTGAGGTATTCCCCTACCACACACACAAACACCTGTAGTAGCAAACCACAAAAACTAAATCTACTGCACTGGGTGCCAAACAGTTGTCATGAGAGTCCAATCAAGACAAAATGAAGTGTAGAAGAATAAAAATATTTTAATGCATTGGCTGCATGACAGCTTAATATCTAGATGGAAACAAAAAAGGTTGTGAGGCATGAAAAAATAAATTACTTTTTTTTTTAATGCATTAATGGAATGCCAGTCAAAATCAAGTATAAGAAAAACAAGCAGCACTCAACTCAAACCACTTCTTGCACTGTAGTTCTAATTATAATTTATATTCAGCTTTATTAAAGTAACAAGTAACATGCTGAAAGTAGAAATCTCTGATGCCCCCACTTGTAAAAATGTTCCTTATCCAAAAAAAGACCTGCTGCCTGACATCTACTTGTTTCATGGGGAAAACATGATCAAAGTAAAAAATGAAAAGCAAACAAGAAATAAGCTCAAGATACATTGCTTAAAAGGATTACTGTACAGGTTATAGACCACGCGATTGGCATTCGGTTTATGGTTAAAGCCTGCAGAGATGTCTGTAAGTCTCCAAGTGTAATGAGACTCTTAAAATAATGTAATTCTGTCCTTTATTATAAATACTGGCATATGCATTTCAATACCCAAGGCTTATACATTATCTAGTTAAGTATTCTCTACATGGCAACAGAAAGGCTTTCAATGTTGGCAATTCTTTAACAGTATGCTTATTAAAGCTTACTTGCATCTTGCAATCTCAGCCAAGCTTACCTGATGGTCATTAAAGTATTGCTACTTAAACACAGAGCAACAGGCACTTTGAGTAATAAGCATAAATCAACAGTACAAAAACCAGACCATTCTGCAAAAATCAAGGACAGATGAAAAGCCACTCTAGTACTTGTGTCTACCTTGGATGGGTGGGATTCTCTGCACATTTACACTGCATAACTACTCCTTGCCTTGCTTCGACAAATCCAGAGTCACTACATGGGGGAGTGGGGTGTAACAAGTATGTGACAGTTTGAAATGTCTCTAGCTGACTTGTGATGGCCCTGACACCAATCAACCTCAGAGCAAGAAATCTGGACAAAGCCATACAAAGAAATGGGACAAAGGCCCAAAAATAAGGACAATTTTTAAAATATCGCTCTTATAACCTTAGAAAGCTAATAGAGGTCTTGCATTAGTATGACTTTTCTGAATGGTATGAAATCTGAAACTCAAATGTCTGTCATTATTTTCTAACTTCAGTCTTTAATTATTTGTCACTAATTTGCCAAAAAACACAATTTTATGAAAAATGGACCAAAAATGTGATGTAAAAATATAAAATAGCAACACAATACAGCTGGGAACCTGTCAAAGAAGGGACACTTTAATATCAGTACTGCTAACTTGAGCAGCTGACAAAATAAAATAATCTACATGCATTTCTGAAATAAAAGTAATCTGATTATTACAGTTATTTCTTAATTATAAACCCTCCATGTTTTCTTCCAAAATTGCTATTTTGCGGAGGGATCATTAGGGAAAGAGCGACATTTTGAGTCAAAATCAGGGACAGTTCAGAGGTTTGGCTATGCCTAATTCTATAAAGCAATTTATTTGCATGTACCTCTCAACCTGTTAATGCAATAAATCTGGACAAGGCCAGATATATTGGGGAAACATATAAACAGTACTAAAAATTGCTCTTGTATAAACTGGGACATAAATCTGGACAAGGCCAAATATATTGGGGGGAACATATAAACAGTACTAAAAAATGCTCTTCTATAAACTGGGACAGTTGATAGAACAGGTCTTACTTTAGCATGCATTTTTCTGAAGGTTATGAAGTCTGAAACTAGGTGTGTCATTATTTAGTGACTTAATTCCTAAATGATTTGCCAGAAAACCACACATTTTTATGAGGAACAAATCAAAAATAAGATATACTGATCAGCATAAAATGAGCGCTGGTACCTTGTGGCACAAAATCCAGAATAACACATGAATAGATGAAACAATCAACTTAAGAATGGTCCAGGTCACTGCCCAAAGTAGTATAAAAAGGTTCCTTTATTCACAAGTAAGCGCTTTCACCCGTAGGCTTCTTCAGACTTATACACAACATAAAATACATTCAAAGTTTAAATATCCCTCCTTACATTTTGATTGGTCAATTCTCATCATATAATCAATATACCAACCCCAGCATATAAAGCGCAGACTCAACATAAAATATTCACACATATGTCAACATCTTTAAAAACAACAATGAATATTTAAATATAGACGTGTTATAATATGTCTTGATTTTATAAAAAATTAGTAAAAAATATATAAATATATAAATATAAGTCAATAATGGACAACTAAAAAAGAAGACAAATTGTGATGTTAATCTATACTAAAGGTGTAGCTGCACCTAAACTAATTTCCTACTACTTGGGTTTAAGCCTCCTACTTCTTAAAAAAGGCTTAATCTGTATCTTGTCATTCAACCCTGGTGTTTGGTCAGCCCTCCATCTAATAATCCATCTCAATTCGCATTCTAAAGTATAGTTAATTAAGTCCCCCCCTCTGGAATTAACATCTATCTTTTGTAAAACACTAAATTTAAAAGTATGCCTAGAACCCAAATCCTTGTGATGTTTAGCCAAAGCATTGAATTCAGAGCCTATTCTGATGTGATATACATGCTCCCTAACACGTTCTTTCAGAGACCTATTGTTTTTTCCAATATAGAATGCGGGGCATGTCACACATCTAGCCAAATATATAACATTCTTACTGTTGCAATTTGTTGAAGTATTAAAATGAAAAGCTTGTTGCGTGGTAGGATGTATGAAGATGGTCTCATCTTGAATATATATACATTGGTTACATTTACCACAGGGTGTAGTATTAATTCCAGGTGCATTCATTCCTCTCCTTACCAGAGTATTTTTGGGTCTACACAGCAACCTTTTAAGATTTGGTTTATTCTTAAAAAATACATTGGGCCTCAGGCCTACAACCTTACTAATTTCATTATCCAGAAGTAAAATGTCCCAATGTTTGACCAAAAATTGTTTTAATTGCACAGCATCTTTCGTAAAAAACATGGAGGCCCTAATGTCAACTGTTGTAGATGTTTGACTAGTCTCAGGTGAACTTATAAACTCTGAGAAATAAGGTTTCGCTTTCGTAGCTCTTAGATCATTAACTTCCAATATTGTCTGTTCAACCACCTCTATTTTATAGCCTCTTTGTACAAACTTAGCTCTCAACCCGTCCAACTCTTTCTTATAACCTTCCGCTGTCGGATTGAGTCTAGATGCCCTCATTATTTCTCCTTTCATTACATTATTAAAGACAAACTTGGGGTGCATACTATGCCTGTGGAGCAATGTATTCCTATGGCAAAGTTTCCTATGTATAGAGGTATTAAGTAGGCTATTACTAATAATGATATATAAAGATACAGATTAAGCCTTTTTTAAGAAGTAGGAGGCTTAAACCCAAGTAGTAGGAAATCAGTTTAGGTGCAGCTACACCTTTAGTATAGATTAACATCACAATTTGTCTTCTTTTTTAGTTGTCCATTATTGACTTATATTTATATATTTATATATTTTTTTACTAATTTTTTTATAAAATCAAGACATATTATAACACATGTCTATATTTAAATATTCATTGTTGTTTTTAAAGATGTTGACATATGTGTGAGTATTTTATGTTGAGTCTGCGCTTTATATGCTGGGGTTGGTATATTGATTATATGATGAGAGTTGACCAATCAAAATGTAAGGAGGGATATTTAAACTTTGAATGTATTTTATGTTGTGTATAAGTCTGAAGAAGCCTATGGGTGAAAGCGCTTACTTGTGAATAAAGGAACCTTTTTATACTACTTTGGGCAGTGACCTGGACCATTCTTACGTTGATTGTTTCATCTATTCATGTGTTATTCTGGATTTTGTGCCACAAGGTACCAGCGTTCATTTTATGCTGATCAGTATATTTTATTTTACTTTTTAGCTGGTTCCATGCTCTGTTGGCTGGTTGTGCACTTTTTGGATATTAAATCAAAAATAAGAAGCAAAACATCTATTCATTCTTTGAAAATCTGGACAGTTGGGAGGTATGGTTCAGCTGGGGCTGTCTAAGTTTGCTGCCCTTCCCCCTCACAAAACCCTGGTCGAATGGAGCCTCCCTGCAGCCATTCCAATGATCCATTAATTTGCTATTTCACTCCATTTACCATAAACACTAATGTGCATACTGATTTACTTCTATGATGATTTGAACTTTATTTGAAAGTTTTATTTTTGCATTTTACAGCGCAAACACTAAGACATAACAAACTCGGCATTAAACCTTCTCTGCCCTTGAAACTCACATTCACTGAAACAACATTAAAATCCACTTTCAAAGAAAATACATTTTACTCGTGGCAGATAAAAATTAATTCTGGGCTGTTTTCAAATCATAGGCCCCTTGCATATGAAACATACATGTGCTCTTTGATACACCTTCCTATTGCTTTGAACATTTTTCCAGTAAACAATAAAACAAAACTGTCCAATTCAGAACATTTCCATCTTAAAAGTCTACTCAAACTTCTACAGTCCACTATTATCAGTAAATATGCATAATTCTACAGTCCACCATTATCAGTAAATATGCACAATCTCTGAAGTAGTAAAAAAGTCATCTAAATAATTCCACGTTAAATAAATCTGTAATGAAGAGGTTGGTGCTAGCAATCACCTTTATATTTCATGGTTTCATCGAACAATAAAGTGTCTGATGCCCCTGTGGAATAAATTGCCTAAATTACATTAAAAATAAGCTAGTAATATTGCAATAGGAAATGGATGGCAAACTGATAACAGGCTCATAATTAGTATCTTAACTTTCAGCATTCATCCCTTATGGGAGTAGAACCAGCAACCTTCTGCATCAAAAGCAAGCACACAGCCTGTTGTGCTATTGGCACTAGACTTCTGCTCCCCTGCAGCTCTTAGCTCCTTGTAAAATCTGCTCAATACTCAACTGCATCTCAACTTCGCAGCACAAGAAGTCTGGAAAAAGCCAAATTTATTGGGGTGGGTCAAAAGGGCAAAAACCAGGGACACATTAAACATTGCTTGTATAATCTTGGAAAGCTGCTAGAATAAAATGCTGTGTTCCCACGGTACCACCATACATTTTACTGCCAAAGTCCCTGTGCAAAAAAGAGTCAGAACATACCACTATGCCAAATCACCTGCTTTGTGAAAGAAAAATGCTGTGTTACCACCGTACATTTTACAGACAAGGTCCCTGTGCAAAACAGTCAAGAGCAACATACCACTACGCCAAATCAGCTGTTTTGTGAACGAGAGGAAGACTGAAACTTAAATGGCTATCATTTAATTCATTCAGGTCTCACCATAGCTGTCAACCTTTTAGCACAAAACACCTGGACAAACCCGGTAATGAGGGAATACAGCCCTCAAACATATTCAGTGAATTCAGTTCTTGCCATAGCTGTCAACCTTAGCACAAAAAACCTGGACAAAGCCACTAACAGGGTATTACAGTCCCAAAAATAAGGAAAAATTTCAAATAGTCATCTTATAAACTTAAAAAATTGCTATAATAAAAGGTTGTGTTACTATATATTTATTGCTAGAATAAAAAGTTGTTTTACTATGTATTTTCTGAAGACTATGAAGTCTGAAATTCAAATGCCTGTCAATTTTACTTCTGATGGAACAAAAACAATTTTCAGCAGAGGCCCAGGGAGAAATACTGTAGACACGCCTTTGTAAAATGGCAGGATACCAGAGCAAATCCACACAAACACAGAGATAAGATGGAAACTCCACAGCCAAGAATCAAACCACAAATCCTGTAGCTATAAGGCAACAATGCTGCCACTGCACCATCAAATATGCAAACAAATTAAACATTCAGAAACCTGAAGTCTGAAATTCAAATGCCTGTCAATTTTATTTAACATTTTTTAATCAGGACAGTCTGACTTGGAACAAAAAAACAATTTTCAGCAGAGGCCCAGGAAGAAATAATGCAGACATGTCTTTGTAACATGGGAGGACACAAAAGCAAACCCACACAAACACAGGGAGAAGATACAGACCCCACAAAGAAGGAACCCCAGCCAAGAATCAAACCTGAGAACCTGCAGCTGTGAGGCAACAATGCTACTAGTACACCATCAGATATCAAGCATTGCAACATTTAAAAAACACAGATATTATGAGGAACAGATCAGATCAAATATGAGGCAAAAATCTGCAATTTCTTTACAAATGGTGGTGGGCAGGGAACTCAAGTCTTTAACACCTGCATACAGGGTACAAGGTTCAAGCCTGAGGTATTCCCTACCACACCACCATGAGCACCTGGAGCATTTACACACACACACACCTGTGATCCAAACCCTTCCTGACAAGAGAGACTGACTGCTGGTGGTGCAGTCTGGCCCCAATGTGTTTTCCCAGCGAGTCTGTGCACGTTAAAAGTGCACAGACGTCTCCTCATGTTTCACTGCCGGACTGCCTGGAGCATGCTCAGTAGACTCGCAGTAGTCTGGACTACTGCGCATGCCCGAAGTCCGCGAATTTAAACATTTTTTTTTCTTTTTTCTTTTTTTTTTAATTTCTTTTTAGTTCCTTTGATGCGGGGGCTGCAGTCCGGCAGTCCAATAGCACGGGCCACCCCTGCTTAGCCAGATATCTTCAGAGGGAGAAGAGCACCCAGTGGTTTATCTCAGTCATAGGCTCTCACCCAGGGAGGAATGCTATGCAGCGGTAGAAAAGGAATGTCTAGCCATAGTAAGGGCACTACAAAAACTTCAGCCTTAACTGTATGGAAGAAAATTCCCTGTGATGATAGATCACAACCCTCTAACATGGTTAAACAGAGCCAGTCAGCAAAATGCCAAGTTGCTAAGATGGAGCCTGAGGTTGCAAGCGTATGATATGTCAGTGCAGTACCACAGTGGAAGTAGCAATGCCAATGCAGATGGGCTCTCAAGACAGGGAATGGGGTGAGGTACACCCAGATAGACCTGACACTCTCAAGAGATGTTTCTCAAGGGGAACTTGAAAAACTTGCTTGAGTTCCCCGGGGGGGGGGGTGAAGATTGGAGGAAGATTGGTGAAGGCTGCCAGCTTAGTCAAATAGAATTTGATAAATAATTCTATCAATTGTATAAATAAATGTAAAATACAGGCTTGTGTTTTTAAATGAAAGAAAACACTGTAAAATGTGAACTTCAAGATTATTGCAACATTGCCATCTGCTGTAAGGAAAACCAAGCCAAGCATTTCAAATGTGTCTTTTGAAGCTGAAAAGATCTTATGAATCTCTTTGATGTTTACAAGTCGGCTCCAGTGAATCTGGATGAAGGTTTCAGGCCCATTGTTTTAAGGTTAAAGTTAAGGGCCAGAATTTACATGAGGAAGGTGCTTTATTGCTCTAGTTTATGCTAGAGTGTATATGTGAAATGCCTTTTATTGTTGTAGTCTCCTGAGCAGGTATTAGCTTGCTAAATAATGCAGTTTGTGGCCTGGGAACTCCAGACTAAGTGTCAAAAATGATGTAATTTGTGAGGGCCTTGGAAAGCTGTTGGTTAGTGTTTAAAAACTATTGTTGAGTGAGAGACTGAGACCATTTTGATCTTGGATATCTAACCCAGCACTGCTTATGCATTATGTATGTAAGTAGGATTATAGCACTGTGATATCTCTTAGGAATAGTTAAACTTACAAGAAAGTTAGACTAAGTATTTTTCTTTGAAATCAGATCTTTCCTACGATATTGTTTTAAGTTTCTGTTTGATCTCTGAACTCTTAGATATCTCTGTGGTGTAGTAGTATTGTCTTGTGTTTTAATTATTTATTATTAAATATTTTAAAAACCTTTACCTGTGGCTGGTTTGTGTAGAGATAAACTCTAGAGTGCATTGCATATTTATACAGTTCATTGTAATAGGCCACTCTAAAATAAGCCTTGATTAGTCACATTACCAATTGGATAATAATATTGCAAAGTAATAATTGGACACCGTTTCAAGGGCCTTTGGGTAGCTGATAATATTAGCTGGTGGTGGCTGAAATTACTACCATATAGTCTGGGTAAAGGGGCACAGCTGGAGCATCTGTGTCAGCCTTTCCCAGGAGTGTCTGTGAAGATGTATAAATACTTATCTCAACATGTGGGTGTGTGTCAGCTACCTGGGCAGGGGCACGAAGCACTGATGGGACAGAGAGGGTACTGGAGTTTAGCTTGCCAGCTAGTCTGAGATCTGGACCCTATAGCTGTGCCAGTGGGAAGTCTTATTGGGGACCTGGAGAGCAAGGGAGCAACCAGCCCATACTGACTGTGCTCTCTCTGTGCACTTAAGGGAAGTTGTACTTTACTGTGTGTATTAGTTATCCTTTCCTCTTTTAGGAAACAACCTCCCTGGTGTTAGTGGTGAGGATTGAGGCTCCTTGATTGCTGGGCCAGAGCACGGGTCATCACAACTTGGAAAAAGTCCAATACTATATCCTTGCCAGCTATAGGTCCCTGTTTATTACCCATGATTAACATACCATGGATCTGCTTCATTACACCGACTTACCATTTCATTGACTTTTAAAAGCATGAGACGACATTGTTGAATTGTTAAAATCACAAAGTCCTGAAACACTGTATTTCTTCTCCGGGTAAGTAACCACTTGGCCACCAACAATGAAGTTATAAATGGAAGCAAATTAAACCCACAAAAGTGGGGGGTTATTCACCCCACCCCCATGGGGGGGTCTGCACCACCCACCCCTGTAACTAAATATACAACTCCAAGATCACACTACAATGGAGAAAAGGGCAATGTTCACCATGGTGGCCATGTAATTACTTTCCTGGAGAGAAAATATGCAGTTCCAGGACTTTGTGATTTTAAACATTCAACAATGTGATCTCGGTCTATTTGAATGTCAATTAAATGGTAAGTCAATGTAATACCTGAATGTCATGAAGACACTCACATTTCAGCCCAACACCATATTCATGGGTGATTTCAATTATCCCACCATAAACTAATATATATATATATATATATATATATATATATAGATATATGGAACCAATAACATGCATTCTCAAAGATTCCTGGATTTTAGCAATGCAAACACCCTTCAACAGTTATTATGCACATTTTTTATGGTTGCAAATACCCTGGATCTGTTGCTCACAAATATAAGGGAATGATGAACACCCTCCCCCCATGTAATGTCCTCACTGGTCAGATCAGATCACAAAGGAGTAGCTCCTGATATAAATATAAAGGCTGAACTCTCAGCAAACCCCAGAACCTTTAAGAACTTTTCCAGAGATAACTTCCTCCCATTAAGTGAAGTCATAGCTAAATCCCAAGCCCTCCAAATTCAGAGAACACAGTGGCCCCGGCTTATGTGTTTATGGAAATTGTGTATAAGCATGCAAATAACTGCTTGTTAACAGCAGTTCCATATCAATATAAACTTAGGACAAGCTCCAAAAACAAGTCCCCTTGGGGCAACCCCAGTATAAACAGGTTGTACAACAAAAGATAGAAAATCCTGTCTAAAAATAGGAAGACATATGGCCAAAAGACAAAAAACTCTTTTGTCAGTTTCAACAAGCAACTCAGGGGACTAATCAATTCCACCAAAGCCAAATTCATGGCAAAAATATGATCCCATGCTAAGGATAACCACAAGATATTTTTTCAGTTATGTAAAGAACCATAAAGGGAACATCCAAAAGTGTGCTGAAATAATAGTAAATAGAACTTTCTATACCAAACTGGGAGATATAGCAAATGTGCTGGGCAATAAATTTAGCTCCAGTTTCACCCCCATCACCCCCAATTTCCCCCCAGGAAGTAAATTCTGCCATTCCTTCTCAAACTTTCACGAAAGAAACTAAAACAGTGTACCGGTTACTGGTTGGTTCTGATAATATCACAGGATGCCTGCTAAATAGCTTGAAACATGACTTGACAGGGCCACTATAATCTCTAGTCAACTACAACCTCCAGACAAGCTTCATCCCTAGAGAATGGAGGAATGCAACTGTAACCCCTCCGCACAAAAATGGAACATCTGCAGCCCCAGGGAACTACAGACCCATAAGTTTGACAAGTCTTACATGCAAGACCATGGACAAAATTAATGTGTACCTGATAAATAAAAACAGGAAATCTTCAAACACTGCCTAAACCTAGTTCAGTTTCATCAAGGGCAGGCCGTGCCTTCTAAATTTGGTGGACTTATTTGAGAAAGTCATTAGAGCCATAGACATGGGCAAAATGGTACATGCTGCCTATCGTGACCTGACAAAGGCATTTGACACAATATGTCATTTGGGTATTACATCAAACTCACAGATTTAGGAATAAGTCTTTATATCACCTAATGGATAACTAAATGGCTCAGAGAAAGGGAACCTGAAGTTAGGGTTTCGGACTCCACCTCCAACAAGAAGCTTGTTATTAGTAGTGCGCCACATGGCTCGATACAGGGTCCTGTCTTGTTTAGAACATACTTCTCTGAAGTCAAGGCAGATGTAGAGGGCCTTTGTTTGATGAAATTTGCTGATGCTTGCAAGCTGGGTGCAATTGCTAAACCCCCCAAAGATGTAGATGTCCTCCAGGAAGGTCTGACACAGACACGTAATTGGTGCCAGAACCATGGCCTAAAACTTAATGCAAAAATGCATAATTATACTCTTTGGGAAGATGACTATCTCTGCAAATTATGACATTGATAACACTCCCCTAAGAGTAAACTCATTGGCAAGGGAAGTGGGAACTCAGGTTGACAGCAACCTAAACTTTGATCACCAAGTGTCCATCGTAGTGAAGATATCCTTCCATGTGGTGGAACTTCTGAGTAAGGTCATGGCATCCAGATCTAAGGACATCATAGTTCCACTCTAATCAGCTGTCATTAGACCAGTAATTGAGTACACTGCACCCTTTGGCATGTAACTGCCCAGGAATTTGCAACAACTGAACTGAGCACAGAGGTTCCTCACTAAAGGAATACAGGATATAAATACTATGTCCTTTGTGGACTGCCATAAAGCATTAATCCTGTACTCAATTTTCTACAGACTACTGAGGGGAGATGCATGTATTACCTACAATGTATTCTCTGATACAGACCTGATGGATCTGCTACATATTCATAAATCAAATAGCACTAGTGTTACTCAATCAAAGGATCTAAATCTTGTCTGTGACATAAAAAAACATCTTGGAAGGATAGATATGTGTCTCACAGATTACACCTTCTCTGGAATAGATTCCCTATTCGTGTGAAACAGAGCTACCCCCGTAAGTCTGTTCAAACTCAATTTGGACCTATGGATGGGAAATCATAAATTCACACCTGACTTTTCCCCTGTGGCCCTTGCAAACAGATGTAATTTGTAAATGCTTCAAGTCACAGGTGTATGCCAAAGATAATCTAGCTCATTGGAATTGATATTTGGGAAATTTGGGGCGTGGGTGGCTATGCTGAAAAAGGCTCTAGGGCTGTTAATCTAATAACCTCCTATGACCCTATGATCCTATGTAAATCCATCAGTAATGGTTCATAGGATGCTTTGTATGTCGAACACAGGTCACCTCTTAGCAGTCTGCAGGATAATAAGTAAAGTGACAGAGTTATGAGTCAGTTCATGTAGGACATGTTTGTTAAGCCCTATATCTTTGTATTATGGTATCTCTATGGGCATTCCAATTGTTACATATGTCTTGATGGATACATGCCAAAAGGGGCATTATATGCAGTGACTAGCAAATGAGAGTTGAGTGAAGGGTGGGCAGTGACATCCCTAGATCTAGGTACAATAACTTTATTTATAAGTTGTGCAATGTAGAAGGACTTGCTTGCAACAATAAACACATGTTGGTCAAATGTTAGGTCACTATCCACATAAGTTCTGAAATCCTGAAGAAATATAGTCAACTCCTAGGGGTGAATTTCCAATGTGATAGTTCCCTGGGGTAGATGACTTCTCAAATGATGCAATAATGCATTTTTGGCATTTATTTTTAGTCCATGACGTTTGCACCAATTATTTATTTGAGTCAAACCTTACTGCAGATTGGCTAAGACATTTGGAGACTCAATGACTGCTCCTACCTAGTAGTCATCTGCAAACTTAGTTCAGTCAAGGTATGAAATTCTTCAAGTCTTAGATAAAAATTAACTGTTTCACTGTTGACAACTTAATTTACATTCAGAAACCTTCAGTCTCACTAAATATATCCTTGATATATCTGAAAGATGTAGTAAAGCACCTAAACATAAACTAAACCTAAACAAATAAATTATTTTCCTTTTAAGAGCACAAAACAAGAAGAATATCCTGACTGTTCACTCTTCAGATTAACATGTCCAATACCTCACAACTGCACAGATTTTCACAGAATGTCCAGATTTTTGCCTCATATTTTGGTACATTTTTTATAAAATTATTGTTTTCGCTTAAATCATTGGCAAACAGTTGAACATTGAAGTCAGAAAATAATGACAGACATTTGAGATTCAGAGTTCATTATCCTTCAGAAAATTCACGCTGATGTAAAACTTGTTATTCTATGAACTTCCTAAGTTTGTAAGACCAATATTTAAAAATTATCCCTATTTTTGGGTCTTTGTACCCCAATTATGTATGGCTCAGTCCCAATTTCTTGCTCTAAAATGTTGAAAGGTATGACATATCACTATATTTGTTAAAATACCTGGGGTTAAGTATTAAGCAGACTTAAAATCCTTCTTGCTTGCCAAACATGGTAATTTAATTGTTGCAAATATAGTAGATTTGCAATTATGTATCTTAAAAATTAAAACTTTCTCCATAGTATTCTGTTTTACTAATAACAATGATGCTGCTTTACAAAAATAAATAAATAAATAAATAAACAAATAAAATAAAAAAAAAAACTTAATGGAGTTTCCAACTCCTTTCCTTGGAATGATAAATCCATTAGAATTAAGCTGAATAAATAAGCAGATCCTAAATTAAAGGGAGAGAGGATGTAAAACATTCCCAACATCCTTTTTTATATTTCATATGATTAAACTTTTTCCATGTATTAGTTTAAATAAAGGGCTTTGTAAGTATTATAGTTCCTTGTGACACTGATTTTAGGATTAACTCCTATGGCAATTCATTTTCTAGATAAGCTCATTACTCTCAAAAATACTAGCTGTAGTAGCACATATAATTGTTGATTCACAGAACATATTCAGCTAGATTTGATGGGCGAGTTCAATTTTTACTAGTACCTTAAAGGATATCCAAGGATCAAAATAGGTATTTAATGTTTCTTTCTTATGATAAAAGACAAGTCCTGGGATTAAACAAACTCTGTGTAGGCTCTGTGTGAAGCCTACATAGAGTTTACATGTCTGAATGATGGTGCATGATGAACTGTAGCACACAATGCATGTCTATGTTAGACTTAGATATAGATGTATACAGATATATATATAAAATATGGTTTACTATTGAAATGTTGAAAGTCAAAATAAATTGCAGTCAAAAACATGAAACATAAGGTTGCACCAAAATGTTTAGTTGCCTATAATTTTGAACGTCCTTTCTCCAACGTTCGCATTCAGCATTAAACAAAATAGCTGGAGGTGACATCAGACACACAATATATACTGTTTACTGTTTCCTAAAACTTTTAGTTTTGCATCAAAGGTTTTTACCCCCTGCAAATTATATTCCATCTCCAAGATCACACTACAGTCAAGAAAAGGGTAAATTTCCCGGTCCCCACTGTAGTATAAACTGTTATCAAAAAATTGATCTCACACTAGTGAATGCACACTATCATTTGCTAATGTGGATTTGACATTTCCAGATTGTCATTATGGGAACTGATAAAAACACATTCGACCTTCCCAGTAATGCATAAGGGCCATTCCAGATTTTAATATTAAACCATATATATATATATATATATATATATATATATATGGTTCCCCTTCAGAAGACTGAAATATCACAATCCTGAAAGTCATAAGACTGAAGACCAAAATCCTGAAATGTCAAAATCCTGAAAACTCAAAGTCCTGCAAATCAAAATACTGAAAGCACACAGCATATATATCCTGACTTTAAACAACATAAACCATATTACTTTCCACAAAGTATAAGCAGGGGGCCAAGCAGCCCTGCACCCTCACACCCCCTGCTACTTAAATATATCAACTCCGAGATTGCACTTCACTACACTAAGTGCAATCTCGGACTTGCTATATTTACATAGCTGGTGGTGTGTTGAGCACAGCCCCCTACATGTGGGGTGTAGGGGTGCTTGCCCCCCTGCTCATACTTTGTGACAACTGCTATGCTTTGTTTTGTATGTGTTTCTGTGTGCCCTTGTACTGGCATATTATCATTATTTGTATTCTGTGTGTTTTCAGTATTCTGAGTTTCAGGATTTTGACTTTTCAGGATTTTGACATTTTAGGATTTTGGTCTTCAGTTTTATGAATTTCAGGATTGTGATATTTCAGTCTTCTGAAGTGGAACCATATATATATATATATATATATATATATATATATATATATATATATATATATATATATATATATGTATATATAATTATATATAATCTCTCTCTCTCTCTCTCTCTATATGTATGTATATATATATATATATATATATATATACAATTTTTTTTTTTTTGGAGTCCTTAGAAATAGCAGGGCATTCTCTTCAAGCTCAGTAATGGACACATTTTTTTATGAAGTAGTTTAATAAGCTAAAGAATTTTTAAATATTTTGATACTTGTTGTGTAAAGAGTGCTACACAATTTTGAGATATAGATACTTGTACTGTAAAAAATAATTCAGACCTTTAGTTAGATCTATAAAATGTGTGTGTGTCTTTTAGCATGGTAAAAAAAAATATAGCCATTGATTTCCCTTTTAGTATGATTACCTATCACCTGTAAGTTTACAGATGTCTTTATCATTTCAAGAACCACTCTGTTATACTTATTTATTTAGGGATAACGTTGCATGAGCAAATAATTTAGGAATATTTAATGGGCAATTTATACTATTATTAAATAAATAGATATGCAATACACTGGTGGATTATTTAATATTTGTGATTAATAGAAAATGACTACCAGACTTTTATGTAGTAATGAGGGAATAGTTTTAAATGGCAAAATATATCACTGAATTAATAGTCTTTTATTATTTTTGACCTATATATAATATTACATTGATTATTTGAAAGTCATAGTAGTGGCTCATTTTTTTATTTATATTATATATTGGTAGGTTGAGTGCTAGTATGGTAGTTTATCTATTCAATAGGCAAACTAGGAATTTTTGCATCCATGATAGGTTGTGTTTTATCAGCAATATATACAACTATAGTTGTAGACTTATCTTTGATTTTGTGATTAATGAGTTTTAGCAGATTAATTTGTAGGAATGAAGAATTCAAAACAATGTGGAATATTACTATAGAATTGGAGAACTGGATTAGAGTCTTGAATATAATTAAATTAATATGGTGGATAAATGTGTCATATTATCTTTTAAAAGTATTTTTTTCAAATACACAGTATAGATAGTTTTAATCTATTATCTATTAATGTAAATGGATTAAATAATGGCAACAAAAGGAAATCATTAATGATATATGCAAATTTGAATAAAGGAGACATTATATTCTTCCAAAAGACTCACTTGATAGCTAAAGATATACAATATTTAAACAACTCTCTTTAATAAATGTTATCATCTGCTTTTTTTAACACAAAGAGGAGAGGACCTGCTATGCTTTGGAGAAAATCTACTTTAATGCTTAAGGTCATGGAATATATTAATGATCACAAATGAATGTATACATTTGTAATAATTAAATATAACAGCAAATTCTATACACTAGCTAATGTTTACTGGATCTTAGGAATAGGTGCAAGAGTGGCTAAAGATCATTTAAGCTTTGTACAAAGTCATTTGAAGGACAGCTTAATTTTACAAAGGGATTTTAATTAACTGCATATCTAGTATGGAAGGCAGAAGTGAAGAGAAGAAAGTTAAAATAATGGCATCAGCTAAAGCACTAAATATAAGTATTAGTAATAATAATTTAGTTGATTTGCAAGTAAAAGCAGAAGATAAGTCATTGTTCTTTACTCATTATTGTTATGCGAAAGGGAAGCAAACTAGAAATTATAGGATTTTTGCCTCTGTAGATTTAATTAATAAAGAGAATTATTTTAAAACTATTCCTTATCCTTTATATTATCATAACGCACTAAGTATTAATATAATAATGGATATAAGGACATTTCAGATTATTTACACAATTCCAATATATATATATGATGAAATTAAAAGAATTTAAGAATTACCATAAGGAATAAATTGAGAATTGTTTATCTCTGAATTATAATGGTTAGGTTAGTAAAGTCATACTATGGGAATCCTTAAAATGCATATTAAAGATAGAATGGCAAAATAGGCTAGTGATAAATTGGAGGAGTGGGATAAAGAGTTACTAGGAATACAAGATGAAATAAAGAAAGTTAGGTTTGAACAACAAACAAAAAATTAGATAATGCTGAAGTCGTTAAAATTAATGGCAAAACATCAAATAGTTTTAATGCAATTGCACAGTTAAGTGATAACTTCAAAAATCTGAATAGAGTACCTACTAGAAGTAAGATATTAAGCAAAAGGACACAATCAATAATATCTGAAATCTTCATACTAATAAGCTTACTACAGACATAGAGGAAATGTTTAATATTAAAAAAAATTCCATGAGGATCTTAATAAAGATAAAAATAATAATCCTGATGATTACAAAATAGACAATTATTTAAAGAAAAGTGTTACTTATAAACTCAATGACCAATAAATATCTCTATTGAATAACCCTATTACCTTAATAGAAGTTAAGAAAACTTTAAAAATGAAAAAAATGGTAAAGCTCTAGCATTAGATGGTTTAAGTATGGCATTATATAGTCTGCTTCTGTTAAATATTTTAGACTTATTGAGTGACATTTTCAAGATAATTCAGAGTGACAGAATAATTCCTCTTTCATGCAAATTTTCTGTAATCTCACCTATACTTAAACAAGGAAGGGATAATAAGTTAGTTTCCTCATGTAGACCTATTTGATTATTAAAACTGTAGACCATAAAATATGTACTTCCATTTTTGCTACAAGATTCAGATATAGTAGATAAATTAATTAATAAACAAACAGAATTTATAGTCAGTAGATTAATTTATGATAATATAAAAATGGTTGTAACTTTCTTAGATTTAGCAAAGGGAATTGGCCCTAATTAGTTTAGATATCGAGAACGCTTTTGATTCTGTAGATTGGAACTATTTGTTTAAAACTTTAGAAATGCTTGCATTTCCAGAACAGTTTATTGGAATATTAGAAAACCTGTACAGAAACTTCAAAGCATGTTAAAACTGGATCTTACATTTCTCAAGAATTCACTTTAAACAAAGGCACAGAGCAAGGGTTACCCTTGTCTCCTCTACTGTTTTCATTCATTACCAAACCCTTAGCTAATAGTATAAGAAGCAATGAAAAATGTATGGATTCTCAATTAACAGAGACTGTCAATCTAAAATACATTTTTTTTTCAAATGATTTTTTTACTAACTGTAGGAGATTTAAATTATTCCACTGAAGACATAGATGAGGAAATTGAAAAGTTTTAAGATGTACTACTGCTGAAATGTAATAATAATAAAACAGAAACTTTAGTGTTAAATCAATTACTAGATAGTATGTTTACAGATAAATATAATTGTGAAAGAAAAGAACTAAAATATTTAGGAATAAAAATCTATCAAGACATTACTAAGATTATTCATTTATTATTTATTTATTTATTTGCAGTTGGTTTACCAGGATAGTCCATTGGGCCAAGAAGAACCCATTCTCAATGGAGTCCTGGGGAGAAAAGCTCCAAAACAAAGATTATAGTTTACAAGTTCAATCATTTGTAGGTTAAAGACTAAACTACAGAACAATTGTGACAAAATTTTACAATTTCATTCATTTGTACCTTCAAGACCAAACAAAGATTAAAAAGTTTACAGAAGTTTACAATTTCAGTTATTTGTAGCTTCTAGACATAGCAAAGATTAAACAGTTACAATGCCATAATAGGTTTAATTTGTTAAAAGCAAAGAATTAAGCAGGTGCATGAAAAAAAATTTTTGGTTAAATCTTGTAAGAAAAAACAAAGAATTGCTGTAGTGAATATATAGTTTCTCGAATGGAGTTGTATGCTTAGAGAATTATAAGATGTTATTACAGTTGGCTTATTATTTGGTGTCTCTTAATATATGGAGTAGTTGCTTGTAGGAGATGGAGAATAGGCTATGAGGGGTGGGAGCAGGAGCATTCCCATGCAGAAGTTAGATGTGAATGAAGTGATTTTTTAAAAACAGGGTGGTTGGTGGTGGTACGAATGGAGGGAAGAAGGGAGTTCCATATGCTTGCCAGGGCAAAGGACAGGAGGTTAATAATAATTTTGAAAAAAAAATAATTGAAAAAAGTGTTATTTCTTATTAAAAACAGATTTTTTTTACTTTTGAGGATAAGTTAGTACTTATTAAAATAGTCATCTTACCCAATATTGTATGTATGTATATATTAACTGCTTTAATACCTGAAGAAAGACTTTTAAGGAAAATGGAAACAATGCAAACTTCATTCTTATGGTATCATAAAAAGCTGAGAATTGCTTATAAAAATCATATAAAATAAAATTATGGGAGTATGGTGGCATTAAATTCCCAGATGTAGAAATTAATTCCTAAAACAGTTAAGAAATATGTCTTTAAAACTCCATTAATATCAAAATGGAATTTTTTGTACTTTCCCTTTGCACACACCTCTGTATTTAAGGAAACCAAGAACAATGCTAATTTGAATTTGCTAAAAAAGAATGGATTATTATTTTGGCCTGATTGATTTGAAAAAAAAAGGAAAAGCTAAGTCATCATAATATTTAATGAAAGAATATAAGCTGGATGAATCTGTTAACCAGTTAATATTATCCATCAGTAAGAAATTAAATTAATTTGTGAATAGTATGAGTAAAGAGAAACAGTGCACTCTTCCCGCATTATAAAAATATATGAAGGCTATTATCAAAGGTATATAAACTCTAAAAGAAAGCTTGTCCAATTTATATAAGTTAATTATAACTAATAATAATAATAATAATAATAATAATAATAATAATAATTTGATGCAAAATTCTATAACTTTTTAGATAGTAGTTTACTGAATGACTCAGTAGATGGTAAGAATAAAACTTTGTTACCTAAAACAGTTAAACTTCTTCATGTTTATTCTGGAAAGGTTTTATGAGGAAAAATATACACTGAATGTTTGTTACACCCTATAAAATCTCTAAGTATAGTAAAATGACGTATTCAGTTTGTTGGAGATGTCGTAAAGATGTAAAAGCTGATTGGACACATTTATGTACTGTGAAAAATTAGATATATATTGGGAAATGCTAAGTATGTTTCTTAAGGGTTTATGGTTTAAACTTTTTCTCTGACCACATCAATAATATTAATGACTGTTCCACTTCCTATATTTGTAAAAGCCAAAGTGCAAAACATGTTTTGAGCTCCCATGGCAGTTGCTAGAAAAGTTATTAGAAAAGATTGAAAATTAAGCTTAATCCCTTTGTTTAAAGTATTATTAAATTTAACAGAAATACTATGTAAAACTGAAAATGAAGTAATCAAAATAAGATCTATAAATCCTATTAAGACTTTTAGTGGTTGGGATAACCATGAAGTGCTGTTATTAAAATACCAAGCCTCTCAATGTGTTAATTATTTAAGATTACCTTGATTAGTCAATTTATTCCTATCATTTAGAGTGCAAGCGGATTGCAATACAACGGATATTGTATACTTTTCTAGGTGTATTAAATGCTCTTGTTTTTATGTTGGGAAGATTAGTAGGAGGTTAAGGGAATGATTGAGGGAGCACATCTATTCCATCAATATTCAATATAAGTGTAATGCACTTTATAAATGTGATGAAGGAGGGGACTGAGCATGACTTTAGATTTTTAGTTATTGATAGGCTTCATACGAGTGCTAGACTTGGGGATATTAGAACACAGACAGAGGTAGTAGAACTGCAGTGGATCCTTAGATTAGGTGCAATGAAGGGGAAAGGATTGAATGAATATGTTCCCCTGAAGCCAGCCCTTAAAACCCAGAGGCTACATAGGTACCCATTTTAGGTCTAATTTTATGTATATTTACATTTTTTATTATTATGTATTTTTATGAAAAAATTTTTATGTTTATGTTTGTTTTGTATTTAGTTAATGTTTAAAAGGGATATATATTTACATCATAGTGGGTGTGTTTTGATTTTGCACATCTGATTCGTTATTGTAGAGTTTAAATGTGCTTTAGATGTTCTGTCTTTTTGATCTGATGAAGTGATAGATTATGTATATCCTGAAAGCACTTATCTTGTATTAAATACACTTCTATAAAAGGTGGCTGTGTTACTGGTGTGTTCAACAGTTTTTTGCTTGTGTTCATTTTTGGTTTTACACACCAGTTTTGTTCCTGAACTACTTAGTTATTTTGGATTTACTTGTGTGGCTCGCAGTTCATTCAGAAAACATGGCAGAGAATGCTAATGTGAATGAAAAGCTTGAATTCCCAACTGGAGAGCATAACAATACCCAGTTTTCCAGATTTGTGAACTGTGAAGGTAATTTGCTTCTTAATCTGACCTTTATTGGCACAGTGGAGGTGACTGGAGTACCTGAAAATAAAGAGAAGGCAAAGAGGTTTAAACTACGCACCTTGGAGAATGATTTGTATAGGCTAAAACACCTACAAGTACAACGCTATCATCTAGAAGATTGCCTTAAGCTTGGGATTGTGCTGTGGGGATTAAGAGTGCTGAAGATGCCCACTTATGGGAATCTTTATCCAGACCTGTTGGCGAAATGGCAGAGGCTGAATTTGCAAGTAAGTCTTGATTATTTGAGACTGTTGGTTGATTTTTTTAAGCCGGTAGAGACGGAACTTATTCAGCAGCTGAGGGTTCAACAGAATGATATATACCGGCTAGGTGCTAATGGTTTGGCTGACATCTTACTTAGTGAGGTGTTAAATAATGTTGTATTGTATGAAAAACCATTGTTGATACAAAAAAAGAAGAAACTTGACTGGGATGGGAATAACTTTAGAAACGGCCTTCTATTTTCATGGCCTAGGACTACGGATGCCAATAGGGCTGAACACAGGCCTGAGACTGTCAATAATACCACCAGCTCTATTGTGGCCATGGAAGTGGAGCATGACCCGCAACCTGAATCTATAGACAGTGATAACATGTCTACTAAGAGCTCTGTGTATACGACCCCCACAGGTGATTCTGCTGCTATAACTAAGCCACCAGATGTGAGATGCAAAGTTGCCCCTGGTCATGGGGAAGGGTCTAGTGGGTCTGTTGCTGGCCCCCCTGAGTATGTTTTTTCCTGACTCCCCCTACCAATCAATACAGGGGCCACATTGTCACAAAACAGAGCCCGTTATTTGGGCTATCAGAGGAAGAGGAAAAGGAAACAGTCTTTGGACATACAGAATGACAGGGAAATAAAGAAAATGTGGCAGGACATTACCAGTCCATAATTTATAATCTATCTGATAAAATTCTGTCTGTGCATGAAGCTTCTGATTTGGAGAAGGGACTTTCTTTTATCCCCGCTGTGAAAGCGGATTTGGCTGCTACTATTGTAGATGCACGGCTATTTGGACATAATTTGAAGTTGAAATTATTATTTGCAGACAGTAATAGTAATTTTGCGGGCTTTAGGAAGCCCAATACTTTTGTGCCTGACAATCTCCCCATTGTAGAGTCTTTTTTGAGATTATGTGAGAATGATTTGACAAATGTGCTTGATACTGGATCTAGACAGTATGGGTTTAATAACCTTACCAACCATGAGAGATGTGCTTTGGAGGCTTTGCGTAATGATATATCTATAGCAATATGCCCAGCCGATAAGGGAGGGGCAATTGTTATTAAGAACAGTGAGTACTATTTTACTGCTATAACTAATATGCTAAATGATCCAACTGTCTATGTTAAGATTATGTTACAGGATGTACATAATATTATCAATAGAGTGCATGACTATATACATGACTGTTTTGTTGATGGTTATATCATGAAGGAGTTGTATGAATACTTTATTCTTGCTTCACCTAGTGTACCTACCTTCCATGGCCTCCATAAAGTACACAAGGATTTAAGGGATCTCCCATTTAGACCCATAGTGGCAGGTGGTGGGTGGATTACCGAAACTTGTTCGATCTATGTTGAGAAGTTACTTAAATCAATATTAGATAAGTTGACAGTTGTACTTAGAGATTCAAAACAGTTTTTGCAAGTGCTCTTTGAGCATGTAAATGGTAGGACTATTCCAGATGATTGTCTACTGGTTACCCTGGATATTACATCTTTTTTTAACATCATCCTAAATGATATAGGGATTGAATGGCTGACTAGGTATTTGTATAAGGATGGGACATTGGATGGTCAGACTATTGAATCAATAGGGTTTCTATTGGAAATCATTCTGGAGAATAATGTTTTTTGTTCAACAATGAGTATTATTTATAATGATCTGGCATAGCTATGATCACCTCATGTGCCAATAGCTATGCCAATATGGTGTTGACAGAATAGGAGTCTATGTATGTATTGGGTGTGCATGACTTTTCTGAGTATATTAGCCTGTATGTTAGGTTTTTTATGGTGTCTTTGTTTTATGGACAGGTCCACACTCTGCCTTGATAAATTTCGTTGAGTATTTGCAAAATACGACTTTATTTCTAAAGTTCTGTTTGAAGAGTTCATCAGATGTCACTGTTGAAAGGCTAGCTGACTTATCTTTTAGCAGTAGCCTTTTTAGGAAAGTATGTTACAAGAACTCGTTGTTGTATAGAACTGGTATGCACCCCCACATATATTCTCTAACATTGTGAAGGAGCAGAGTATGAGGGCTTCACAACTGAATGTTAGAGATGATGGATATCGGGATGAATTGGAAATATTGAAAGAACATTTTTGAATAGGGGTTCCAATGAGCATGAGGTGATACTTGGTTTGAATAGAGGGGCAGCCCTGAGAAAAAACAGGGCTAGACCTTACTTTTCTATGTAAAATGAAACATCTGGTGTAAGCAAAACTACTGGGGATAATAAGTTATCTTTAGCTTGCTCTATTCAGTATACCACAGATACTAGGTCAGTTAGGAATGTGATCGAGGAAAAAATGGTCATTCTGATTACTGATGATAAAATCAGAGAGGTAGTTGGATCAGGTCCTACCTTTACTCATAGAAATAAATTCAATCTGAAAAAAATGCTTTGTTATCCAGATCAGAGAAGACGATCATCTGTTGAGTTGTCATCCTGGTACCAATCCATGTAGAAACTGTAGATACTGTTGATTTATTGATGCCAGAAATAATTTTATTAACCCTGATACTGGTAGGGTGTTTGAATTTAGAGTGCAAGTGGATTGCAATACAAAGAATATTGTGTACTTTGCTAGGTGTATTAAATGCTCTTGTTTTTATGTTGGGAAGAGTAATAGGAGGTTACGGGAATGAGTAAGGGAGCACATCTATTCCATCAATATTCAGTATAAGTGTAATGCACTTGCTAAACATGTGATGAAGGAGGGGACCTCACACGAGTTTAGACTTTTAGTTATTGATAGGCTTCATACCAGTGCTAGACTTGGGGATATTAGAACACAGAAAGAGGTAGTAGAACTGCAGTGCATCCTTAGATTAGATGCAACGAAGGGGAAAGGATTGAATGAATATGTTCCCCTGAAGCCAGTCCTTAAAATCCAGAGGGTACATAGGTAGCCATTTTAGGTCTAATTTTATGTATATTTACATTTTTTTATTTTTATGTATTTTGTATGAAAAAGTATTTATGTTGATGTTTATTTTGTATTTAGTTTATGTTTAAAAGGGTTATACATTTACATCATAGTGGGTGTGTTTTGATTTGGCACATCTGATTGGTTATTGTAGAGTTTAAATGTGCTTTAGATGTTCTGTCTTTTTGATCTGATGAAGCAATAGCTTATGTATATTGTGAAAGCGTTTATCTTGTATTAAATACATTTCTATAAGAAGTGGCTGTGTTACTGGTGCGTTCAACAGTTTTTTGTTTTTATTCCTATCATTGCATAACAATATGTGATGTTGAATTTCTTTCTTTCTGTGTATATATTATAAATATGTTAAGTTGATAAAAATGTTCTTAATTTAAAAAAAAAAAAAAAAAAGAACAAACCTATCAGGGAAAGTCCAATGATCTGATGGACTGGGGTAAGAATTGTACAGTCTGTAATTAGTAAATCAACATTAAATGAATTTTACAAAAATGGGTCTCTATCACCATGTTGAATGATGAAAAGTGTGAATGCTCTTTCATCGATCTGACATGATCGAAACCCCTAAAGAACAAAGACATGGACCATCGATTTTTTCCCAGGGAAAAAAATCTGTGGACTGTCTTTGGGACTTTGCCATTTCCTCTACTGTGGTGCGATCTTGGAGTCGGTATATTTAAGTAGGGGGTGGGGGGCACAGCCCCCCACATTGAGTGGTGTGGGGGTGAAGCTCCCCACTTCATTTTGTGTTTGAACTTTTTTTTTCCTGAGCAGCAATTTCTTTTCCCAGGGAAAAAATGCTGTTCTGTGTTTTGCTCTTTAGGAGTTTCAACTTTACTGGATTGAAGAAAGAGTGTCCGTTCATTTCCTCATTTGATAAGGTAATATAGACCCTACAAAAATAGTCACATTAAGAAACACTCCTGTAATCTTGAAAGAATCACACATTTTGTCTTAAGTAAATACATGGCTAGAGGTGATAAGTACTGCTACACCTCTTTTTAAGGTCAAGTACACGTGGTTATGACATTAGGTGAATGAATACAGGACAATATGGAGGTTAATTATTAATAAAAGTAACTAAGGTGAAGATCAATTGAAAGGAAGAGGGAACAAATTAATACTGCATTTGCTAGTGCTGAGAAAAATTCTATGGATAAGCATAAAGTAGGATTAAATTGGCTGGCAGCTTTAAAGTGACTATGAGACATATGCTGATGGGCATAATAGAGAGTGAAAAGAAAATTATGACTAGGACATTTAGGGAATTAGATAAAGCATTATTGAAAATTAATTGGAATATAATTAGGGAATATAAACTTAGGAATGAAGAAAATAACTGGATTAGGGAGAAAGCCATGATTATAATCCATATGTATGGAATTTGATTAATGGCTTGGATACTTGAGGTGATGAACAGGGCTTGGAGGATAGGAGTGCCAATAGTTAGCATACCCATTGTGAAAAGGAAGGAAGGAGGGAATTGCGTATACAATCTAACGACCCCTCCCTGGTGAAAGGTCAGTACTGTAATCACCCAGGAAATATCCATTGGTTTCAGCATATTATGGGAGGGAGTTCATGGACATTATTTTGACTGATATTTATATATAATGCTGTCAGTTCCACCCACTTCATATTGCCTCATTGTCTTCCTGCCCTGCAATTATTATGGTGATTCCACCTCTGAGAGTAATACTGGTGACATGTAGGGTAAGGAAAGGTGCAGCAATATTGAGCATCTGCCAAACACTTGGACTGGTACATAATGGGGGCTAAAAAAAGAAAAAGGAAAAGAAAAAAAGACTGGATGGGAAAGATGAACACTGCCATTTGACAGACAACTTACATGTATGACAGATGTTTTAGATATAATAAGGTATATAGGAAAAGGAAAAAGGTAAATACTTTTTATGAGGTAGAGATGCATAAGAAATAAAGCAAGGAATATATCTAGCCTGGTAGTTAAAATAGACATGCTGAGGTTGATTATTAATTGTATGAAGAGAGAAGAAGTTGATGAAGTGGTAAGGAACACAGGAATAAGGTAGAATTATCTTTATCAAAAATTATGCTGAAAAGAAGAATTTTAAGTTAAAAGTATAAGAAAAAATCATGGGACTTGGGAAGAGTTGGGACGATTGTTTAAGCAGTACAGTGTATCCTTGGAAAAGTTAACAGAAGGTGAGGAAAAGCACAGAATAATACAATAAGGGAAGAAAGGGAAAGCAGCAGAAATAGATTCTAGGGAAATATTTTTATGTAGTGAAAGGAGAAATATGGGGAGGATATGGCAAAAGAGTTTTATCACTGTGAGTTGGAAGAAAGGATGGTTAATGAGCAGCTATGGTAGTGATCCAGCTGAAAGGGAGGAAATGGTAAAATATATAAATGAGTATAAATTTACATCTCATTTAAATATGCAGTTTAAACCATAGGTAAAAGAATGACAAAAAATGAAAGTATATAATCAAATACAATCAATCCAAATGGGGCAGTTTTGTGAATATTTTGTAAACAACATTTGTGCTTGGTTTTGTATTTTGTAATTCAGATGGAAAAGGAACGGAAGAGCAGGAAACAGCTGAGATTTTCTTGTTTGAAATAATGATGTGCTAGAGCATAATAACAGAAAATACAATATGAACAGATTTGTGAAAATGATGCAGTCGACATTTATGTTTGGTTTTGGTTTTGCAATTCCTATGGAAATGGAAAGGAAGGAGACAGCTGAGATTCTCTTGTTCAATATATTGACATGCTAGACCATTATGACAGAAAATAGATTTGTGCTTGGTTTTGTATTTTTAAAAGGAAAGAAAGAGAAGGAAACAGATGAAATTTTTTGTTTGAAATAATGATGTGCTAGACCATAATGACACAAAATGCTTTTAACTGCATATTAAAACTTGAAAAGAGACCACAGCTCTGTCTCTTGCGAGTCAGGCAGAAATTAGTACAGGTCAATAGAGCAGGTCAGTTAAGGTTAATCATCTGTGAACTGAGGGGGTGGAGCTAGGAACTAAGCCTTCTATTTAAGGGGTAAAATAAAACATTACAGAGCTTTACTAGAAGGGCTCTTCCAGACTCTGCTACACTTTGCTGTCAGGGAAAGGTTAGTTTGCTTTTTATCTGTTGTACTACTTTATTGCCTTTTTCTATTTTGAATAATGTGATTTGTTTTACTTACCTTATGTTTTGTATTCTGCTTTTAACTGCATATTATGACTTGAAAAGAGACCACAGCTATGTCTCTTGTGAGTCAGGCAGAAACTAATACAGGTCAACAGACCCGGTCAGTTAAGTTTAGTCATCTGTGAACTGAGCGGTTGGAGCTAGGAACTAAACCTTCTGTTTAAGAGGTAAAATAAAACAGTTCAGAGCTTTACTAGAAAGGCTCACCCAGACTCTGCTATACTTTGCTGTGAGGGGAAGGTTAGTTTGCTTTTCTTGTTGTATTACTTTATTGCCTTTTTTAATACTGTGATTTGTTTTATCTTGTATTTTACTTGTATTCTGCTTTTAACTGCATATTGAAACTTTAAAAGAAACCACAGCTCTGTCTCTTGTGTGTCAGGCAGAAATTAGTACAGGTCAATAGAACAGGTCAGTTAAGGTAAATCATCTTTGAACTGAGAGGGTGGAGCTAGGAACTAAACCTTCTATTTAAGGGGTAAAATAAAACATTTCTGAGCTTTACTAGAAAGGTTCACACAGACTCTGCTACACTTTGCTGTGAGGGAAAAGTTAGTTTTCTTTTTATTTGTTGTATTACTTTATTGCCTTTTTTCTATTTTGAATAATGTGATTTGTTTTATTTACCTTGTGTTTTACTTGTATTCTGCTTTTAGCTGCATATTAAAACTTGAAAAGGGACCACAGCTCTGTCTCTTGTGAGTCAGGCAGAATTTTTTTTCCCCATCCTCCCTCTCGGTTACTGTAGTGTTCTTAAACACCACTGTCTTTCTAGCTGGCTTCCCTTGTGTTAATTTGACCATATAGCTCATTTACTCTCTGTTTTTACTGGCTTCTGTGAGTAAGCACAAAATTATCATTTTGTGAAATCACTCCCTTTCAACTATTAAAATTTATTGGCTATCCTACTGTATTCCATCGTACCAGAATACAAAGGTGACCACCCACTTTAAATCTATCTTGCTGTTTTAAAATAGTGACTCCACTAAAACTTAACTTTTTAGACAGGATCTTACCCTTAAGCATCCCTGTGACTAGCACTTGCTTTTAAACCTGCTGGAAAGCACTAGGAAGGCTTAAACTGATACAAGCACTCAACTCTCCTTGTTAATAAGAAGAAATTAACCATAGGCACAAACAGCCTATAATTGCAAAGTACCTTGCTAAGGAAAGGGAAAACAGCTCTTGTACTTTACAAAAAAAAAAAAAAGCACCAAACCAGGCATGTCTAAGGGTTAGCTTCTGGTGATTTCTCCTGTCCACCTGGTGAATTTGGACATACTGGGGCAATACAGCAATTGCCTCATGTACACAGACAACCCTTCTCCTCCTACCACCCAACACTACAACCTGTGAGAGATGCACTTGCATAGCCAAACTGGAAACAAAGCTCTCTCCACCCAAGATTGTGCTAGACAGTCAAGAGGGGAAGGTTAACACCCACACTACACCTCAATCAACACATAACCCTTCTAAACCCACACCACCTACACCCACACATAGTAACACTAAGCACACGTATGTGGAGGCCCTTAACAGTAACCTGCCCAAGCAACAAAGACCTCCAAAGCTGAAACGCAAACAAACACCAATCACAACCAAAGTGTCACATAGCTCACAATGCCAGTGTGCCACCCAACAACAGCCCCTAAGGCAAGACAACGTACCCAACACTTTAGTCATGGGTGACTATATAGTCAGGCACACTGATGTCCCACTCACCAGGCTGAACAAGGAGAAAATTACAGTCAGCTGCTTGTCGGGTGCCAGGATCCGCCACATAACGCATGCACTCAAGTCACTCCACAATAAGTACAAATACAACTCTGTCATTGTCCATGTTGGAATGAATGACTTGAGACGTACATTCCTGGACTACATGAAAACAGACATGGAAGAGCTTTTGGATCATGTTGCCCAGGCAGGTGTGACCCTAGCCCTGAGTAGCATCCTGCCTTCACCCAGAATGGTACCACAACATAAGGACAAAATGACTGACTTCAACAATTGGCTAAGTTTCTGGTGTCATTCAAAGGGAATCCAGTATCTGTCTGCCTGGGACGACGTGATTGACAGACCACGATGCTTTGCCAGAGATGGTCTGTAACTGTCACCCCTGGGATTCAGGTTACTGGCTAAGGCTCTTGTCACCCCAATAGTGACTTTTTTAAGCAAAGTTCAAAGGATAAAACCACCACCATAACAGGTACAAGCATGCAAAATCTGAAGGTAATGCTACTCAATGCTAAAAGTCTAAAACTCAAAATGCACTCTCTCGAGGCACTCCTCAAAATGGAGAACATCGATATCTGTGCAGAAACTGAGACCTGATTCAAGGCTCCAGAGAGAACCCCTGCAATACCAAGCTACAACTCTTACCACACTTTTTGGCCACCAAACCAGGACCGAAACACTAAAGGTGGAGGAATGTCCATATTCACCAAGAATATTTACAACATCAGGCTAGTTGCCCAACAAAATGTGTCTGAAATTCTCCAGGTGCAACTCACACTAGGTAAGACTGCAATCCAAATTGTAGCTTGCTACAGACCTCCACCATGCCCCAAGATTCTCACTACACCTTTCTAAACATACTAGAAAATATTAAGATACAACCAAACACACTAATACTGGGTGATTTCAACTAACCTGCCATTAACTGTGAAAACTACTCATGTACCAACACCTTTGCCCAATGGTTCTTGGAATTCATAAATTCCAATGCCCTGGATCAGCTTATCCTTTGTCCCACCAGGGGCACCAATATCCTAAACCTGGTTATTACCAATATGGGAAATTGATGCTCCACACCTATGGTCACTCCTCATTGGTCAGATCTGACCATAAGCTAATCACCCTTGACATCCACATCCCTCCCCCACCCGCCAGTAAGGAAACCTACATAAAAAAACTACTCCATAGCCAACATCATGCTACTCAAGTCAGAAGTGACAAACTTCATGGCACTCATGCAGACGGGAATGGAAAGTTTGACTGCTGAATTCTACACTAACACAGTGTACAAGCACTTCCACTCGTGCATGAATCACGCCATCCCCAATAGAACTAAGATATTAGTCTTGGCGGTCTTGGAAAAAATAAAGCTGAAGCAAGGCATATTTCCCTATACCCTACTGTAAAAGTTCTTCACACTAGATTAAAAAGAATAGCCGTTGAACTGATTTTTGAGATTGCTACTTGCTATTCTTTAGGAAAGTCACTGCTTTCAACACAAAAGTTGATTTTAATTTGCCTATTGAATTGGACTGCAGTCATTTCTTCTAAAATTACTAACCCACCCCCTAAGGAATTGGACTCTAACATTTATTAAAGGCATTTACCATGGACTAAATTAATGGTGCCCATTTGAATCGGCACAGAAGATACCTTTTGATTGATGCCATCATAAACTAGGCAGCACTAAATAAAATCTAACACAAGGGTTATACTTACTAATTGTGTTTTAGAAATTGCCCATGATGCTGCTTGCTTCGACCCATTCCACTCACCCTCGCTACACCAGGGCTCACTCTTTTCCCCTACCCTAACCCCATTCTCACCCATATGCACTTCCTCTAGACTTATAGCTAGCAAACCACACCCACAAACTGTCAACCAATCACACCACAGAGTACAACCCGACTACATAACACAAGACTGAGCACAACATAAAGCAGCTTCACCTCTCACATATCCACTCCTAACAATTTCCTTTTCATTTCTCTAACTCATATCCCCACCCTAAAAAACCTTCCAGCCCACCTCCTTCTTTAACAGCACATATCCCGCAACTCCAGCCACTCCCTCTCCTGTAATATCTCAACCCCATACTCACACACAAGAGATTGTTCACAATAAATTCTCATTCATACACACTGTTATACTCATTTCTCAAAACTATTAAAGTCCTCCATCACAGAAAATGCCCCATCTTAATAGTAAACACTTACACATAACTGTCGTACACACCACAACCACATTTCTGGTGCTCTTATACCACTTTACCTCATATCATAATCAGCTGCATAACCATAATCCCCCTGCTTGGCAAATTACTTCCCTATCCCACAAAGACAGACCTTTATACCATAGCTCCAACCATTTTTTAACACGCCCACACAGCCAGGGTTACCACCTGTCCCACTTTGTGAGGGACAGTCCCTCTTTGGGGAGTTGTGTCCTGCAAAAAAGTTATAAAAATGGCAAATGTCCTGAGATTTTAGGACAAAATTATTTTCTATATTTTATGTAATAGTTGCATAAAACAGTTATTCTGTATCTGAAACACCTAAGTGTTATAAGAAACAGAACAAGCAACTAAAATGCTACAAGAATAAGCTTTTATTTATGCAAAAAAGTGAAGTTCTGTCCTTAGTACTGGCCATGGGTATGTTTCGACCTGCAAAATCTGTTGTTTTGGGCATTTGAATAGGTGGCAACCCTACACAGCTTAATATGCAAAAAATTCCAACCACTTATAACCAAATCTCAAACCTGCCAAAAGTACTGCAGACTTCAAAACAAGCTCACCAAACTGCGTTTTCAACTTACCATGAAACTAACCCAGGTTCAATTCCCACACAAAATATCTCCAGTAACTCTACCATCCCCTCATTTAACACAGCACTATTAAACCACAATAACAATTCTAACCTTCTCTTTCTCAACATGAATGTAAGAAGCATAGGCAATAAAGTACATGAACTGTATGCTCTACTCTCCCTCTATTCTCCAGATAGTGTAATATTAACTGAAACCTGGCTAAAACCTGACAACAGCGGCAATGAAATCTTAGCTCTTGGATAAAATATTTTATGCAAAGACAGAAAAAAACAAAAGGGGTGGAGGAGTAGCAACCTTATTCAAAAATCACCTACATGTTGAAACCTTAGAGGTAACTATCCCTAACTCTGACAGTGCAGAACTACTGTTTACTAAATTAAAAATTAACCCCAAGAAATACATAAACAATATTGGTGGTTACATCCTCCCAGAAACCACATTTCCACACTAGAAAATATACTTCACTGGATCTCCAATGCCCTCCAACAGGAAACAATCCTGATGGGTGAGTTTAACATTGACTGGTTCACCTGTTCCTCTCAGAAACTGGCAACCCATATTATGGGGTTGCCCAAGTTATCACATTCCCTAGAAGGACTAACAAATCTTCCAAATGACAGTCCATCCTCAACTTGATTCCTATTAACAATCCCACCCTATCCTCTCAAACCAGATTTCTTCTTGATGGCCTCAGTAACCATCAACCAACCTTTCTTCTAAGAACCCATACCCACCAAAGCAAACTGACCACCTATCACTTAATTAGAAATAAAAAAAAAAGTTTCAACCTTAACAACTTTATCTCCTCAATAAAAAGCTGCAACTGAGAGCCTCTCAGACAACAACCGCTAGAAGATGCTGTTAAATCTCTCAGCACCACTTTCTTAGATATATTAAACTGCCATGCACCCCGCAGAACTATTAGAGTCAAAGTTAACTATGCACCTTGGCTAAGTAAGGAATACAAATCCATGCCCAAGGCTAGAGATAAAGCTTGGGAACACTTTCATAAAAACAAATCCAAAGCCTCAAAACAATCATTTCTACAATTGAGAACTAAAGCAAATAAATTAGTTAAACTTGACAAAATCAGCTATTACCATAATATTAAAAAAAAATCATAATAACCATCAAAAGGTCTGTTCTGTCATTAATATTATACTTCTTTGAGGTAAATCTACTACACCCACTCCAACAACAACCAGTAACTCCGACAACATAGCAACTCAATTCAATAAACACTTCACAGAAACTATTCTAGCTCTCTCCAATTCTCAGAGCACCCCCCCACCTCTGAACCTTTCATATCCCAGAACAAGAACTATTCCTTTGCTTGCCTTCTTAGATTAAAATCATTAGAAATATGATATATGTAAGCTAAAACTTAGACAGTGTATTTAATATTGTATTTTATGGTTATTTTTTTATCTTTGATTAGAACCTTGAACACCTAACATATATTTTTGGTGTTATATGTACTATTATATTGTTGCCCCTTTAAGTCCAAGTTGCCGATTGAATTAATTAGAGTTTATTAAATTATTAAATTGTTTAATGGATTTGTATAAATACGGACATGTGATTTTATTGAATTGTCTGAAGAAGTTCAAACTACTGTGGTTGGACGAAAGAGCTAACCTTTTGTGGATTAAATTGGTTTTACTGACTAGAGTCTCCCTGTTCTTCGAAGTATTCACAGTTTTGGGGTTTTTCCATGTCATTATATCCCAGAATAACACCGAATCCTTTACATTACAGCCAATCTCTGCTGACACCATTAAAAACTACTTAAAAAACTAAAGCCAACCACACAAACAGAAAACAAACTCCCTACAGACTTTTTCCAAATCACAGTGAAAGCAATATCATACCCAGTAGCCATGCTAATAAACAGATCAGTCTCAGAAAACTTGGTACCTGACATTTGGAAAATCTGCCATATTCTACCATTACAGAAATCAGGTAATTCCACTAAACTAAGTAATTATCATTCAATTGCCATTCTGTCACTCTTACCTAAAATACCGGAGAGAGTCATTCATACACAACTGATGGACTACCTATGCACACAGAAACTATTGTCAAACACTCAAAATGGCTTTTGCCCCGTTTACAGCACTACCATGGCCCTAATGTCCTTTACTAACATAGTGGACCAATATAGAAATAATGGGACATTTGCAGCTGCCATCTTTCTGGACCTTTCTAAAGCCTTCAATACAATAAATCACAATAAACTTATCAATGTTCTTTCCACCCTTAACCTCAGTATTTCCTCTATTACCTGGTTTAAAATCTACTTATCAGGATGCCAGCAGGCCATTCAATGGCAACAGAAACTCTCACCTCTTCCTCTAGTTGCTTTATGGGTTCCACAAAGCTCCATCCTTGGAACTCTATTGTTCTCTCTTTTCACCAATAGTCTCCACACTTCTTCTCCTCACACTACAGTTATACAACATGTAGATGACTCCACACTAATATGCACAACCCCCTCCCTACAAGACAACTACACCATAACCCAAAATCCTTTTCTGTCTATGGAAACATGGCTCACTGACACCCAACTAAATGTAAATTCCAGCAAAACCAAGCTCCTTCTCTTCTACGCTATGAGATCTCCCTCATCAAGCCTATCATTCAATATCATATTTAAAAATGAAAACATTATCACTCTAGTAACCCACACCAAACTTCTAGGTGTAGAAATTGACAACAATTTAAAATGTGATATTCACATCTCAAACCATTAACAAGGTTCACAAGAAAATAGGTGTTCTATACAGAAACAATGTCTAACCATAAACACAAAAGCTACTATTGCTCATACACCTGTGGGAAATGATCCTATATGCTTCTCCAATTCAAACCAACTTCAGAAAAACTGATCTAGTCAAACTTGAATCCTGTTATAATAAAATTGCCAGGCTCGCCGCAGATTCCTCATGTAGGACAGATCATTGTACATCTCTAAAACAACTAAACTGACTAGAACTACCTCAACTACTACTCTTTCATCAATTAACTTTTGCCAACAAAATCCTGCATCAACCATAAAAAAACTGCTTTCCAAAATCTTATGCAACTACATACCAATAATCATTCTCTGTTCCAGTAACAAACCTCTTCTTGACATCACTAAATAAACAACTCAGCTGGGGACTCACTCTTCTCAAACTTCATTCCTAAAATAGGGAACAAACTGCCAACTCCAATAACCTCCAACTGCTCTGTAGTACAATTTAAAAATCTTTTAAAGTCACACTTAACAGACACCTGGCTCTTTTCTTGCACCACTCCTGGTTAACTTTGTTACCCAAAATATTACAGGAGCCTACACCTCATTATTATCTTTCTACTATCATCTGGATGGAATGTAGTATATGTCTGTTATCGATGCTGTATATAGCTAATTAATTTGAAAATGTACATTTCTACCAGAAATTTAACACAAATCATTATATAATAATTTGTATGTTGTAAAGTTCTTCTGTATTTTGTCAATCATGCATGAATGTCAATTTTGTACTTATTTTTGTCATTTTGGAGCTTTTCTCTCCAGGCCTCTACTGAAAAAGAACCTGTGTCCAGTCTGAATTTCCCAGTAAACAAATGTAAAATAAATAAAATAAATAAAAGGCAAAGAATGAGAGGGTAAATGAAATTTTAGGCTGTTTGCAGTTGATTGCATGCTAATTGCAGAGTATATTGATTATCTCTGGAGAATTGGAACAATAATAGGCAATCATTCATGGGGACCGTAAGAAGTCCAGACATATAATTTTTTAAGTAAACAGTTTCAAAAGTTATTGCACCCTTTTTTCATTACTTAGTAGTACCCATTTCCCACATTAATCAGGGTCATGTATGACAACTCTGGTATATATATATATATATATATATATATATATATATATATATATATATATATAAATTTAAGTTTACCCTTTGAATCATTAAAACAAGCCTTAAAGGTAGTCAGAGTAGTAGATGCATAGGTAAGTACTAGGCAATTAGTCTGCAGACCATTGCAAGCTTAGTCTAAAAATTCTATTCAAAAGTTACATCTAGCTTCAAGGAGGGCAAGACAAAAGAAGAAAGACCAGGGAAGAATTAGAGGTGGACTATCCATAATCAGGTCCATATTATAAACCCGAAAGCTCTAAACAGAGAACTCATGCACATCGACACATAGAGTGATGTACAATAACAGCAAAACACACATTCAGCAAAAAGGAAAACACTGAATGTATTTGTTTAGCCAGCAGTGCGATCCTGGGGATAATGAAATCTATCCTTTTCCCCACTGTGGTGCAATCTCAGAGTTGGTATATTTAAGTAGCGGGGGTGTGGGTGGTGCAGGGGGGCTTGCCCCCCTGCAAAACTGTGTTATTTTACTTTTATTTAGTTAATTTCAGTATACCTGCGTGGCGCTATTGGTTAAATAAATACGTTTGGTTTTTGAATTTCGCTGAATATGTGTTTCGCTGTTATTGTACATCGCTCTCTATGTGTCAATGCACATGAGTTTGCTGTTTAGAGCTTTTAGGTTTATAATATAGACCCCCATAATCTAGGCTTACTTGGAAGGTGGCAAGGGTGCTACTCTGCTTGACATGTAGTGGAGGTTTGTTCCACAGGTGACCAATGCATTTAGATATGAAACTATCACAGCAATGTGTTCTATTTACCTGCTGATGAAGCTTCAATTTCTTTAACTGACTATTTAAGGCATCATCAGTTCTGTGAAGGAGTTGTACTTCAAATAGGGTTCAAGCTTTCATGACTGGAAAAGCTAGACACAGATTGCCAGACAGGAATTTGTAAGAAAATGAGTACAGAAAAAAGGCTATCAGTCTTTCCTGATAACTAAGATTTTTGAAGTCACTGCTCTTTTCAGTTTCAAATTTCTTTTTTTTTTCAAAACAGGTTTATTGTTTTAACATACAAGAGAAATATCATAACAATTTTATACAAGTAATTAAAAATAGATATGATTATAACATTCAACATAACAACTAAAGTATTTACAAAGACATCCACTACAATCAGATCAATTAATTAAACTAAAATACCATGCTATTGAAATTAAGATTTTTTAAACAAATTTTGTAAATTATCCCATACAATATAATAAGATGTTTTTCTAGTTGTTCTTGACCTAATTGTGTTTATTTCCATATGGCACACTATATTCATAACATTTTTAAATTCATTGAACGAAGGAGGTGTATCTGAAATCCAATTCCTGGTTATTATTTTCCTAGCCACTGCTAGAATAGACCATAACAAGGGAAGCTTAACCTTTTTAACACTTTGAGGTACAGGTGTGTTGAATAATATAAGAGATTTAGAAATAATGAAATTATCTGTAAAAGAGCCTGCAAAAATTCATTAATTGACTTCCAGTATTCTTTCAATTTTATACAGTCATAAAACATATGAGCCCAGTCAGCATTAATTTCTACATTACATCTCTTACATAGATTATCTTTATTATTTATTTTATTCATCATCAAAGGTGTATAAAAAGATCTATGTAAAAATTTCCATGTATAAAGTCTCCAGACAATGGAAGATGTAGTTCTATAGGCAGATTCCAATATATATTGTTTATCTTGTTGATTTGGTGGGTCCCCATTAATAGAAGTGAAATAATTCCAGTATGAATCTACACTGTAAAAAGTTTCTTGTCTGATAATTTTATGTATGTATGAAAGTTTACCTTTATCAGAAAATTTATGTTGTAAATTTAATATCAAGTAATCAATCAGTGTTGGAATAGATTATTTAACTGTTATAGACATTAGATCTATTTTATTAATGAGATGTTGTCTAAAGGTCTGAACCTCTAACCAGCAAGTTTCTCTTAGATCAAATTCTTGTTTTAAGAAATCTAGATTTTTAACTTTATTATCAGATATCAACTGATACCAGTACTTTAGATCATTATCTATAGCTAAATGAGTTCCTTCAGAAGTAGATGACAAAAGCATACCCTGAGAATACATTATAGGGAATATAATAAAATTCCATTCCCTATACTTAGGGTGCATGAATATAAAATTACGATAGCTAATAATAATATTTAATGGGTAACAAACCATATGTTTAGGTGTAATAGGTGAAGTACAAAATTCCTTTAGTAACCATAACATGGAGTTATTTACAATCATATTTTTATGTGTTAAGGAGATTTTCATGAAGTGCATACTAATTAGCTCCCAATAATCTTTCCATTTTGCAACATATGACTGATCTATTAATAAAGTAATAACTTTTACAATAGAAGAGATAGTATATAAATTAAAGTCTGGAAAAGAAATACCCCTTGAGACCAGCTATTAGTATGTTTCTTTAATGCAATCCTAGGTCTATTAGGTGCCCATAGGAAATTTAACATTAGTGTATTCAGTTTCTTGATAATTATTTTTGTAGGTGGAAGTATTATTGATTGTATTAAGTATAAAATCTTGGGGAATATTATCATTTTAATAATTGTAAGTCTCTCCTCCATAGTAAAAACATATTATTCCAGGTATTAAAAAGGTTTTGTATATTAAGAAAACAGGTATTATAATTATTATATATAATAGATTTAATATCTTTAGATAGTATTATACCTAAATAAGTTATCTGACCTAAATTGGGTACATATTTAGTAAAATCACTAATGAGAATATTTTTCGTGTATATATAGGTAGTATTTTAGTTTTTCTTCATTGAATATTAAACCAGAAATACTTTTAAAATTCATCATTTTATCAAATAGAGACTGCATAGAAGAATTAGATCCTGCTGATGTAATTAGAACATCATCTGCAAAAGTTGAATTTTGGATGTTGTATTTTCATCTATTTCAAAACCCTCTATGTCAGTACTGTTTCTGATCAAATTAGCCCAAGGCTCCATTACTAAAGTGAATAATAGTGGAGAAAGTGGACATCCTTGTTTTGTACCTTTAAAAATGGGTATTTTTTGTGAAACATATGTTCCTACCTTACTATAAGCCAATGTTCCTTTGTATAAATGTTCAATTAGATTTACAAATGCATCTGAGAAGTTTGTGCACTTCAGTAAGATAAACAGATAGTCCCAACTTACTGAATCAAATGCTGAACTTATATCAAGACTAATAAGTGCTAAATCTTTCTTTTTCCTATTTGGAAAATCAATTAATGTTAAAGTTCTTCTTATATTATCAAAAGTATTTCTATTTACAATGAAGCCTGTCTGATCTATATCTATAATGCCGGGGATGATTGTCTTCAATCTATCAGCAAAAATACTCATAAACATTTTATAATCAACATTAAGTAATGAGATGGGCCGATATGAGGTACATCTAGTTGGATCTTTATTAGGTTTTAAAATTGGCGAAATAAATGTATATTGCCAAGATGGGGGGTTATTAACTCAGTTTGGGCCAAAATAAAACCTTATGTATTAATGAATATGTACTTTTAGAAAGGATTTTATATATCTCTGGTATAATACCATCATTACCCGGTGCTTTGTTTGATTTAAGCTTATTTATTTGTGTAATAACCTCTGTATATGAAATACTCTTGTCCAATAGTTTAATCTGTTGTTTATTAAGATTTTTATTCATGTTTGTGGTTATAAACTCCTTTATTTTATCTTTAGGTTCCATGTTAATGTTATTATGGTTAATTTTGTGAAAGTGATTTCTAAATTCATCTAGTATTTCTGGTATACTAGAAACATTCTTCTTGTTCCTTAGAGAAAAGATTTCTTTGATATGGTTTTGTTTATTCAACCTTTTTGTTTTATTTTTAAGTCTATGTAAGTATTTGGGGCTTATTGAATAAGACAAAAACTTGTATTCTCTAAAGTTATTTTAACTTTATGAGTTAAAATTTCTTTGTATTTCTCATTTAGTTTGTTTATTTCTTCAATAACTTTCTTGTCCATAATATTTTCTTTATTATTATGTTTATAAGAGTCTAATTTACTTTGAATATCTAACAATTCCTTATCCCAAGATTTCCTTTTATTATTATACCATCTGATACTTTGTCCATATAGATATGATTTTAAGGCATCCCAAACATAGACAATGGAGACTTCAGGAGTATTATTTATGTCTAAAATATGTTTTACTTCTGAAAGTATATATTCTTTATAGTCTTTTAGTTGAGTTAAGTATGCTGGTATCCTTTTGATCTGAACATTATGAGTATTTTTATCATGAATTCAAAACAATTGAATTATGATCAGATATAGGACATGAAATGATTTTGGAATTAATTAAATCTGTTACCATCTGGTTAGAAATAAAGACCCTATCTATTTTTGAATAAGTTTTGTATCTGTTAGAAAAAAAGGTGTATGGTAATGATTTTGAATCTATCTGATAATTAATATCATTCAAATGATAAGAATTAGCAAAATCATTTAAATGTTTTGCATTATATGTAATTCTTCTTTTTCCTATAGTGGTAGTATCACTTTCATGTAGTATACAATTAAAGTCACCAGCTAAAATAATATCTCCTATAGAGAATGATATGATCTTATCAAGATGATGTTTCACTGTATTAATACCAATTCCAGGTATCCAATATACATTAATTAAAGTGTAAGTCTTCCCATTAATTTGTATTGTAACCATACAAAACATTCATTTGTCATCCTGATAAGACTTAATGGTTTTAGGAATGGTCATACTTTTATTCCATAAAATAGCCACTCCTCTTTTTTGTGAGTGTGCTCTGAACTAACCAATACTGTATATTTGTTTGTTTTTGGCTAGTTTATCAATATCTTTTTTCAAGAGATGGGTTTCTTGCAGGAAGACTAAGTTGGCCTTATGTAAATTAATGTATCTTATTAGGCTTGCCCTTTTACATGGATTATTCAATCCATTAATGTTTAAAGAAATTCCTTTTAAAGATGTCATTTGGCATTTTTAAAACTTAAGAATCTTATGATCAAAATAACAAATAACAACATAAGTAATGTTACATCTCCTCCTTTAGGTGTAACTTTAAATATAGCTGTATTTATTGAATCTCTTATGGGATTTTGTATAGGATTCAGTTTTGTTTGTAGTGACAATGAGTGTACAAAATATATTGTGGATGTCAAAACTATATACATATAACAATGAACAAATGAAAATAATGTAAGGATTAAACCTTGTATCCAGCCTGGAGTTAAAAACTCCAACTTAGAGTAGTATTTACCACTCAAGTTAACCCCCTACCCTAAGCAGCAGTACCTCAGCTACCACCTTATCAATTTAATACTGGTTATATTTAACTTAAATTAACAGCTTTCAATTCAATTATCTAGCAAGGCAAGACTACACATTTGGTAAAACAGCATCATATAAACTAAAATAAACTTTTTTTTTTTAAAACTATTCATACTACTATATACATCTATGTAATATAATACACTCGTATTCAAATAGCATTCAAATAATCTTGATATTAGGAACCAAGAGGAGAGAGAGAAATAAAAGACATGAAAGAGGGGGAGAGATTGAAAGAAAGAGAGAGAGAGAAAAAAAAAAGGAAGGCATATTTACATATTAATTTATTCAAAGTATGTAAAAATAAGTTCTAACATTCATTTAAATCAAAACCGTTGGCTAATATGGTTCAGATATTACATATATTAAGATGCATCTATTTTCTGTCATGTAAATGCAGTCAACAGCTTCCAAAAAAAAAAACCTTGAATTGCTTGTATATGAGCATTTTACTCATACTTATTATTGTCAATAGAATAAAATATTATATATTATAGAAATTGTTATAAATCATACTGCATAGTTATGCAAATTCTCAGAAACACTTGCATTATTGTAAAAAAAGCCATCTGTATTTTGTATGTCTATATTACTGCTTTAAAATATATCACATGACAATTTCTTCCAGAATAGAGTTATAAAGTTATTTATGCTTGTCAATCAGATGAATTAAATGAGTTATAGTAATGTATATGTTTGGAACATAGGTTTTTAACACAGATTAGTATGCTGCAGTCAAGTAGATTTTCAAAAACACTTGAATAAATGTTTCATTTTCTATGCCTTCTAAAATAAGACATTTACTTACTACAAGAAACTGCATCATTTAAAATCATTATAACTTACATATTTTATGAATTATAACATAGATATTTAAGTAATTATATAAAATAACTCACATTTAGATGTTAAAGAGTTCATTTTCCTTCACATAATCGCATTTGCATCAGTTCTACTTCCTGGTAGAGTGTTCTTCCTGAATCTGCAATGTGTCAGTGTGATATCTGGGTCAAAGGTCAGATTGATTGCTTTCAGCTTCTCTGTGAGAATATTGAGAGTTGAAGCTTTTGAAACAACTCGAGGACACTGTTCATGAGGTAGCCCACATCCCAGATTGTCTCCCGTAACATTTTGGCGGAAAACTTGTTAAAAACTAGTGACAAACATTCATTTAGCAGTGTAAATGCATCTAAACATGACAAAACCTTCGCAGTGTATTTTACAGGTTATTACAGCTTCTATGTAAGTGAAATTAAGCCCAAAGTTATTAATAAGTAATAAAACTCAATATGTTTGTCCCAACTCAATTTTTATGCAAATCTTATTATTTACTGTGTCTATATGATCAAAAGCATTTCTATATATTAATATGAAAAAAAAAATAAAGAGAAAGAATAATGAAAAGAAAAAGAGAGTAAAAAATAAGAGTGTAAGGCAGAAATAAAAAAAATGTAAGAGAAAGCTATAAGAAGTATATAGAATGGAATATTACTTACTGTTTATATTAATAGATTTAAAAATAAAACATATCATTTACTATTATTTAGTTCTAATTATTATTAGTTAAAGCATGACAGATTATTTACAAACAAGCATAAGCAGTATAATCAAGAAAGTATAATTAGGAATAGCATTTGAAGAACATATAAACTTTTTACAAGGAATAAATACTTTTAGTAAACTGTGCGGTGTGATGTTATCTATTCTATAAAAATAAAGATGATATGATTTATATATATATATATTTCTTCTTCTCTTTAATAGAATTTTATCTTACAGTTTTAATTTAATAATATTTCTTTGATTAGATTGATGATTTGGTTGATGCATATCTCCATGTATTATATACATACCATATACAAACTTGTGATGATGTGCCCTGATTCATCAAGCCCATTTAAAGCGTTGCTATTACAGAACATACATACTTTTTTTTTTTTTAACTAATTTTTTTTTGCTTTTTTGCTCTTGTTATTTGTGTGTTATGTATATTACTATGTTATTTTAAAAAAAGCTTTTTATAAAGAGAAGAAGTTAGTGTGTGTTGTGAAAGTTTTAGTTTTTAAAATCATCATTTTTCATCATCATCGTGGTGGTTCCGTTGTTGTTTTCGTTGTTTACAAGGAATAAATATGTTATTATTCTATTAATCATATTTTCATTACTCTTCTCTCCCTGCCCTCCCCCACCCTTTACCCACTACATAATCTAAATAGAATGCCATTGTTTAAACAAAGAAAAGAAGAAAAGGAGAAAAAAAAGAGAAAAAAATGTATCAAATTACTGACCTTACTTCTCTTTTTCAGAAAGAGAAACAAATTGAATAATAGCTTGTTATTAGTTCCTCAGATATTTTGACTGGTTATGAAACAAAACATTTCTTTGCACACAGAGAATAACTTTGATTAAATCTTTTTCAGAATATTTGTGGCTTTCTGGAAATGCAGGAACTATATTTAAAAAGATTAATAATGAAGTAAAATGATGAGAGAAAAAAAAAACATAGAACAAATCATTTGTTTTTAGTCTCTTCTTCTTCTCTGAAGTCTTCCATGAAGTTTCAGTTGCCAGTCTCTTTAATGAAGGACTAGCCCATTCCATTTCCTCTATTTTATCCAAAATCTTATTTTTTTGATAAACAGTAAAGCAGAGTCTAAGTCATCAAAAATTTTAGGACCATCAGGAAGGAAGATTTTTAGCTTGGCAGGAAACAGAAGGTATGTTTTAAACTGTGCTTTGTTAAGCTCCCTTATTAGTGGCAGAAAAACTTTTCTTTTAGCTATTTCCAAGGAAGAATAGTCATTGTCAAAATGCACAGTTGTCTCATTAATCTTAACAGGAGCTTTAGCCCAAGCAGATTTAAGAACCATCTCTTTATCAAAAGATGATAGAAATCTAATTATAACTGATCTAGGATAGTTTTTGTTAGCGTTAATATTAGCTATAGATCTATGTGCTCTTTCGATACCAAAAGAGAATGCTTCTGGTAAGTCTAAAGTTTTAGGGAGCCATGTTGTTAAAAAAGAAGTAATATTGTTACCTTCAATATTTTCTGGCAGTCCAAAAATCCTAATGTTATTGCGCCTAGATCTATTTTCCAGGTCATCCAGCTTTGTTTGTAAATGTGTATTTTGTTTCAGCAGAAACTCAATGTTGATTTCTTCTTCTTGGATTCTATTTTCCATGTCATTCACAGCTTCTTCTATGCCTGTCATCTGGATCTTCTGTTGTTGCAGGTCTATATGTAACAAGTCTATTTGTTTTGTAGTTTTTTCTATGAAGGTATCTATTTTATCCATCTTAGCAGTAAGTTGCTGGATTATAGTTATCAGAGACTGAAGTTCTTTCTTGATGCTGGAGTCTTGAGAATTTGTCTTACTGGAACTCATTTCAGACTGATAAGCTGACAAGAAAATTTCCAAAGTGATTTCTGACAGGAATATTGTTAAAATTTCCTTTCTTTTTTAGATATAGTTCAAGAACTATATATAACAAACATGTTTAGAAAGAAAATTACTTCAAAAATTAATTTTTTAAGTAATTAATTCCTGTCAGTGTAATGAAATTGGTGGAGCTGAACAAATCTGCTGCTATCCTGTGTTCATCCTTGGCCACGCCCCAGTTTCAAATTTCTGGTGTCTCTCAAGTTATGCTATATGTTTAGACAAATACACACAAAAAGGTGCATTATATTCAATAATATGTCGGATAAGATCCAGATAAAAGGAATTCTTATATTCAGTGCTGATACCATTGAAAATTAGTTGAGACAGATAAAAGGCTTTCCAAACTATTGTAGAGGTATTATAGTCAAAATATAAAGAATTATCAGCAAGATTGCCTAAATTCCTTGTACCAGTGTTTGGTTGGAGAAGTATATCACTTAAACAATAAGTGAAGCTGTTTTATAGAAATGTACATGGCACTGATATAACTCAATGTTTCAAAGCAAAACCTGACATAATCATTCTCTTTTGACAAAATTAAGTAGTAGTCATTACTGTTTCTACAGACATATCCAATAACTGATAAGGAGAAGTGGGAGAACAGTTATCAGTAATTGGTTTCGCAACCAGAATAACAACTGGAACACAGTCTAGTTTTTATGTGTGACATATACTCTCTAATAGGCTAGGATTTTAGATTTTATTAGCTTCTACCTAGCAATGTTTCTAATTGATACTTTCTCCAAACTGTCTCTGCATTCTGTTGAGAAGACAGCAGTTTCTACAGGTGCATATAACTCCTGCTTAGTAGTGACACATCCAGGAGCTTGATGTATTGGAAATTCTAACAACAACTACTTCTTTTTGATATGAATGGTTGTCTTTTGGATTTTGAATATGAATTCTTTTCTCTAGGTATCTGCTTTAATAAAAATGTGACAGATTGCCCATAATATTCTGATTTTCCTCTATAGTTTGCCATGTAGCTTGAATTCTGCTAATCTGTTCTTGCTGAAATAGAGCTGAGGATACCAGCAACTTTGTCCTAATTCTCCCTATCAAAACTGAGAAGGCATACACTTGAATTAAAGTTATGTGTTTCTATAAAGAAGAAATATTTGACAGTATTTCCAATTTGAATTGGTAACATTTTTTTTTCAGTTTACCTACACCAGCAACTTTCTTCTAATTCTCCCTATCAAACTGAGAAGGCAGACACTCCATGGATTGAAGTTATGTGATTCTATAAAGAAGGAATATTGGATAGTATTTCTAATTTGAATTGCTTACAATTTTTTTAGGTTACCTACACCTCATTGTGGTATGTGCAGCTGAAATTCTGACTTAAGTTTATGAAAATGTAGGTTTATTTTTTTAGACTTTGTGAGCCAGAGGTGTACTTATAATATACATATGCATATGTTGGTCACTGACGAGCATTTGTGGAGTTTGAATTTAAATAGGGGAGGGGTGTGGGTCAACCCAGTTCATGAGGGGGGGTTATGGGAGTTTCACCCCTATGAAAAAAACATGTTTTTTGTTTGTTTGTTTGTTTGTTTTGTATGTTTTTGGGAGGTTGTACTTTTCAGAAATTATTTTCATAAATGTATAACAAGTATTCTTTGCCTTGATTGGACATTGGTAAATCCATTTTCTCATTATGTATATATATATTTTTTATAACAACAATCTCAACAAATGAAATCATGGTCATACCTCTCAACCTGGAACTATCAAAAAGCTGTACAAAGGCCCATGAAAAATAGGAACAAATCTGTACGACGATTAACACAAAATTTGCATGCATAATTACGTAACCCCTCCCACTCCAATGGAATTGTGAGATATCAACTTTCAAGTGCAAACTGAAGAATAGACAACCAGAATATGGCCCCCAGACCCTGTAGTAAACGGTGACCTTTTTTTTTTAAATGTGTAGCAATAATATTCACTGGGAAGGGAGAAGTTGATGAATGTTATAATTTTGTTTTTGGTGACTTGCAGTATGTGGGTTTTGTGGTAAAAGTAGGGCATTTAATAGTAGGCAATAGTCTAATCTTAGCAAAAGAATATTATAGTTTGCTACTTGCTAGGACCTCCAAAAGTCATTCTCCATGGCCTACTGATCAGTGATGTAGCTAGATTTTATGCCACCTGGGGCTGTCTGAGTTTGTCACCCTTCCCCCTCACAAAATCATGGTCGACTGGGGCACCCCCATACACATCTCTCCCTCCTATAACTATTCCAGTGTCCCATTACTTGTCTATGTTGCCCCATTTACCATAAACACTGTAATGTGCATACTGCTTTTCTTCTACAATGATTATTTGGATTTCATTTAAAACTTTTATTTTACATGTTATAGCACAAACACTAATAGACATCTGTTAAACAAAGCAATACAGTCTTACAATGAAAATATACTTAGCATTAAAACTTCTTTGCACTTGAAACATCATTGAAACCCACATTCAAAGAAAATGCATTTGGCCAGGTCCAAACAAAGATTACGTTTGGGCTGTTTTCAAATCATAGGCCCTTTGCACATGAAACACACATGCATTCTTTGATACACCTTCCTGATTGAATTAAATTATATTCCTTGTATTATACAGCATACTAGTTGGAGTACATTTTAAATTTATTGCTATGAACATTTTTCCAGTAAGCAGTGAAACAAAATGCATGAACCAATAATGACAAAACTGCCCAGTTCAGAAAATTTCCATCAAAAAATCTGCTCAAATTTCTACATTCCACAAGCATCAGTAAATATTCACAATCTATGCAGAAGTAAAAGTCATCTAAATAATTCCACATTAAAGAGATCTGTAACTAGTGAAGAGGTTGCTGCTAGCAAACAACTTTATATTTCATTGTTTCATGTAGAAATAAAGTACTTGTTGCCCTTGAGGAATACATTGCTTATGTTACATTAAAAAATGATAATCTACTTAAAGCTAGTAATATTGCAATAGGGAATGGATGGCAAACTGATAACAGGTTCATAGTTACTAGGTATCTCTGCCAAAAAGGACATTCTCAGGACTGCAGCATCCACCCCCTTTAAAGGTACAACACATAACAGTAGCAACAATCCATTTACATACTGTGGGAGTAGAACCCACAGCTGTCTGCATAAAAAGCATGTGTTCTACTGTACCTGTTGTGCTATTAACACAAACAGAGACACACATGAGCCCAAAGAAAATGCAAATAAGATGTTTATCTCAGTAACTGAATGCACAAGCCCAAGGAAAAGAAATTTGTTCCTTACGGAGCCCAAAGCATGGTAGTGCAAATAATTGTCTCTCAATAAACTACACACTTCATATAAGATGTTTGTCTCTCAGTAAACTACACACTTCAAATAAGATGAAACTAGTGCTGCTAGTTAATTCAAATAAGAAGTTATCAATGCCCAAAGCACACACTTCAAAGAGCAGTAAACAGAACTTCAAATAGCATTGGCAATTGTCTCTCAGTAAACTACACAACGTTCAAAAGTCAAACAAGTTGACATTACTAGTGCTAGACAGTTCATTCAAATAAGAAGTTACGAATGCAACTGTCTCTCTACAGAATAAACTGTACTTCAAATAAAAGTAAAGAAAACAAATCTGTTTCTTAATGTGTAATACAGACCCCAAAGCATGCTAATGCATTTAAATAAGAAGAAGTTACCAGTGCAATGTGAGCCCAAAGAAAAATAGCAATGCAGGAAACGGAACTTCAAACAGCAGTAAAGAAAATTTCTTACGGAGCCCAATACATGCTAGTGCACTCAAATAAGAAGTTACTAGTGCAAGGTGAGCCCAAAGAAAAACAAATAATGCAGAAAATGGAACTTCAAATAACAGTAAAGAAAATTTCTTATGGAGCCCAAAGCATGCTAGTGCATTCAGATAAGAAGTTACCAGTGCAATGCGAGCCCAGAGAAAACAAATAGCAATGCAGGGGGTTCAATAATTCAAAATAGAGTGCAAGTACCAAGAAAACCAGTAAAATGCACTTTCAACATTCAAATAAGAAGGTACTAGTGCAATTATCTCTTTTACCCTGGGGAAGAAAAGTGTGCTGTGCACACATTCATTGCAGCTCGACTGCTGCACTTAAATAAGTTTAAATTAATGTTGAATTCTGTCCTGAAGCTGACTTCATCATGCATGCCCTGCAAGTTATGATGTCCCACCCCCAAAAAAAAACTTTAACAAAAGCCTGGGAAATTCAGAAATTAAAGGGGCCAATCAGGAATTCGTGGCATCCCAATAGTTTGCCCTTAAAATTGGTATTTACCGAGGAATTTGGTATAGTTGAGAGGTATGGAGTAGTCTGTGATCCCACATAGCTGTAAACTGCATTATGTTGCTAAGGCTTATTTTTAAATTTTTCAAGAATATGTGACTCAATGATTGTGCAACTCTTGGAATTGTTTACTTTTTTGCTGTGTAAATTGTAGGAGTGTATTCATAAAAGCAACTGAACACAAACCATGAAAAAACAGCGCCAACTAAAACGAAAAACACAACCACTGTGGGTAAAGAACACTGAATTTATTACTGTCACAGATTTAGCGCTTTCGTCCGCTCAATGTCTGGACTTCTTCAGAATAAAAACACAGCACATGCCCAAACACTAAAAAGAGCTCAAAAGACACACCCTATATTCCCAATTAATGATTAAAGCAATATGCATTTAACTAAAACAATTATGCAATGCACAAGACAGTAAAAACAATGATGGTTAATACTGAAAAACAATGCATCAAAATAAAAACATGAACACTAATTAATAATGACATGTCAACTATAATGCTAGCAGAGATTTCAACTTTAAATAACTTGAGATAAAAATGACATCATGTAGTCCTGGATGTCACCCAGCATTAACTCTAAGTTTCCACTTTAACTCAAGGAATTCTAAAATGGTGTCATTGGGACCCCCCTAGGGTCCTGGGTCAAACCTTTTATGACAATGAATTTGAAGGCATGTGTAGGATACATTTTGATATGTTTGAAAAGGGCATTTCATTTGTCCTTCTTCATGATGTCATAACCATATTGATAAACATGATATCTGAAGTGGACATTGTATAGGCAGAGGCAATACACATGCACACAACATACACAACTTTGTCATATGCAGTACATGTTAATATGCTACACGTGGCCTATTCAAGCACCTGCTGTAAGGTCAGACTCCAGTATCCCAAATGTCATCCACACAGCACACATAATATACCTGAGGGGTAGAGGCCTATCATGGAGTGGTGCAACACTCTTCAACACACAACACATTCATGTTAGGCAATGCTCCCTATTGGACACCTTACATACCCATGTAACAATAGCTGTGATATGGTGAATGTAGCCACAGTGCTGCAGTTCAGGTACAGCATGATAGTGGCCAGTCTGGCACACATTAGTGGCCTTGACTGACCACATGATGCTGCCTGATGATAGCTCATGGTACTACACACCATCCAATTACAGTAACTACAGTACTACACATAGCATTCAGTGCTATGCACCTCAAAGGTGTGTACATCCAGCCATGGTATGTATACCTGTGAGTGATGGTGCAAAGGACATTGAAAAGCATTTAATACTTGCACAGCAATGTTGTGTACATGTAAATTTGTGTTCCAGGGTGAGGCCAATCATTGAACAACAACACACATGCATCAAAGCCATGTATACTGCTAGTAACAAGGGCTCTCTACACTCACACTGCATGCTGTTGAGCAACATTCATCCTGTATGCTGACACATGTGATATGACTCTTTGGCTTGGGATACTGTACCCCACCATCAACCACTAATGATTATGTTTTGGATTGCTGTGTGTGTGTGTGTGTGTATTTGTGTGTGTGTGTGTGTGTGTGTGTGTGTGTGTGTGTGTGTGTGTGTGTGTGTGTGTGTGTGTGTCTGCTTTAGTGAGGAGTGTATTTGTGTTAATGTGTGCATGTGTTCATGAGTTTATGTGTTCATGTATGCATGTGTGCATGTGTTCATGTGTTCATGTGTTCATGTGTGCATGTGTTCATGTGATGATTTGTTCATGTGTGCATGTGTGCTGACATCATGTACAGGTTGTAAAGTGTGTTTCCTGTCTTCCTCTCACAGGTGCTGAGGTTGGGCTGGTTGAGTGCAGCAGGGAACCTGAAGTCACTGCCACAAATAGTGAAAATGATGATACATGTGTTGTGGCACAGGCAGGTTTGACAGGGTCTGTCGTTGGGCCACCAATCCACAGAAAACACCTTTCCACCCCATCTATTCACACATTCATACTGCCAATACATCCCTCAACATCAATGGCCTTAGCTGAGGGACAGCATACAGTGGGCATTGACCAGGATAGTGTGGTAACTATGGCACATGCATCCCCACACAGCAGCCATACCCAGATCTGGAATGGTAACAAATAGGCAGATGTCCAGGGGTTCTCGTGGGAGCACTGCTGGTCATAATGCCCCTGGCAGATGTGCTCCCACAGGTCTTACAACCTCACATATGTTCTGGGCTGTAATGCAGGCACAGGCACGTATGGAATGGTACACCAGGCAGGGACTAAGGGTGCAGAGGGCACATAACAGTGCTATAAATGACAGTATCCATGACCTTGCCGGTTCCATCCATAATTACACCGAGGTCATTGATAGACGTTGGTGGGAGACATTAAATGTCCTCCGCAATGTCATGTCCATGTGCCAGAACAGTGCAGCATGGTACAGACATTGACGTGGACATATGCCAGCAACATCAGCAGCTGGCAGTCATTGCGGACGGCCCTCAAGTTACAGCCGCTCCCGTAATGGCAGTACCAGCCCCAGCATTGTTGGGGCTGGGCTGTCAATAGACCATCCTAGAAGATCACGTGCATGTGGCGCTGGCCAGTCCCAGCAGGGACCTGGGTCCAGTCAATATCCCTCTGACTCTGATGATAGTACCCAGTCTGGCTTAGTACCAGATACTGTCCGTAGCACCCCTGCCAGGCACAGGTACCATGTCCATGGCCAGAAACGGTGATCTGTACAGCCTGGCAGGTACAGTCTGTGGCTGTTCCACAACCTCCCGTATATAGCAGCCACATGGTGGAACTGTATGCATGCAGACACACACACATAAACCAAACACCTAGGGCTAACACATGCACACACACATTACATCAATATTGGCCCATGCTGTACTGTTGTCCCTCACACACACACACACACACACACACACACACACACACACACACACACACACACACACACACACACACACACACACATGTTGATTGGATGGCTCAGTGTAGGGCTCTGGCAAATCAACAACACACCCTGTGCATATGATGAAACTGTGCCACGTCCTGTCATCTGTAACATTGATGCAGGAACAGGCTAGCATGGTGCTGATGCACAGGGTGACTTAATAGCAGTGTAGCAATGTTAGCATGTTGTCTACAGTAAAGTGTAATGATATACTTGTAGGTATATCTGAGCAGGCATGATGCATTAAAACTATGATTGACATTGTAGTATTGTTTACACCAGTGTTAATTCCAAAAATGTATTGTCCGCCCACGTGCCACTTGGCTGATGTGTTTAGTTTTGGCAGCATGTGTTAGAGAGTGGACAGTACTTGTGTGATGTGTACAGTACAGATTTGCAGGTGTACATTTGTGAACATGGTGGAGGTGCACCGTCTGCATGTACGTGCATAGTGGACACATGGGAAGGGTGACATGCCCTGTATTACACAGTGTTAACACTTCATAGTTTCTATTGGTGGCCAGTTTACATTTTACTACACATATGTTTTAACATGGGTACACGTGTGTATGACATGGTTTGACACTGTGCTGTGGGTGATACTGTTACTATCTGTCATTAGTTTGCATTCTGGTAGTATACACAACCTCCACAGCCTGACTATAACCAATCGTTAGATGATGTCTTGACAACTGACACACTTTAAATAACTTGATATAGAAATGACATCATGTAGTCCTGGATGTCACCCAGCATTAACTCTAAGTTTCCACTTTAACTCAAGGAATTCTACAATGGTGTCATTAGGACTCCCCTAGGGTCCTGGGTCAAACCTTCTATGACAATGAATTTGAAGGCATGTGTAGGATGCATTTTGATATGTTTGAAAAGGGCATTTCATTCGTCCTTCTTCATGATGTCATAACCATGTTGATAAACATGATATCTGAAGTGCCTGATGGTCTTACCTATATAAAAACAGGTACAGTTATTACAGACTGCAGCATGTACCACCCCCTTACTGTCACAATTGAATTTATTTTGTAACTTAATCATTCCATATCCATGTTTGAAAAGTTCTGCACCCTCCAACATCACTTTACATTGGGTGCAGTGTCCACATTTACTCGTTTTACCTTTCTTGGAACTCCCCAAACACCTTTCAATCATAGTTTTTAAACAAGCCTCTTTCTTGTATACTATGTTTGATCTTTCACCTAATTTACTGGCAACCTCCGGGTCATGTTTAAAAATAGACCAACATTTTTCAATGACAAATTTAATTTCCCTGAAATGTCCATTGTAAGGCAAAATCAAAGCTTTGTTGTAATCAGCATTACCTTTGTCATGTACATCCTGACTAACTGTAGGTGTACTAGTGAAACCCAAAAGGAGCTTGTAAAACCCACCCTGTCTCTTTCTCTTCACTTCATCAAATATTTCATTTATGAAATCTTGGGGGTAACCTCTTATGTGGAACATGTCAAATAATTTAATGCATTCAACCAAAAACTGGACATCTTCACTCACAATCCTGGCAAGTCTCACACATTTCCCCTTAACAATGGATTTTTTTTCTGATGAGTGGGATGCCAGCTCTGGAAATGCAAATAAGAGTTGGAATGAGAGGGTTTCCTATACAGGTTGGTCTCATATTTCTTGTCAACCCTATTCTTAGTCAAGGTTACATCTAAGAAGTTGACTTGCTCTAGATCCACAGTCATGGTGAACTCCAAGAAATCAGTGGAGGAGTTGAGAAATTGGAGAAATGTATCCAACATGTCAACTGAATCCACCCAAAACATTATGATGTCATCTATAAAGCATCTATACAGACACCAACAATCCTTGAATTCTGACGTGAATAACACATTGGTTTCCCCAAAAGCCATGACTATGTTGACAAACGTTGGTGCACATACAGCACCCATGGCAACACCATTGATCTGTCTAAATAATTGCCCTTCAAAACTGATGAAATTGTTCTTGAGGACAATTTCCATGAGTGAACTCAAAGTGACACTTTTGTCATTCCCTATCTCAGTGTGTAAAGCCAAATATTCATAAAACCAATCTATCTTTCATGTAGGATAGTGGTGTACAAGTTTTAATATCAATACACATAAAAACTAAGTCATTGTTGTACAATCCATCTGTCACCCAATTCAAAAAGTCCCAGGAGTCCTTCAATAATGGAGAATAATCAATAAAGGTGTTCTTTAATGCTTGGTTGATGTACCTGGCTATAAAAAATGTCTTTGATCCCTTAGCATCAATAATGGGTCTCAAGGGAGGTTCAGCCAAAGATTTATGAATCTTTGGGAGATCAAAAATCGTGGGAGTCCTAGGATGTTGCACTTTCATATACTCTAGGTCACTAAGAGTGATTTGGCCATTGAGAAACAAATCTTCTAGGGCCAAATCAACCCTGTAAATGGCCACATTCATTCCATTTAAAGAAATGTCCTCATAGTTTGCTGACAACAGCAATGAAAGGATTTTGTTGATATAATCATCCTTACTCATGACTACAAGGCCACCTCCCTTGTCCGGTTTCATTATTCACTGGGAGGTATCTGACCTAATATCCTTGAGTAATGTGGCTTCATCACTGGAAAAATTAAAGTGAATAGGAATGGGACATCTCACTATCTTCCTGATTTCTTCTTCACATAAAGTTTCAAAAATAGCAACTATGGGATGCAAAGGAGGACTGTACGTGCTGGGGCTCCTGTTATTCTGATGCAGTACACTGTCTACCCCTGAGTTACCAAACAAAAGACCAAAATTAAATTTCCTGGAAAACAATTTAAGTTGTAATAAAATCTGATCTGTTCTGGCCCTTTGAATGGGAACAAAAGTTAGGCCTTTCTGAAATAACTCAGCCCAGCTACTAGAAACTTCATGGTGACTGTAGTTATATATGTGTAAATCACCTAATGAGTTGATACAACTGAATGTGCTGGTTGATAATTCAATGCCAATTGTTCTGCCTCCTCAAGTCCATGTATCTCCCCCTCCTCATCACCTTGTTCCCACTCCAACCTTGTTGGTAGTGGTTGGAGCTGTGGTTGGGGGGACCCTGTTGTCTGTAACCATTGTTGTTGTTGTTGCCCCCCCCTGGTTCATTAACCTTTCTGATCTCCTCAGGAGGGGTGGGTCTAAAAGGGCCTGTTCACATTCAATTATGACACCATTGTCACTATGTCCAAACAACACATTACAGTCATTACCATCAGCAAAAGCATTGTTAGATTTGTCAGATTTGTTAATAGGGGGTTGGGGGTAGGCAATATTGGTCTCATATTCCCTCAAGTCTCTGTTGTACTTCGTGATTTTTTTGGCTTTCAGTTCTTGAATAAGTTAATCAGCTTTGCAGAAAACAGCTTTATACTGGTCAATTTTAACATCAAAAAGTAAATCATTCTTGAGAGAAATGTCCAAAGTTTCTATAGATTTGTTCAAGTCAAACATTTGTTTGGCATAGTCATTAATAAGTACTTGTAGAAGCTCACAACCATGTCTATTAAATAAAATAATCAACTCACAATGTAAGTCTGAATCCTTCACCAACCCTGAAGGAAATTACCACATTTTCAAACCTTTAGGCAGACATTCCACTTTCAGGCATTCCTGTAAATAGTCTCGTTCTAACTGTAATTTATGAAACTTAATGACTGATTCCTGAAAAGTTTTCAAATGTTTATCCACTGTCTCCATGTTCAAAGTATTTCCTTGTTGAAACCCATTGAATAGATCCTTATTTAACCAAGTATTAAGGTTAAAAAGAGAAATGCTGCTTCTCTCGCTGTTCTCTGTGCCTGCAGCAAGTGAACTGGCATGACCTTGCATCCTGACATTATCTTGGACAGGCAAAACAGCTCTTCCTTGTCCTGGGGGGATCTCTGAGCTGTTACTGGAACCAGAAAGTCTAAAAAACCCCAAATCATTTCTGTTATTAAAACACACACTTCCGTGTTTAGGAATAGCACCCAAACCGAGTGCACAGTCAGCACGCTGTGTCAATTTCTGAACTAACACAGTTAAGTTGTTCAGAGAATTAGTCAGTCGATTAAGTTACAAAAGAAATTCAAATGTAACAGTAAGGGGGTTGTATATGCCACAGTCTGTAATGACTGTACCTGTTTTTATATAGGTAAGACCATCAGGCACTTCAGATATCGGGCCGGATTCACGAAGGCTTGCACGGAGTCTAAGGGTAGTGTAAGACTCCATGCAGCCAACATGTCTGCCAAGCAATCCAGGAACAGTGGCAGGGGCATGCAAGAGAGCTCCTAAAATGACTCTTGCATGGACAGGGTTAGTTTATGCAAATTACCTCATTTGCTGCTAAAAGCTATGCAAATGAGGTAAATGTGCAATCCAGGAAGCAATAACCTGTCCGAGTAAGAGTAGTTTTATTTGCAGACATGTACTCGGTTGGCAACTGAGTACCATTCTGCAAATAGCAAAACGGAGCCATGACAGCTCCAAATAAAGGATGCATACAGTTGATGAAGCATGCCAATGGCCAAATATATGACCATTGGCATTTTTATGTGTTGCAAAATAATAAAAAGTAATTTTTTTTCCTCAATTTCCAATGTTTAAGCATAGCGCAGTGCCGCACAAATGTGCGGCACACTAAAAAAAATCAGAAAATCAAGAATTTAAAAGCCACAAATATGATATAATTTGAAATATTCATCTGCCATGCAAGTGAATGGCAGGCTGAAGACAACATGGCTACTGAGTAGTGGTTGCTAAGGGGGGAAGCTCAGTGTGAGAGATGTAACCAAGCATTAGTAGGCAATCCTATGCAAATGAGGATAAGGATAGTGAATCCCAATATTTCCTGCTATATGAACCATGTCCCTAGAGTGTAACAGTAGCATAAGAGGAGAAACAGAGTAGAAGATGGGTGACATCATGAGGGGGTATGTATCAAAAAGACTGTAAGCTTATTGGAGCAGAGTGGCATGTGTTTGCTGTGAGTTATTCAGGACTAGGAGAGGTGTGTCTACAGTTGTCTAAACTGAAACCCAGAAACAGAAGGCGTACACTGTGGCTACAACAAAAGTTTCTTGCAAAGATGCTTACACTGTGGGTGCACGTGTGCATGCCTGTAAACCCGTGTAAGCCTGTGTGCGTGTGTGTGTGCCCGTGTAAGCCTGTGTTAGGCAGTCTAAGCTTCTATACACAAATGTGCACCTGCCTAAGCCTGTGTAAGCTTGTGTAAGCCTGTGTGCATGCGTGTGCGCTCGTGTGCACGTGTTTGCACTTGTTTGCATGGCGCTGCCCCCTGTGGAAACAGAAAGGGAACAGGAAGGAAAAGAAGTAGTAGGAAGTTAACCAAGGAGAACTAGCAGAGCTGCCAGGTGAAATCAATCAGAATCAGCCAATTACACAGGCAGTACAGTAGCCCAGCCCAGCCCAGCACTTAAAACTGTACAAACAACATTCCCCCATGTTTTTCTCAGAAACACTGCAACACTGCAGTCAACAAAGAGAAGTGAAAACTTAAAAAACTTAAACTGAGACATAAAAATGTTAGGGGCTGCCATTGCTGTTATAAGGCAACATGTGCAAGATGCTGAGGGTGGTGCCATTGTGAATGCTGCTGAGCAACCCACAGTGAGGAGACGGAGAAGACTGTACAGACCCAGGGTAACCTACCAGGGGCTACATGAGCTGGAGGTAGTGGAGCACTATAGAGTGGACAGAGAGCTCCTGCAGCAAATTGTTGAGCTGTGCAGGCCACGCCTCATACACAGAACCAATAGAGGGGAACCCATCCCAGTGGAAACCAAGGTATGTGTTGGCCTAAGAATACTAGCAACAGGTACCTTCCAGAGACCAACTGGTGATATGATGGGGATTTCACAGACATCAGCATCCAGGGTACTGCACCAGTTCCTGAATGCCATGGCAGCACATGTCGGTGATCATGTATATTTCCCCAATTCTCGTGAGGTATTGGCCAGCAATATGCATCTCTTCCAGCAAATAGCGGAATACCCTGAGGTAGTGGGTGCAATTGACTGCACACACATACACATCAAAGCACCAGCTGGTGAATGGGGTAGGGTCTACATCAACTGCACGGGCTTCCACTCCATCAATTGCCAGGTCATGTGTGATGCCCAGGGCATAATACTGAAAGTGTGTACCGCCTGCCCTGGAAGTTACCACGATTCCCATATCTGGCATCTGTCACAGCTGTACCAGACATTTGCCAATGGGGACATCCCTGAAGGTCATCTAGTGGGGGATGGTGGATACGCACTGGAGCCGTGGCTGATGACACCCATCAGAAATGCACACACACCTGAACAAGAACTCCATAATGAGACACACGCACAAACACGAAATGTAATCGAGCATGTGTTTGGGATGCTCAAGTCATGGTTCCGGTGCAGGGACACATCTGGTGGAGCCTTGCAGTACTCACCAACTACATGTACCCAAATTGTCATGGTATGTGCCATGCTACACAATATGATCCTGCGAAAACAGCTTCAGCAGGAACAGCATGAGGCAGGGCCAAACACCTCCCCACCATTGCCAAGGCCTGCACAGGCACAGCGTGACTTGGAGGAGGAACAACCTGAGCCTGCCCCAGTAGGCGGAAGGAGGCATGCCCAGTATGCCTTGTCCTTGGCAAAGAGGCAACGCATAGCACATACACTGGCTCAGTAGGAACCATGGAAATGATACATCTCTCTGACTCGCACATAAAATAAAAGGGATGCCTAACTTGACACTACCTGTTTCCAAACATGTGTAGGCAGTGTAGTATGTACATCCAACATAGGCAGCGCTGCATCACCACCTGAGGCATGATTGCCATGTTTTAAGCAATATAAAGCAGTGCTAAGCAGCTTTCACCAATATCTAGTATATGTAAACAAACTTGCTTGTGGAATGTTGGGCAAGTCAGGGCAAGTTGAGCAAAGTCAGTTAAACATGCTCATATCTGCTTTACTGTTCCTTAAGCAGTCTGGTCTGGCCAGCATGAAAATAAAAAGCAGTGACAGGCCTTGAACCCAGGATACTATGCACTGTAGTCACCATATAAACCACTAAGCCATGATAGCATTTCAGTGGCACAGACACAGCAGGACAATTGTACACTAATGCAGACACAAAGCAATGCTGTATTATGCCCCTAAAGAGGCAAATGCTTAACCTTCCCCACACGTCTATGCAGACAGAGAGCATCAGGTCAGGCGTTGTGATGTGGGTTGTGTAGGCTATGAAGTTGCAAGCTAATATACGTGACATTGGACACTAATATCTGTAGTACAGTAGTATGCCTCAAGCCAGTATGATAGGCAACAGTACAGACTATATTGGTGTCCTGTACATAGCAGTGCAGGCAAAGCAAATGTGTATAATTGTCAGGTGAAACCCACATCCTATGTACACCCACAGTAACAATCTGGTGTGTCCATGGGTAGAAATGTACAAAGAATAGCTGTCCCTCCTGTATGTAGAAATGTTGATAAGTCTATGCAAAGTGTCTCCTGGAAGCCCTGCAGGCACAGCATGATCCCTGTTGATCTATGACACAAAGGTGAGCCCTGCTGTAAATATACAACTTGATTTACCATACACATATAGTATAAATGTGTATACTGTGCGTGCTCACACACTCCAACAAATGTAGTGGATTTCATTCAGCATCACACTGAAAGGTCATACTGGGCATGCTCACACACTTAGGCTAAATACGGATGTGATAATAAGGGATCTATGGACAAATGTGTATAGTCATCTCTACTTCCAGAAACACATTCACAAAGTGGTCTAAAAATCCTGCTATGTGTTCACACAAACTGCCAAGGTCTGTGCATGCAGGTCAAAGGAGGTTGCCACAACTCAGCATTCATCAGACCTGGCAGAGAGTACCACAACACACTTGCAATGAATCTGACTAGGCACGTTCAGCAGCTAGAAACACCAATGAAGCACCTTAACAAGAGGATTACTGTCCTCAAATAGTTGCCCCATGCAACAAGACTGAAATGTAACCCAATCTGTACTCTTTTGCATACTGTCTACTCAGGAGATCTCTGCCCAACAGACAGGTCCATGTCATGGTTACACTCAGATCTGTTCTGAGTTACAGCTCAATGGCACTAAATGTACAGAGCCAACTGATATTGCCAACACCCTGGCAGATAGGATCAGTGTTAAATTTACCCCCCTCTCACCCATGAAAGAGCACATGTCTATAACGGAAGACTGCAAAATTGCTGTCATCACGGCTGCACAGGTAAAAAACACTCTCCAAAGCCAGTATCACAGCAGCCATGGGACTAGATAACTTCCCAGGCTGTGTAGTATCTACATCCCTGAAGTAAACATTAACATGGAAGGCCTGTGGCTACTGAAGTTTCCAGAGGACTGCAAACTAGGTGCCATCATTCTAAACACTAAAGATGTGGACATCCTACAAAAGGGCCTCACTGAGACAGATGGCTGTTGTCCAAGCCATGGGCTGTAGCTTAATGCCAAAAGGTGCATTATCATCACCTTTGTTAAAAACACTTTAGCCAAGAACTACAACATAGGTGGTAGTATACTTCACACTGTAAGCATGACAAGAGACCCTGGATCACAGGTGGACAGTGGACACAGCTGTGATGAGCACATTCCCACAATAGTCAGGAAACCCTCTTATGTGGCACACCTCATCACAAAATGTGTCTCATGCAGAATAGAAGAGGACATTGTTCCCCTCTACTCACCACTCACTAGAACTCTAAAAGAGTACAACGTCACTGTTGCTATGTACCTCACAAGACAACTACAACAAATGGAAAGCCAGCAGCAATACCTCACAAAGAGCATTAGTGGCCTGGAATACATGCCATACACAGACCATTGCAAAATGCTACATCTGTACTCCCTTGCATATCGCCTACTCAGAGGTGTTCACTGCGTAACATACAAAGCTATGTCAAACATAGAGCAGTTGGATATGATCCACATAAAACAATCACAATCACCCTGACCTTTGGACCCAAGACCACGAGTGAAATATAAAAGGAAGGGGTGTAGCCATTTACCTTATGGATATCCACACCTCCAGGTTACTGGCACAACATGAGGCCTTGGAGACCATGCAAGTGCAAATAAAATTGGGCAAAGCTGCCCATCAGATTGTAGCCTGTTACAGATCACGTACCTTGCCTCAGGAACATCACTCAGTATTTTGGAGAACAATGGCAAATATAAAGGTCCTATCAAACACCATTATACGAGGAGATTACAACAACCCAAACATTGAGTGGGTGAATTACTCGTATACAACGTACTTTGCCCAATGTTTCCTAGAGTTAAGAAACTCTAACACCCTGGAACAGCTGGTCAGCATGCCCACTAGAGGTGACAACATACTGGACATGATCATCACCAACATGGGGTACCAGTGTTCCACAACAGAGATAAACCCCTTGCTGGTAATATCAGATCATTAAGTAATCACACTGAACATCCACATCCCGCCCCCACACCCAGTCAATGAAACCACTGTTAAGACATCTGCAAAAGCAAACTGCACACTTCCCAAGACCAAAGTGGAACATTCTGAAGACCTCTTGCTATAGGATAATGGTATGCAATTTGAAGAATCATTTACAAGTGCATCCTATGAGCATCTACAGGGATGCATGGAATGAGACATCACAAATAAAACCAAGATGTACTCCTCCAAAAATAGGACAACAAGCAGGTGCTTGTTGTCCATAAATAAGCTAGACAAGAGAAGGAAGAAATGAACACATGATAGATCCAACTTCACTAAAGGAAAGGCATCACTGATCATTATCAGGAAGAAACAATGATAAGCTCTTAAAATAATCCAAAGACGGTGTCTAAAGACAAATAGCCAAGGAATGTGAGAATAACAACCACAAAGCCTTCAGTAGCTATACCAGACATGTAGGTGTTAACTTCCAAATATGCTGTCAGCTACTGAAAAAAGGAATGACATACACCAAACCAACTTTCATTGCCCACACCCAGGGAGACAGGTTCAGTGTAAACTCCCCCCATCACCCCCAAAAGGGCCTGTGTCCATCACAGAAGGATGCAGAGACCCAGACGTCATGGACATGGAGGTAAAGACAGCCCTCACCAAAGCTAAGAACATAGCATCAATGTGACTGTATGTTGTCCCAGGCTGCGTCTTACACTAGGCCCATAAGTAACTACACCCTCACCTACATTCACTGTCCCGACTCAAGCATACCACAGGCTATGTACCCAAAGAATGGCATACAGTGACAGTCATCCAGCTCCACAAAGGGTGTGCCAAAACAGAACCTGGATACCATTGCCCAATATGTGTACTCAGCCTGGTCTACAGAGCTATTGAGCAAATTGTCATGGAACCCATACACTGAGACATTGGAGATCTCCAGACACTGGACTCTACACAACTTCACCTTGTTAAAGGCAGAGCCTGCCTCCCAAACTTAGTTGACTTATTTAAAACAGTTACCATGAACATAGATGGAGGTGAAAGTATTCCACACAGCCCACCTGGACCTCACTAAGGGCTTACCACACCATACCGCACTTTGTCATCATGGACAAGTGTACCAGCTTGAACATAAACAGCTATGCCACAGGATGGGTGGCCAAGTGGCTCACAGATCAAACACACATGTTCATAGTTGTAGGTGCCATGTCCAACTCTAAGCCCGTCACAAATGACATCACACAGGTCTTGGTCCTGGGACCCCACCTGTTCAGTAGATACTGCTCAGCGGTACAGGAAACTCAACTGAGTGCAGTGAGATCATATTCTGATTTCAGGCACTCCTACTGTGTACAAAGAGAGCATCTGGGAAACAGAAAAAAAAAAGCTTGTTTCCTGCCTTTCCTGTTAAGTGGTATAGAATATTTGTAGGCTTCTGAGCCCCCAAGCCCTTCTGTGTTGGAGGGAAGCCTTCTAGCTTAGTTTTTTTTCTTATAACTAGCCAGTTTTCTAGTTTCAGCACTCAAATCTGTTTCTTTGATCTCAGCACTTGTTGAGAAAAAAAAAAATTTCATCTGCTTTTACTGTACTTGTGTTTCTACCTACTTTTTTTACTTTTGCATCATCTTAAAAGTACTCAATTGTATTTATTACTGCTTGGTGTAACTCATTCTAAGCCTTTTGGTTTAAACACTTGGGCTTCGGACCAGTTGTTTTGCAATGAGATGGTTTGTGGTCTGCACTGTAGTGGCAGAACAGGTAGCTTACATCCTTCTAGGTTGGGAACTGCTGATTGAGGGCTCAGTGTCTGTTATTCTAAAAGTGTATTAATTCTGGTTTAAGCACTTGGGCTTTCAGACCAGTTATTTTACATTAAGAGGGTTCGTGGTCTGCACTCTTGTGGGAGGAGAGGCTGGACTCTGCCCTTCTGAGCTGGGAATTTCTGGTTGAAGGCTTATAGTGCATGCATATCTGAACTGCTTCTTACTGAAGTTGGTGCACCTTGTTTGCTGTGGCATAGACTGGATTCAGGCCTGCTGGATCTAGCTTTGTTTGTGTAACTTGAGCACTAATCCAGGCATTCTCTAAAGTATTCAATTGTATTTATTACTGCTTGGTAGTAACTTGATTAAAGTGTAGCTATCATTCTAAGTCTATTGGATTAAGCACTTGGGCTTCAGACCAGTTGTTTTACATTAGGAAGGTTTGTGGCATGCACTGTGGTGGCAGGACAGGTAGCTTTCATCCTTCTAAGTTGGGAACTGCTGATTGAGAGCCCAGTGTCTGTTATTCTTAAAGTGTATTAGTTCTGTTTTAAGCACTTGGGCTTCAGGCCAGTTATTTTACATTAAGAAGGTTTGTGGTCTGCACTCTTGTGGTAGAAGAGGCTGGACTCTGCCCATCTGAGCTGGGAATTTCTGGTTAAAGGTTTATAGTGCCTGAATATTTGAACTGTATCTTACTGAAATTGGTACACCTTGTTTTCTGTAGCATAGACTAGATCCAGGCCTGCTGAATCTAGCTTTGTTTATATGCTTGTTGTTTGTTTGCTTGTTATTTCCCTGGAACGCTAATTCCACCTAATACACGGCTTCTCAACGCTTCTGTGGATCACTAGTGATATCTGCATTGCTTACTGTACTTATTTCCTTGTTCACTTGAAAGAAAGTTACTGTTTGTCATTTTTGCATTTAAGTTACCTGTAACACATTGCACTTATGTTACCTGACACTTGCTCACTAAAGCAATTATATAAGTCAGCACTAAAAATTAAAAGCACTACACCCTCACTCCCCACTGGCCCTGGTTTTCAATTATTAGGGAATTCTCAATATTATTCTAGCATGTCCAAAGGTCAGTTGTCAATCTCTTCTCCGGTCCAGCTGGTGAATCTGGGAATCTTGAGGCAATGTTACAACTGCCTCATGTAAAAACCTTTTTAAAAACCCAAAACCAAAAACCCTTCCCCTCCCAACCCCCACACACACACACACACACACACACACACACACACACACACACACACACATACACACACACACACACACACACACACACACACACACACACACACACACACACACACATACATGTTGATTGGATGGCTCAGTGTAGGGCTCTGGCAAATCAACAACACACCCTGTGCATATGATGAAACTGTGCCACGTCCTGTCATCTGTAACATTGATGCAGGAACAGGCTAACATGGTGCTGATGCACAGGGTGACTTAATAGCAGTGTAGCAATGTTAGCATGTTGTCTACAGTAAAGTGTAACGATATACTTGTAGGTATATCTGAGCAGGCATGATGCATTAAAACTATGATTGACATTGTAGTATTGTTTACACCAGTGTTAATTCCAAAAATGTATTGTCCGCCCATGTGCCACTTGGCTGATGTGTTTAGTTTTGGCAGCATGTGTTAGAGAGTGGACAGTACTTGTGTGATGTGTACAGTACAGATTTGCAGGTGTACATTTGTGAACATGGTGGAGGTGCACTGTCTGCATGTACGTGCATAGTGGACACATGGGAAGGGTGACATGCCCTGTATTACACAGTGTTAACACTTCATAGTTTCTATTGGTGGCCAGTTTACATTTTACTACACATATGTTTTAACATGGGTACACGTGTGTATGACATGGTTTGACACTGTGCTGTGGGTGATACTGTTACTATCTGTCATTGGTTTGCATTCTGGTAGTATACACAACCTCCACAGCCTGACTATAACCAATCGTTAGATGATGTCTTGACAACTGACACACTTTAAATAATTTGATATAGAAATGACATCATGTAGTCCTGGATGTCACCCAGCATTAACTCTAAGTTTCCACTTTAACTCAAGGAATTCTACAATGGTGTCATTAGGACTCCCCTAGGGTCCTGGGTCAAACCTTCTATGACAATGAATTTGAAGGCATGTGTAGGATGCATTTTGATATGTTTGAAAAGGGCATTTCATTCGTCCTTCTTCATGATGTCATAACCATGTTGATAAACATGATATCTGAAGTGCCTGATGGTCTTACCTATAAAAAAACAGGTACAGTTATTACAGACTGCAGCATGTACCACCCCCTTACTGTCACAATTGAATTTATTTTGTAACTTAATCATTCCATATCCATGTTTGAAAAGTTCTGCACCCTCCAACATCACTTTACATTGGGTGCAGTGTCCACATTTACTCGTTTTACCTTTCTTGGAACTCCCCAAACACCTTTCAATCATAGTTTTTAAACAAGCCTCTTTCTTGTATACTATGTTTGACCTTTCACCTAATTTACTGGCAACCTCCGGGTCATGTTTAAAAATAGACCAACATTTTTCAATGACAAATTTAATTTCCCTGAAATGTCCATTGTAAGGCAAAATCAAAGCTTTGTTGTAATCAGCATTACCTTTGTCATGTACATCCTGACTAACTGTAGGTGTACTAGTGAAACCCAAAAGGAGCTTGTAAAACCCACCCTGTCTCTTTCTCTTCACTTCATCAAATATTTCATTTATGAAATCTTGGGGGTAACCTCTTATGTGGAACATGTCAAATAATTTAGTGCATTCAACCAAAAACTGGACATCTTCACTCACCATCCTGGCAAGTCTCACACATTTCCCCTTAACAATGGATTTTTTTTTCTGATGAGTGGGATGCCAGCTCTGGAAATGCAAATAAGAGTTGGAATGAGAGGGTTTCCTATACAGGTTGGTCTCATATTTCTTGTCAACCCTATTCTTAGTCAAGGTTACATCTAAGAAGTTGACTTGCTCTAGATCCACAGTCATGGTGAACTCCAAGAAATCAGTGGAGGAGTTGAGAAATTGGAGAAATGTATCCAACATGTCAACTGAATCCACCCAAAACATTATGATGTCATCTATAAAGCATCTATACAGACACCAACAATCCTTGAATTCTGACGTGAATAACACATTGGTTTCCCCAAAAGCCATGACTATGTTGACAAACGTTGGTGCACATACAGCACCCATGGCAACACCATTGATCTGTCTAAATAATTGCCCTTCAAAACTGATGAAATTGTTCTTGAGGACAATTTCCATGAGTGAACTCAAAGTGACACTTTTGTCATTCCCTATCTCAGTGTGTAAAGCCAAATATTCATAAAACCAATCTATCTTTCATGTAGGATAGTGGTGTACAAGTTTTTAACATCAATACACATAAAAACTAAGTCATTGTTGTACAATCCATCTGTCACCCAATTCAAAAAGTCCCAGGAGTCCTTCAATAATGGAGAATAATCAATAAAGGTGTTCTTTAATGCTTGGTTGATGTACCTGGCTATAAAAAATGTCTTTGATCCCTTAGCATCAATAATGGGTCTCAAGGGAGGTTCAGCCAAAGATTTATGAATCTTTGGGAGATCAAAAATCATGGGAGTCCTAGGATGTTGCACTTTCATATACTCTAGGTCACTAAGAGTGATTTGGCCATTGAAAAACAAATCTTCTAGGGCCAAATCAACCCTGTAAATGGCCACATTCATTCCATTTAAAGAAATGTCCTCATAGTTGGCTGACAACAGCAATGAAAGGATTTTGTTGATATAATCATCCTTACTCATGACTACAAGGCCACCTCCCTTGTCCGGTTTCATTATTCACTGGGAGGTATCTGACCTAATATCCTTGAGTAATGTGGCTTCATCACTGGAAAAATTAAAGTGAATAGGAATGGGACATCTCACTATCTTCCTGATTTCTTCTTCACATAAAGTTTCAAAAATAGCAACTATGGGATGCAAAAAAGGACTGTATGTGCTGGGGCTCCTGTTATTCTGATGCAGTACACTGTCTACCCCTGAGTTACCAAACAAAAGACCAAAATTAAATTTCCTGGAAAACAATTTAAGTTGTAATAAAATCTAATCTGTTCTGGCCCTTTGAATGGGAACAAAAGTTAGGCCTTTCTGAAATAACTCAGCCCAGCTACTAGAAACTTCACGGTGACTGTAGTTATATATGTGTAAATCACCTAATGAGTTGATACAACTGAATGTGCTGGTTGAAAATTCAATGCCAATTGTTCTGCCTCCTCAAGTCCATGTATCTCCCCCTCCTCATCACCTTGTTCCCACTCCAACCTTGTTGGTAGTGGTTGGAGCTGGGGTTGGGGGGACCCTGTTGTCTGTAACCATTGTTGTTGTTGTTGCCCCCCCCCCCTGGTTCATTAACCTTTCTGATCTCCTCAGGAGGGGTGGGTCTAAAGGGGCCTGTTCACATTCAATTATGACACCATTGTCACTATGCCCAAACAACACATTACAGTCATTACCATCAGCAAAAGCATTGTTAGATTTGTCAGATTTGTTAATAGGGGGTTGGGGGTAGGCAATATTGGTCTCATATTCCCTCAAGTCTCTGTTGTACTTCGTGATTTTTTTGGCTTTCAGTTCTTGAATAAATTAATCAGCTTTGCAGAAAACAGCTTTATACTGGTCAATTTTAACATCAAAAAGTAAATCATTCTTGAGAGAAATGTCCAAAGTTTCTATAGATTTGTTCAAGTCAAACATTTGTTTGGCATAGTCATTAATAAGTACTTGTAGAAGCTCACAACCATGTCTATTAAATAAAATAATCAACTCACAATGTAAGTCTGAATCCTTCACAAACCCTGAAGGAAATTACCACATTTTCAAACCTTTAGGCACACATTCTACTTTCAGTCATTCCTGTAAATAGTCTCGTTCTAACTGTAATTTACGAAACTTAATGACTGATTCCTGAAAAGTTTTCAAATGTTTATCCACTGTCTCCATGTTCAAAGTATTTCCTTGTTGAAACCCATTGAATAGATCCTTATTTAACCAAGTATTAAGGTTAAAAAGAGAAATGCTGCTTCTCTCGCTGTTCTCTGTGCCTGCAGCAAGTGAACTGGCATGACCTTGCATCCTGACATTATCTTGGGCAGGCAAAACAGCTCTTCCTTGTCCTGGGGGGATCTCTGAGCTGTTACTGGAACCACAAAGTCTAAAAAACCCCAAATCATTTCTGTTATTAAAACACACACTTCCGTGTTTAGGAATAGCACCCAAACCGAGTGCACAGTCAGCACGCTGTGTCAATTTCTGAACTAACACAGTTAAGTTGTTCAGAGAATTAGTTAGTCGATTAAGTTACAAAAGAAATTCAAATGTAACAGTAAGGGGGTTGTATATGCCACAGTCTGTAATGACTGTACCTGTTTTTATATAGGTAAGACCATCAGGCACTTCAGATATCGGGCCGGATTCACGAAGGCTTGCACAGAGTCTAAGGGTAGTGTAAGACTCCATGCAGCCAACATGTCTGCCAAGCAATCCAGGAACAGTGGCAGGGGCATGCAAGAGAGCTCCTAAAATGACTCTTGCATGGACAGGGTTAGTTTATGCAAATTACCTCATTTGCTGCTAAAAGCTATGCAAATGAGGTAAATTTGCAATCCAGGAAGCAATAACCTGTCCGAGTAAGAGTAGTTTTATTTGCAGACATGTACTCGGTTGGCAACTGAGTACCATTCTGCAAATAGCAAAACGGAGCCATGACAGCTCCAAATAAAGGATGCATCCAGTTGATGAAGCATGCCAATGGCCAAATATATGACCATTGGCATTTTTATGTGTTGCAAAATAATAAAAGTAATTTTTTTCCTCAATCTCCAATGTTTAAGATATGCAGTGCACAAATGTGCGGCACACTAAAAAAAATCAGAAAATCAAGAATTTAAAAGCCACAAATATGATATAATTTGAAATATTCATCTGCCATGCAAGTGAATGGCAGGCTGAAGACAACATGGCTACTGAGTAGTGGTTGCTAAGGGGGGAAGCTCAGTGTGAGAGATGTAACCAAGCATTAGTAGGCAATCCTATGCAAATGAGGATAAGGATAGTGAATCCCAATATTTCCTGCTATATGAACCATGTCCCTAGAGTGTAACAGTAGCATAAGAGGAGAAACAGAGTAGAAGATGGGTGACATCATGAGGGGGTATGTATCAAAAAGACTGTAAGCTTATTGGAGCAGAGTGGCATGTGTTTGCTGTGAGTTATTCAGGACTAGGAGAGGTGTGTCTACAGTTGTCTAAACTGAAACCCAGAAACAGAAGGCGTACACTGTGGCTACAACAAAAGTTTCTTGCAAAGATGCTTACACTGTGGGTGCACGTGTGCATGCCTGTAAACCCGTGTAAGCCTGTGTGCACGTGTGTGTGCCCGTGTAAGCCTGTGTTTGGCCGTCTAAGCTTGTATACACAAATGTGCACCTGCCTAAGCCTGTGTAAGCTTGTGTAAGCCTGTGTGCATGTGTGTGCGCTCGTGTGCATGTGTTTGCACTTGTTTGCGCGGCGCTGCCCCCTGTGGAAACAGAAAGGGAACAGGAAGGAAAAGAAGTAGTAGGAAGTTAACCAAGGAGAACTAGCAGAACTGCCAAATGAAATCAATCAGAATCAGCCAATTACACAGGCAGTACAGTAGCCCAGCCCAGCCCAGCACTTAAAACTGTACAAACAACATTCCCCCATGTTTTTCTCAGAAACACTGCAACACTGCAGTCAACAAAGAGAAGTGAAAACTTAAAAAGCTTAAACTGAGACATAAAAATGTTAGGGGCTGCCATTGCTGTTATAAGGCAACATGTGCAAGATGCTGAGGGTGGTGCCATTGTGAATGCTGCTGAGCAACCCACAGTGAGGAGATGGAGAAGACTGTACAGACCCAGGGTAACCTACCAGGGGCTACATGAGCTGGAGGTAGTGGAGCACTATAGAGTGGACAGAGAGCTCCTGCAGCAAATTGTTGAGCTGTGCAGGCCACGCCTCATACACAGAACCAATAGAGGGGAACCCATCCCAGTGGAAACCAAGGTATGTGTTGGCCTAAGAATACTAGCAACAGGTACCTTCCAGAGACCAACTGGTGATATGATGGGGATTTCACAGACATCAGCATCCAGGGTACTGCACCAGTTCCTGAATGCCATGGCAGCACATGTCGGTGATCATGTATATTTCCCCAATTCCCGTGAGGTATTGGCCAGCAATATGCATCTCTTCCAGCAAATAGCGGAATACCCTGAGGTAGTGGGTGCAATTGACTGCACGCACATAAACATCAAAGCACCATCTGGTGAATGGGGTAGGGTCTACATCAACCGCACGGGCTTCCACTCCATCAATTGCCAGGTCATGTGTGATGCCCAGGGCATAATACTGAAAGTGTGTATTGGCTGCCCTGGAAGTTACCACGATTCCCATATCTGGCATCTGTCACAGCTGTACCAGACATTTGCCAATGGGGACATCCCTGAAGGTCATCTAGTGGGGGATGGTGGATACGCACTGGAGCCGTGGCTGATGACACCCATCAGAAATGCACACACACCTGAACAAGAACTCCATAATGAGACACACGCACAAACACGAAATGTAATCGAGCATGTGTTTGGGATGCTCAAGTCATGGTTCCGGTGCAGGGACACATCTGGTGGAGCCTTGCAGTACTCACCAACTACATGTACCCAAATTGTCATGGTATGTGCCATGCTACACAATATGATCCTGCGAAAACAGCTTCAGCAGGAACAGCATGTGGCAGGGCCAAACACCTCCCCACCATTGCCAAGGCCTGCACTGGCACAGCGTGACTTGGAGGAGGAACAACCTGAGCCTGCCCCAGTAGGCGGAAGGAGGCATGCCCAGTATGCCTTGTCCTTGGCAAAGAGGCAACGCATAGCACATACACTGGCTCAGTAGGAACCATGGAAATGATACATCTCTCTGACTCGCACATAAAATAAAAGGGATGCCTAACTTGACACTACCTGTTTCCAAACATGTGTAGGCAGTGTAGTATGTACATCCAACATAGGCAGCCCTGCATCACCACCTGAGGCATGATTGCCATGTTTTAAGCAATATAAAGTAGTGCTAGGCAGCTTTCACCAATATCTAGTATATGTAAACAAACTTGCTTGTGGAATGTTGGGCAAGGTCAGGGCAAGTTGAGCAAAGTCAGTTAAACATGCTCATATCTGCTTTACTGTTCCTTAAGCAGTCTGGTCTGGCCAGCATGAAAATAAAAAGCAGTGACAGGCCTTGAACCCAGGATACTATGCACTGTAGTCACCATATAAACCACTAAGCCATGATAGCATTTCAGTGGCACAGACACAGCAGGACAATTGTACACTAATGCAGACACAAAGCAATGCTGTATTATGCCCCTAAAGAGGCAAATGCTTAACCTTCCCCACATGTCTATGCAGACAGAGAGCATCAGGTCAGGCGTTGTGATGTGGGTTGTGTAGGCTATGAAGTTGCAAGCTAATATACGTGACATTGGACACTAATATCTGTAGTACAGTAGTATGCCTCAAGCCAGTACGATAGGCAACAGTACAGACTGTATTGGTGTCCTGTACATAGCAGTGCAGGCAAAGCAAATGTGTATAATTGTCAGGTGAAACCCACATCCTATGTACACCCACAGTAACAATCTGGTGTGTCCACGGGTAGAAATGTACAAAGAATAGCTGTCCCTCCTGTATGTAGAAATGTTGATAAGTCTATGCAAAGTGTCTCCTGGAAGCCCTGCAGGCACAGCATGATCCCTGTTGATCTATGACACAAAGGTGAGCCCTGCTGTAAATATACAACTTGATTTACCATACACATATAGTATAAATGTGTATACTGTGCTCACACACTCCAACAAATGTAGTGGATTTCATTAAGCATCACACTGAAAGGTCATACTGGGCATGCTCACACACTTAGGCTAAATACGGATGTGATAATAAGGGATCTATGGACAAATGTGTATAGTCATCTCTACTTCCAGAAACACATTCACAAAGTGGTCTAAAAATCCTGCTATGTGTTCACACAAACTGCCAAGGTCTGTGCATGCAGGTCAAAGGAGGTTGCCACAACTCAGCATTCATCACACCTGGCAGAGAGTACCACAACACACTTGCAATGAATCTGACTAGGCACGTTCAGCAGCTAGAAACACCAATGAAGCACCTTAACAAGAGGATTGCTGTCCTCAAATAGTTGCCTCATGCAACAAGACTGAAATGTAACCCAATCTGTACTCTTTTGCATACTGTCTACTCAGGAGATCTCTGCCCAACAGACAGGTCCATGTCATGGTTACACTCAGATCTGTTCTGAGTTACAGCTCAATGGCACTAAATGTACAGAGCCAACTGATATTGCCAACACCCTGGCAGATAGGATCAGTGTTAAATTTACCCCCCTCTCACCCATGAAAGAGCACATGTCTATAACGGAAGACTGCAAAATTGCTGTCATCACGGCTGCACAGGTAAAAAACACTCTCCAAAGCCAGTATCACAGCAGCCATGGGACTAGATAACTTCCCAGGCTGTGTAGTATCTACATCCCTGAAGTAAACATTAACATGGAAGGCCTGTGGCTACTGAAGTTTCCAGAGGACTGTAAACTAGGTGCCATCATTCTAAACACTAAAGATGTGGACATCCTACAAAAGGGCCTCACTGAGACAGATGGCTGTTGTCCAAGCCATGGGCTGTAGCTTAATGCCAAAAGGTGCATTATCATCACCTTTGTTAAAAACACTTTAGCCAAGAACTACAACATAGGTGGTAGTATACTTCACACTGTAAGCATGACAAGAGACCCTGGGTCACAGGTGGACAGTGGACACAGCTGTGATGAGCACATTCCCACAATAGTCAGGAAACCCTCTTATGTGGCACACCTCATCACAAAATGTGTCTCATGCAGAATAGAAGAGGACATTGTTCCCCTCTACTCACCACTCACTAGAACTCTAAAAGAGTACAACATCACTGTTGCTATGTACCTCACAAGACAACTACAACAAATGGAAAGCCAGCAGCAATACCTCACAAAGAGCATTAGTGGCCTGGAATACATGCCATACACAGACCATTGCAAAATGCTACATCTGTACTCCCTTGCATATCGCCTACTCAGAGGTGTTCACTGCGTAACATACAAAGCTATGTCAAACATAGAGCAGTTTGATATGATCCACATAAAACAATCACAATCACCCTGACCTTTGGACCCAAGACCACGAGTGAAATATAAAAGGAAGGGGTGTAGCCATTTACCTTATGGATATCCACACCTCCAGGTTACTGGCACAACATGAGGCCTTGGAGACCATGCAAGTGCAAATAAAATTGGGCAAAGCTGCCCATCAGATTGTAGCCTGTTACAGATCATGTACCTTGTCTCAGGAACATCACTCAGTATTTTGGAGAACAATGGCAAATATAAAGGTCCTATCAAACACCATTATACGAGGAGATTACAACAACCCAAACATTGAGTGGGTGAATTACTCATATACAACGTCCTTTGCCCAATGTTTCCTAGAGTTAAGAAACTCTAACACCCTGGAACAGCTGGTCAGCATGCCCACTAGAGGTGACAACATACTGGACATGATCATCACCAACATGGGGTACCAGTGTTCCACAACAGAGATAAACCCCTTGCTGGTAATATCAGATCATTAAGTAATCACACTGAACATCCACATCCCGCCCCACACCCAGTCAATGAAACCACTGTTAAGACATCTGCAAAAGCAAACTGCACACTTCCCAAGACCAAAGTGGAACATTCTGAAGACCTCTTGCTATAGGATAATGGTATGCAATTTGAAGAATCATTTACAAGTGCATCCTATGAGCATCTACAGGGATGCATGGAATGAGATATCACAAATAAAACCAAGATGTACTCCTCCAAAAATAGGACAACAAGCAGGTGCTTGTTGTCCATAAATAAGCTAGACAAGAGAAGGAAGAAATGAACACATGATAGATCCAACTTCACTAAAGGAAAGGCATCACTGATCATTATCAGGAAGAAACAATGATCGCTCTTAAAATAATCCAAAGACGGTGTCTAAAGACAAATAGCCAAGGAATGTGAGAATAACAACCACAAAGCCTTCAGTAGCTATACCAGACATGTAGGTGTCAACTTCCAAATATGCTGTCAGCTACTGAAAAAAGGAATGACATACACCAAACCAACTTTCATTGCCCAGACCCAGGGAGACAGGTTCAGTGTAAACTCCCCCCATCACCCCCAAAAGGGCCTGTGTCCATCACAGAAGGATGCAGAGACCCAGACGTCATGGACATAGAGGTAAAGACAGCCCTCACCAAAGCTAAGAACATAGCATCAATGTGACTGTATGTTGTCCCAGGCTGCGTCTTACACTAGGCCCATAAGTAACTACACCCTCACCTGCATTCACTGTCCCGACTCAAGCATACCACAGGCTATGTACCCAAAGAATGGCATACAGTGACAGTCATCCAGCTCCACAAAGGGTGTGCCAAAACAGAACCTGGATACCATTGCCCAATATGTGTACTCAGCCTGGTCTACGGAGCTATTGAGCAAATTGTCATGGAACCCATACACTGAGACATTGGAGATCTCCAGACAATGGACTCTACACAACTTCACCTTGTTAAAGGCAGAGCATGCCTCCCAAACTTAGTTGACTTATTTAAAACAGTTACCATGAACACAGATGGAGGTGAAAGTATTCCACACAGCCCACCTGGACCTCACTAAGGGCTTACCACACCATACCGCACTTTGTCATCATGGACAAGTGTACCAGCTTGAACATAAACAGCTATGTCACAGGATGGGTGGCCAAGTGGCTCACAGATCAAACACACATGTTCATATTTGTAGGTGCCATGTCCAACTCTAAGCCAGTCACAAATGACATCACACAGGTCTTGGTCCTGGGACCCCACCTGTTCAGTAGATACTGCTCAGCGGTACAGGAAACTCAACTGAGTGCAGTGAGATCATATTCTGCTTTCAGGCACTCCTACTGTGTACAAAGAGCATCTGGGAAACAGGAAAAAAAAAGCTGGTTTCCTGCCTTTCCTGTTAAGTGGTAGAGACTATTTGTAGGCTTCTGAGCCCCCAAGCCCTTCTGTGTTGGAGGGAAGCCTTCTAGCTTAGTTTTTTTTTCTTATAACTAGCCAGTTTTCTAGTTTCAGCACTCAAATCTGTTTCTTTGATCTCAGCACTTGTTGAGAAAAAAAAAAAATTTCATCTGCTTTTACTGTACTTGTGTTTCTACCTACTTTTTTTACTTTTGCATCATCTTAAAAGTACTCAATTGTATTTATTACTGCTTGGTGTAACTCATTCTAAGCCTTTTGGTTTAAACACTTGGGCTTCGGACCAGTTGTTTTGCAATGAGAGGGTTTGTGGTCTGCACTGTAGTGGCAGAACAGGTAGCTTACATCCTTCTAGGTTAGGAACTGCTGATTGAGGGCTCAGTGTCTGTTATTCTAAAAGTGTATTAATTCTGGTTTAAGCACTTGGGCTTTCAGATCAGTTATTTTACATTAAGAGGGTTCGTGGTCTGCACTCTTGTGGGAGGAGAGGCTGGACTCTGCCCTTCTGAGCTGGGAATTTCTGGTTGAAGGCTTATAGTGCATGCATATCTGAACTGCTTCTTACTGAAGTTGGTGCACCTTGTTTGCTGTGGCATAGACTGGATTCAGGCCTGCTGGATCTAGCTTTGTTTGTGTAACTTGAGCACTAATCCAGGCATTCTCTAAAGTATTCAATTGTATTTATTACTGCTTGGTAGTAACTTGATTAAAGTGTAGCTATCATTCTAAGTCTATTGGATTAAGCACTTGGGCTTCAGACCAGTTGTTTTACATTAGGAAGGTTTGTGGCATGCACTGTGGTGGCAGGACAGGTAGCTTTCATCCTTCTAAGTTGGGAACTGCTGATTGAGAGCCCAGTGTCTGTTATTCTTAAAGTGTATTAGTTCTGTTTTAAGCACTTGGGCTTCAGGCCAGTTATTTTACATTAAGAAGGTTTGTGGTCTGCACTCTTGTGGTAGAAGAGGCTGGACTCTGCCCAACTGAGCTGGGAATTTCTGGTTAAAGGTTTATAGTGCCTGAATATTTGAACTGTATCTTACTGAAATTGGTACACCTTGTTTGCTGTAGCATAGACTAGATCCAGGCCTGCTGAATCTAGCTTTGTTTATATGCTTGTTGTTTGTTTGCTTGTTATTTCCCTGGAATGCTAATTCCACCTAATACGCGGCTTCTCAGTGCTTCTGTGGATCACTAGTGATATCTGCATTGCTTACTGTACTTATTTCCTTGTTCACTTGAAAGAAAGTTACTGTTTGTCGTTTTTGCATTTAAGTTACCTGTAACACATTGCACTTATGTTACCTGACGCTCACTAAAGCAATTATATAAGTCAGCACTAAAAATTAAAAGCACTACACCCTCACTCCCCACTGGCCCTGGTTTTCAATTATTAAGGAATTCTCAATATTATTCTAGCATGTCCAAAGGTCAGTTGTCAATCTCCTCTCCGGTCCAGCTGGTGAATCTGGGAATCTTGAGGCAATGTTACAACTGCCTCATGTACACAGACAACCCTCTCCTTCTCCCAACAAATTCCAACACATGTGAGAGATGCAACCATATAGCCAAACTGGAGGCTAAGTTCTCTCAACTCAGTACTGGCATAACCAGTCAGGAGGAGAAGGAAACCACACTCACTACAATTCCAGTCTCACATAGACCTACCACGACAGCAAACCAAACACATAATCACACAAAACATACTCGGAGGCTCTAAATAAAGATCTGCCAAAGCAGCAGAGACCTCCAAAGCAGACACCCAAGCAGCCGCTACCCCAAAACAAAACACGTGCAACACATATCTCACAAAGCCAGTGTGCCAAACAGTCACAGCCCTTAAGACTAAACAACACACCTGATACACTTGTAATAGGTGACTCTATCATCAGGCACACTGAAGTCCCGCTCACCAGGCTGAACAAGGAGAGGGTCACGGTGAGCAGCCTGTCGGGCACTAGGATCTGCCACATAACACAAGCACTCAGGTCACTCCAAGGCAAGTACAAATATGACTCAGTCATTGTCCATGCTGGTGTGAATGACCTGAGACGTACCTCCCTGGACTACATGAAAAGAGACATAAAGGAGTTCTCTGAGCATGTAGCCCAGGCCGGTATGACCCTGACATTGAGTATCATCTTACCCTCACCAAGAATGATGCCACAATATGAAGACAAGATGATCAATTTCAACAATTGGCTTAAGTACTGGTGTCATTCAAAGGGGATCCAATGCCTGTCAGCTTGGGATGATATGCTCGACAAGCCACGATGCTTCGCTAGGGACGGCTTGCACCTGTCACCCCTGGGCTTTCGGATATTGGCAAAGGCTCTTGCTACCCCATAGTGCCTTTTTTAGGCAAGGCTCAAAAGACAAACCCACCTCCATAGGTCTCACAAGGGATAAGAAACTAAGAGTAATGCTACTCAATGCCAGAAGTCTAAACCTCAAGATGCACGCTCGAAACTCTCCTTAGCATGGAGAACATCGATATCTGTGCAGTAACAGAAACCTGGTTCAGGGCTCCCAAGAGCACCCCAGCACTACCAGGTTATACCTCATACCATGCTTTTCGGCCCCAAAACTTGGACCGAACCACAAAGAGGGGAGTATCGATATTCATCAAAGATACCCACACCTCCAGGTTGGTGGCAAAGCACGAAGCATCAGAGACTATCCATGTGCAACTAACAGTGGGTAAAACTGCCTTCCAGTTTATAGCCTGCTACAGACCACCCTCCCAAACCCAGGAACCCCACCCGGCCTACCTGAGAACACTGGAAAATATGAAGGTCTCTCCAAACACCATTATATTGGGCGACTTCAACTACCCAAACATAGACTGGGAGCATTACTCTAGCTCCAACACCCTAGCCCAAAGGTTCCTAGAATTTATAAACTCAAATGCTATGGAACAACTTGTTACCACTCCCACAAGAGGGGAAAACATACTGGACCTGATCATCACCAACATGGGGACTCTATGCTCCAGACCAGAAGTGTATCCCTCTCTGGTAAGATCAGACCATAAACTAATCTCACTGGATAGTCACATCCCGACCCCACCCCCTGCCCAGAAAACCACAGTGAAAAACTTCTCTAAAGCAAATTTCACACTCCTCAAAACTGAGGTGGAATCCTTCAAAGCCCCGGCCTGTGGAAAATATGGCCCAGACCACAGAATCCTTTATAAACGCATTCTATGAACACCTTCAGGAATGCATGGATCATGCGATCGCAAATAAAACCAAGACCCAATCCTCCAAAGGCAGACATCCTGTCTGGTGGACCCCAGCCATAAACAAACTATACAATAGAAGGAGGAAGCTACTAAATGATAGAGCAAAATCCCAAAAAGGGAAGGCATCACTGATCAGTATTAGCAAAAAACTACGGGCACACATAAAATTGTCTAAGGCCAGCTTCAAGAGAAAAATTGCACAGGGCACTAAGGATAATCACAAGGCTTTCTTTAGTTATGTTAGGAGCCTGGGTGGTAATTCCCAGATATGCTCAGAATTAGTCTAAAATGACAAAAATACACGAACCCACAGACATTGCCAACATCCTAGCTGACAGGTTCAGCGCAAACTTCTCCCCTCCCCACCAAAAGGGCAAATATCTATCCCAGCAGAGTGCTGCCCCCCTGACATCTCAGATGCTCAGATAAGAGCTGCCCTCTCCAAAGCAAAAAACACAGCATCAATGGGACCAGATGGTGTCCCGGGCTGCGTCCTACACAAACTCCAAGAAGAGCTAAACCCAAACATAAAACTACTGTTCAATCTCAGCCTTACTACAGGATATGTGCCCAAAGAGTGGCGTACAGCAACAGTGGTCGCTCTCCATAAAGGTGGTGCCTCAACGGATAGTGGAAACTATCGCCCCATAAGCCTGACAAGCTTGGTCTGCAAAGCTATGGAAAGGATCATCATGGACCTCATAAATAAAGATATTGGGGACCTACAAACACTGGATCCTACCCAGTTTGGCTTTGTTAAGGGCAGATCCTGCCTCTTAAACCTGGTTGATTTCTTTGAAACAGTCACCAAGGCCATTGACGAGGGGAAGGTGGTCCACACAGCCTACCTGGACCTCGCAAAAGCCTTCGATACAATACCCCACTCGGGCATTATAGATAAGCTCACCAGCTTAAATATAAACCCCTATGTCACTAGATGGATTGCAAACTGGCTCAAGGACAGAACCCACATGGTTAGAATTGCTGGAGCCATGTCAGACTCCAAACCAGTTACAAGTGGTGTCCCACAAGACTCAGTCCTGGGACCTCTCTTGTTCGGTATATATTTCTCGGAGGTACAGGCCAACATGGAAGGACTGTGGCTGACCAAGTTCGCAGATGACTGCAAACTGGGAGCCATAATCAACTCTCCAGCCGACACAAATATCCTCCAAAAGGGCCTCATAGAAACAGACAACTGGTGCCAGAGCCATGGCCTCAAGCTAAATGCCAAAAAGTGTATAGTCATCCCCTTTGGCAAAAACAAAGTGCCAACAAATTACCACATAAGTGGTAATCCATTAGGTACAGAAGAAGTAATTAGGGACCTGGGGACCCAAGTTGATAGCAATCTCTCATTTGACAACTACATGGCCAAAGTGGTTAGAAAAACATTTTATATAGCCCACCTAATCATGAAGGGATTCACATCTAGATCAGGGGAGGTCATTGTGCCTCTTTACTCATCCCTCTTCAGGCCCATAATTGAGTACAATGCCCCTTTTGGGATGTACCTTACCAGACACCTGCAGCAACTGGAAAGACCCCAAAAGTACCTCACCAAGAAGATCAAAGGGCTCAAACAGATGCCATATGCTGCCCAGTTAAAGAAACTCCAGCTCTACTCAGTGGCATACCGCCTGTTCAGAGGCGATCTATGCCTGACGATAAAGCCATGTCCAACCGGAATTAATGGACATGCTGCACCTCAGAAAATCCAAATCCCATCGAGCTACATGCTCGAGACTTGAACCTCAGCACTGAAATAAATAGGACATGCTGGAGGGACAGATTCATAACCCAGAGGCTCCCTTCACTCTGGAATAAAATCCGAGTCCAGGTTAGGCAGAGTCCCTCATTGACTCTCTTCAAGAGGAATCTTGATGAGTGGATGGGAGATCGTAGGTTTACCCCGGGTATCACTTCTGTGTCACTGTTAGACAGAGGCACAGTATACTAACCTCAAAAAAGGGCATAGCAAAATAAATTTAAAATGGGTGGCGAAAGCCAAACACATTCTGGCTAGGCTTATAAGTGCCCTAGGGCAGATAGCCTAGTATGAACCTATGAACCTATGAACCTATGAAAGCATGGCAGGTGTAAGACTGAAACGGTTTGCAGATGACTGGAAACTGTGGTCCATAATTGACTGTACAGCTGACACAGACATCCTCCAGAAGTGTCTTAGAGAGACAGATACCTGGTGTCAAAACAATACCCTCAAGCTGAATGGCAAAGAATGCATAGTCATCCCCTTTGGGTAATACAAAGTGCACACAAATTACCACATAGGTGGTAATCCAGCATGTACAGAGAAAGTCATTATGGCCCTGAGGACACAGGTAGATAGTAAACTCACCTTTGATGATCACATGTCCAAAGTGTTTAGACATTCCTTCAATGTAGGCCATCTAATGTCACCTAATGTAACCCACTTCGTATAGTCTGTTTATGTCACCATCCCACAAATATACCTGTGGAAAAGAAGACTCCCAGTAATATGTGTAGTGCGTTGTGTTAATGTGTATTCCGCAAGTATCATGAAGTATTTAGTTAGGGGGTTGAATCCTGCACTGGAAAACGGAGTGTGTGGTCTCGTTGGGAAGAAGCAACCTTTTAGGAGAGTAGTGAAACACCTCAAAAGTGTTAATCTAACCTTTGTCAAGTCTGATGTCACCATCCTACAAATATACCTGTGGAAAAGTGGACTCCCAATAATATGTGCAGTGCGTCGTGTTAATGCATGCTCCTCTAGTATCATTAAGTAGTTAGGTACGGATTTGAATCCTGCACTGGACAACTGTGTGTGTGGTCTCGTTGGGAAGAAGCAACCTTTTAGGAGAGTAGTGAAACACCTCAAAAGTGTTAATCTAACCTTTGTCAAGTCTGATGATGTCACCATCCTACAAATATACCTGTGGAAAAGTGGACTCCCAATAATATGTGTAGCGCGTCCTGTTAATGCATGCTCCTCTAGTATCATGAAGTAGTTAGGTAGGGGTTTGAATCCTGCAATGGACAACTGTGTGTTTGTGTGTGGTCTCCTTGGGAAGGAGCAACCTTTTAGGAGAGTAGTGAAACACTTCAAAAGTGGTAATCTAACCTTTGTCAAGTCTGATGATGTCACCATCCTACAAATATACCTGTGGAAAAGAGAGCTTCCCTTAATATGTATAGCATGTCATGTTAATGCGTACTTCTCTAGTATCATGAAGTAATTAGGTAGGGGTTTAAATCCTGCACTTGGTGAGTGTGTGTGTTGTATGTGTGTGACACTGTTGGTCAATGTGTTGTGGGTTTTGCTTTTACTACTGTATGACATATCAGTATGCATTGCACATGTGAGCTAGCTGTGTGGCAAATACATATATGTACATGTTACCTCAATGATTGCATGTGTGGGAACCCTGCTTTCTCCAAGAACACAGCTGTCATCCTTGCCAGACTGTGCTGCTGCTTCCCAGACCTTAGGTCACATCTCTATGCTTGTGACAAGCCCAGTCACTGCAGTGATCCCTGGCCTAGGTCATCTGTGTCACACAAAGTCATTACAGTTCCTACTGGAATGTGTGTGTGAGGGTCTATGGCCGAGGTGTATGTCAGACGTGTTCAAACACAGCAAAGTCTGTCAATGATGACTATTCATAACAGGTGTTGAACAACTTTTGTGGATATGCATGCAGACCCCTCATTGCTTATGTGATCCACCGAGCGATCTCAAAATACCTTTGGAAATGTGATTAACAAAGGACAGATGATGTAACACTTGGTTGCATGTACATATCGCTACCTGTTCATCATGTTGGTGGCTACTACCTATGTGGTACTGTGGGGATAATGTGTTCCGTAAAGGTGGATGACTATGATTAGTTTGGCTTAAAGCTTTCCAGCATGGGTTTGACAACAGGCATCTATCTGTCTGTATGATACCCTTGTGCAGGATGTGTGTGTCATCTGGAGAATGCATTATAGGCCACAGTATGCATCACCAGATGTGGACGGACATATCCTTACTGTGATTGCTTGCACCTAAGAGAGCTATATGCCAAACAGGAGTGGTCTCAGTAATGGGTGCAGGTGAATACCAGTGGTTACTGGCATAGTATAGTACCTGAAGGATCCAAATGCTGCTGTGTTACCTACATCTGTGTGTCGGTTGTCAAGACATCATCTAACAATTGGTTATGGTCAGGCTGTGGAAGTGATGTATACTACCAGAATGAAAAACAATGAACAGATAGTAACAGTATCACCCACAGCGCAGTATCAAACCATGTCATACACACATGTAGTCAGGTTCTGAAATGTGTGTAGTACAATGCATACTGGCCACCAATAGAAACTATGGAGTGTTACTGTGTAATACAGAGCATGTCACCCTGGCCATGTGTCCACTATGCATGTACATGCAGACAGTGCACCTCCACCATGTTCACAACTGTACACCTGCAAATCTGTGCTACTCACATCCCACACATACTGTCCACTCTCTAACACATGCTGCCAATACTGCACACATCAGCCAAGTGGCACGTGGCCGGACAATACACAATTGGAACCAACACTGGTGGAAACACCACTACAATGACAATCATAGCATTAATGCATCATGCCTGCTCAGCTACACCTTCAAGCATATCATTACACTGTACTGCTGACAACATGCTAACATTGCTATACTGCTATAAAGACACCCTGTGCATCAGCACCATGGTAGCCTGTTCCTGCATCGATGTTACAGATGACAGGAGGCGGCACAGGTTTCATCATATGCACAGGGTGTATTATTGGTTTGCCAGAGGCCTACAGTGAGCCATCCAATTGACATGTATATGTGTGTGTGTGTGTGTGTGTGTGTGTGTGTGTGTGTGTGTGTGTGTGTGTGTGTGTGTGTGTGTGTGGGGCAAGAATACTGGAATGGGCCAATGTTGATGTAATGTGTGTGGGTATGTGTTAGCCCTAGGTGTCTGAAGTATGTGTGTGTGTCTGCATGCACACAGTTCCACCATGTGGCTGCCATATACGGGTATTTCTGGGACAGCCACAGACTGTACCTGCGAGGCTTCACAGATCACCGTCTCTGGCCATGGATACAGTACCTGTGCCTGGCAGGGGTGCTACTGACACTATCAGGTACTAAGCCAGACTGGGTACTATTCCCGGAGGTAGATGGATGTACACTGGATACAGGGCCCTGCTGGGACTGTCCAGAGCCATGTGTCTTCTAGGATGTTCTATAGACAGCTCACACCCAACAATGCTGGGGCTGGTACTGGCACTACGGGAGCGGCTGTGGCTTGAGGGACGTCCTCAGCAAATCCCAGCTGCTGATGTTGCTGGCATACGTCCACGTTGACATCTCAACTGTCCCGCACTGTCCTAACGCATGGACATGACATTGCGGAGGATATCTAATGTGTCTCCCCAATGTCTATCAGTGACCTTGGTGTAATGATGGATGGCACCTGCTAGGTCATGGATTCTGTCAATGACGGCAGTGTTATGTGCCCTCTGTGCCCTTAGCCCCTGTCTGGTGTACTGTTCCATACGTGCCTGTGCCTCCATGACAGCCTGAAACATGCATGACGTTGTCAGACCTGTGGCACATCTGCCAGTTGCATGATGAGCAGCAGTGTTCCTACGAGAACCCCTGGATATCTGCCTATGTGGTACCCTTCCAGACATCTGGGTATGGCTGCGGTGTTGGGATGCATGTGCCATGGATACCATACTGTCCTGGCCAATGCCAACTGTACTCTGTCCCTCAGCTATGGGCATTGGTGATGGATGTATTGGCAGTATGATCGTATGCATGGATGGGGTGGACAGCTGTATACTGTCGATTGGTGGCCCAACGACAGACCCTGGCAAACATGCCTGTGCCTCAACACACCTATCAACAGTATCACTGTTTTGCTCAGTGACATCAGTTTCCCTGCTGCAGCGAACCAGCCCAAGGTCAGCACCTGTGAGAGGAAGACAGGAAACACACTTTACAACCTATACATGATGTCGGCACACATGCACACATGCACACATGAACACATGCACACATGCACACATGCACACATGCCCACATGCACACATGCACACATGCACACATGAACACATGCACACATGCACACAAATGCACTCATCGCTAAAACACGCACACACACACACACACACACACACACACACACACACACACACACACGCACACACACGCACACACACACACACACACACACACACACACACACACACACACCACCACCAGCAATCCAGAACATACTCAATAGCGGGTGATGGTGGGGTACAGTATCACAAGGCAAACAGTTATATCACACGTGTCAGCATGCAGGAAGTGGGTTTTCCAACAGTATGCCTTGCCAATAACACTATACATGTCTTTGTTGCATGTGTCTTGTTGATCAGTGATTGGCCTCACCCTGGAATGCACTGTGTACATGGACACAACAGTGCTGTGCAAGTATTATAAGCTCTGCAATGTACTGTGCACCTCTCTCACAGGTATACATACCATGGCTGGATGTGTATCTGTGTGTCACATAGATAGCCATTGCTGATTAAAGCATCTGTGTGTTCAGCAAATAATTGTGGACACAGGATTAGCACATGCATGCTATGTATACACACAGGATGAGTGGTGCATGTTTACCTGATGGAATACCGTTGCTCAACATGGCCATTGTACAGTGGTTATGGTGAGTGTAGGACATTTTGTGGACATGCCAGTGACAGACATGACATGGCATGCTACAACACAACTGCAATATTAAACATCACACAGACACAGTGTGTGTCATGTGACCTATACACTCAATAGTATTACCAGACATATATGTGTCACTTTGAACAAATGGTGATTGCTATGCATATTGTGAATAGGTGCCTATGTTTGCACACACACACACAACACTGAGGTGCATAGCAGGTAATGCTATGTGTAGTACTGTTGTCACTGTAACTAGATGGGGTGTACTAACATGAGCCATCATCATGCAGCATCATGTAGTCACTCAAGGCTACTAATGTGTGCCAGACCAGCATGTACCATACTGTACCGGAACTGCAGTACCATAGCTACATTCACCATTTCACAGCCAGTTGTTACATTGGTTTGTAAGGTGCACAATAGGGGGCATTGCCTACCATGAATGAGTAATGTGTCAAAGAGTGTCACACAGAGACATGTGAGGCATCTACCCCTCAGGTATATTATGTGTGCTGTGTGGATGAAGTGTGGGATACTGTAGTGTGACCTTACAGCGGGCATCCAAATACGCCATGTGTAGCATGTTAACGTGTACTGCTTATGACAGTGTTGTGTATGTTGTGTGCATGTGTATCGACTCTGCCTATCCAATGTCCACATCAGTGTTGCCACAATTCTGTGGGATGCTCTGTGTATTGTATGTGTTTTATGCAGCTACCCACATTACTGGGATGTGCATAGTCTCACAGCAAACATGCACAGCATGCATTATGCAGATGTGTGTTACGTGTACATGACCTACACCTCACCTATGACATGCACATTTAATTAGCAGTAATAAAGGTAGAACACACTCACCAGCATGGGTCGGCTGCCTTGCTGTCACATCAGAGGGACCTACAAGGATATGAGACACTTTGTCAGTGGCAACAACTGTGGCATTGCTACTGTGTGTTTGCAATCGTACAGTAGTACAACGGTTGACAGTCACAGGCCTACAGATTGTATTCCTATTTATTACCATTGCACAACACTAGGCACCACATCGTCTAACTACACAGTACACATCTCACATGAGCATGCTCTAACAATTGAGGTAACAGTAGTCTGCAGCTATGCCATGTTACCTGCACGCTCCATGTCAGCTTGCTGGGTGACTCCGGCCTCCATGATGACACATGTTAGTTGTTGGGATTGTTGTTGGCCAGGAGTCACCTGGCTCAGGAGCAGCTCCTCCACTCTGGTGAGGGGGAATGGATGGCTACCCCCCCTCACCTGTGGCAAGCTGCTGTCTGCAGATATCAGATGCACACTGCCAGACATGTCTAATTAAATCACTGCAGTGATGGTGTACCTGCTCATATGTCCGGTTATGCATGCCTATGTTATTTACCCGACAGACAAGTTCTTGCCACAACGCAGTCCGCTCATGATGGTCCTGGCTTGTTCTAGAGAACAGCAGGGCATACTGCTACACCAGGCTGGATGTTATGACCTCTTCCTCTGCCGTGCTATAGGCAGGATTATGATGGTGGGACATAGCCCTGGAAGACAATGAAACAATATGTGTGAGCAAGTCATGAGGCACACGTATATTTCTAATGTACATATATCAATTAACCGCCATATATAGCAACCTATTGGCTGTCAGAAGATACACACTTTCAATACCACATGTCAGTACTCAACCCACAACTGGCTGACAGTGTCTGGCACACTCTATATATCAAACCACGTTTTGTACAGCAACAAACTTACAACAGTATGTAATACTATACAACAGTACATGGCACACTGTATGCGACACAATGTACAACCTAGACATAAGAGGTATATATCATGCTAATGCATCAGGAAAAGTGTAATCCATTGCAATGATTGTAAGGTCCAGTGACAGTATCACTGGTATACCACACTAGTCATTGATGGCAGACCCCCTGCCAAACATATGTGCACATTTGTGAATATAGGTGGCATACTGCTGTACTACACTATACTTGTTGCTAGATACGCACCTATATTCTGTAACAAACATATGACCAAGACCATGGTACAGGCATACGCACACACACACACATGAGACACACATACCAGACACATAGGTATGGCAATACAGGTGACCTTTACCTGTGTACCTTACAGTACTGTGTGTCAGTAGTTATGAGACTGTATGCCTGAGGTATGTAATCTATGAGGACTACAGTGAACACATGGAACAGTGGTTCCAATCAATGTGGACATAGACCATACTGTGCTGTTTAGGCATACAGCCTCAGGTAGTACTACAGTTCATACAGGGGTTGGATTCACCAGTAGTAACACTCAATAAGCATGCATGTACTGCTTTGGCCTACAATGGGCACCCCAGTCGACAACAAGGGACTATGTCAGAACGTATGGCAAACTGCTTTTTCAGCCTAGCGATTGTATACACATCTTTTGCTGGGATCACAGCTAGGACAAATAATACCATGACAGAAACAGTTTCCCACTAAGCTATCACACATAAACCAAACTCTGACACATTCACCAACACATTCACCATCACACTCAGTCAAACTCACATAGCAATTATTGCAACAAGAACATGTGGGTGTGTATCACTTCATAGGTAGGTAAGAGGCTATTGGCCCTAGCGCCTATAGAAGCCTAGTCATACGCTACTCTGATCTTTGACACACAGGTCATTGCATTTCACATGGTCCTGTCAAGCAGAGACACGGAGGTGAATGCCTGGGTGTATTCTCTATCTCCCATACAATCGCCATGATTATTTATGATGACTGCTAATTAGGAGCTTTGTTTGCTATGGATAGTTGGTTTGTTCCAGAGTATGGGATGTCTCTGAGATGGGAATCTATCCCTCCAGCATGTGCTGTTTATTGTGGTCAGAAGGTTTGAGTCCCTAGAATGTGTAGCACATAGAGATTGTGATCTGTTTATGTGCAGCATGTCCAACAGCTCTGGTTTTTATATAGCTTAGTATGTTAGGCAGAGGTCACCTCTAGGTAGGCGGTAGGCAACACAGTGTAGTTGTGGGTTTGTGAGATGGTCAGCATAGGGCATCTGTTTGAGGCTGGTATTACTCTTTGTGAGGTATGTCTTTGTCATTTCAGTTTGCTGTGGATGTCTTGTGAGGTACATACCACATGGGGCATTATACTCTATAATGGGCTTTATGTGTGATGAGTAGAGGGGAACACTGACCTATATTTCCCTGGATGACACACCTTTTGTGATGAGGTGTGGCAGGTAGACAGATTACATGACTAGTGTGTCACTGTGATTATCGAAGGGGAGACTACAGTCTACCTGTGTCCCATGGTCTCTTATCACACTTTCGGTGTTAGGTAGACTACCACCTATGTGGTAGTTCATGGGTACGGAGTTTTTGCCAGAAGAGATGCCAATGCAGTTTCAACATTGAGCTTGAGATACATTGGTGTATATATAGATATCCATATAGGCACATATACGGTCCACCTTTCATGGTGGCAATATCAATTATGCTAAGGTTGTGAGGTATACTGTTATGTACTAATATTGCACAGTGTTGTGCAGAATACATTGAAGGTGTTCTTAACACATGTAGCTTTAGCAGGCTTCACTGGCTGCAACACTGCAAACCTGTCAATTCATACCCACAGCGTTTAACCACCACATGTCATATACTAGCACTGTATGCTGTCTTGTTAGCCACACATTACAACCTACATTGAAGTATGCACATAACAACCTTCAACAACATATATATGTCCACCCTTCACAAACAGTTGCAGTATGTCCCTTGCTCTATGCACATGTACAGATGCTAACATTTCTGACACAGACTCTCCATATGTGTGTGCCATACACACACAAAGTCTACACTGTTGTAAGTCCATGGACCTCACAGCTGACCTGCTGGGCCTTGCTGCAACATGAACAGGTGTCACATGTGAGCACACAGTAATATTAGAGGTTGAAAATATAGCTGCAAATGCTAGATTAGCATACTAGCCTGGTACAGCTGTTGCCAATGCTAAGCTACATGTTAATATGGCTATCATGCATTTGTTACTCTGTCACATCCTTGTTTATATAACTGTATGTGCTACTCCCCCAAACAGCCATTGCACACACTACTGTACAGAACAGAGATAACATGGATCAGATGTTTGACATTTAATGATGAACTACATTTATCACAGTCATATCCCACTGCACACACCTACACACTGATTTCTGCATGGCAGTAGTTATGCAGGGCATCTGTGCATAGATACATACTGCTGCCACATATGGATGATTCAAAGTATGTAGAGTACTCTTCTAAAACATCTACTACATGCCAGTAAATACATATCAGTTACATACCTTTACTTTGTATGGGTTTGTATTATTACGTTCTGTGTGTGTAGTAATAATTTTTTATATATATATATGTTATTTTTTTTTTATGTTGATTTTTTTTTTTTTTTTGCTGTTGCTGTGGCTGTTGCCTGTTGTTGTTGCCGGTGTCTGTCTGTCTGTGTGTGTCTGTGTGTCTCTCTTTCTTGCTTTCTTGCTTGCTTGTTTGCTTGCTTTATTGCTCTCTCTCTCTCTCTTTCTCTCTCTCTCTCCGTGGCTGCAATGAAATGATTGCATGTGTGGACAGCAAGTACAGCCTGCTTTTATAGGTATCTGCACATGTGCATGTGATGGCCTCTGCACCAGTTGGTGCCCACCATTTACTAATTGCATGCAGCCTGCTGTGTGGTAATTGCAGTACTCACTGTCATAGCAACCCAATGCTATAAATTGCTAGGTCAGGTAGGCGTAGGCCTTTCAGCTTTCCAAAGTGGGGCCCATGCTTGTTTGCTGTGGACACCGTAGTGTAAGTCAGAAGGTTGGTATACTTCATCTAAATGTTGCTAAGGGTGTAGCCAGTTATTTGTATGTTGTACTCAGACTTGAATGTTGCCTCTTCCAGTACACAGTTGACAGTGTAGAATTGTACTCACCCCTAGAAATGTTAACACAAGATACATGGGAGTAGGGAGTTTCTTTACAACATCTATAATATGCTGCCATACACATGTAGTTATTGAGATGTTTCCATTTGGCACATGAACTGTTTGGGAACATCTATACTGTGGATATTAATGTACTCACTTCTGCAGTGTTTCTGCTTTTTACTTTGTTGACATTATCACAGGATGCTCATGAAACTAAACAATTCCAGTACTGAGTATGCCTACCTATATCCTTGCTGTACCTTGAGCACATTGGTATTTTGTACATTTGTGTGGGGATTGTCCTGCTATGATACTGTGTGGGGGTTGTGAAGTGCTGCTGTAACAGTATTTACTGCTAGAATGTCTGGTTCTGTTATCACATTCATGTAATGCAATTCCATAACAACTGCTGGTATAGTTCCACAGAACAGGTTTTGTGTTATGGCATTCCTACCTTTCCTTTATATTCACACATTCTGATGCATGATATATATATTTCAGCACCATCTTACTGTATCGCTACTGTGGTACTGTGTTCTAGTTGTACTTCATGCAGTCTAGTGTGTTCAAGGTCAGGGGTTCGAGACTGGCAGTGTTGTTTTATTTTGCTGCTGAGCAGAACAAGGCCCCTCATATGCAGGGTGACTAAGGCACTTTTAAGCAGTTGTAAGTGGGTTTGTGTGATGCTTAGCAATACTAAGCTAAGCGCACACATGCACCCACTCACTCAAACCCACTTAATACTGCCTAAAAGTGCTTACTCCTGCTAACCCCTGCGCTCATTTCTTTGAATGAAAAGAAAATGGGGAGATAGGAAAGTGGTGAAAAAGGGGCACAAAGAGGGAAAGACAGTAGGGAAAACAGCTTGGGATGTGCAGGACGGGTGTAGGGAAGGTCCATAGCTGCCCATTTCTTTAACAGCAACATATACTTGTAATTTGGAGGGAATTTTGAAGCCTTACACACCTGAGAGAGGGGTGAGGACAACAAAGTATGTTGTACTGCCAATTGAATTTCAGTGTCTGTGACCGGCGGGCATTTGTGTAAAATGGGCAGCTATGTATGGGGTGTACTATTTTTGCGGGAGCAGATTGCCCATTTTTTTTTTTTTACGTGAGAGTGGAATGTGAGGTAGGGGAAGTAAGTATGTTGTGGGAGGTAGGTTGGGAAGGTAAACAGACAAGACAAACAAGATGCATACAGGGGCGGAATATGACACATGGGGTGGGTGAACACAATTGATGGGGAAGGATGTTTGGAAATCGCAAGCCCATGAGCCCACAGATGGTAACAGTGGAACTGAGATGCCCACCTATGGGCATTCACCACTGCACCTTCACAGCCCTGAGGGTGGCTGTGCTGGGGGCTGCGTAGGAGGGGCAGGCTCACCCGTGAGTCACGCCACTCTTGCCTCGAGCTGGCGTATGGGATCAGCGACTGTATGCTCAATCTCCCTACACATCACAGCCCGGACCATTCGGAGGGTGATAGGTGGCCCTCCTCTGGCCATGCTTGCATGGGGGGGTGATCGCCATCCCCTGCAGCGCTTCCACCCAAAGGTGGCACAGGGCCACCGGAGGAGGAGGTCCCAGGCTGGGCACCGGACATGCTGGTGCCAGGTGCCATCGCCAGCAAAGGTGGGAGAGGAGGGTCCACTGGGACTGGCCTTCCCATACGTTCTATGTTTAGCAGGATTTAATGACAATATGGGTTAGTAACAGACAACAGCATTCCAAATTAGTTGTAACAGCATGCAGTAGTATTCCCATTAACCCAACACACAAGAATTCCAACAGTTGAACAGCAAGCATAACACATGCATATTTAGAACAACAGTGGACATTCCAACAACATGCAGGGCTGATTGGTGGCAACAGGCCACCAAGATTGTGGTATGTGAACTGGGCGCATGCATCAAAGTACATGCAGGTATTTATAAACCAATAGGACATATGTCCCAACAAAGTTTGTCAGACTACACATACCCATTTAGGTGTGGATTGCCATTATTTATGACCATAAAGTAGGGTGTGAAAGGATCATTCGATCAACAACTTATATATACTTATAACTTTACTCTATATTCCTACTGACTGCAGGTATATATCCCCTACATGTATTATTACACTAGGCAGTGTCCATTAAATTGTGAAATGGGTTTTGATAGTTGTTTATATACCTGACCTGTATCTGACATACAAACTGTTCAGGATGCAGATGTTACTTCTCTATTTATATATTTCATTTATATTCATATATCTACATATCTGGCTGTCTTCAGGTGACATTATCAGCTACATTTAAACAGACCCCTACATTTCTAGCAGCACACTGACATTTGTGGGGAACACAATCACAAGCTACTCATGTGCCACATTAACCTGTACATGCTAGCCATGAGCCAACAGTTGAGGACTGTATATATGCTTAAGAGCTACTGGCATTCCGTTCATCTACTTTATATGGACCTACACAAGTGTGGATTGACAGCACTTAATACAACTGTACTATTTCCATAATGCAAGGGTACAACAACATATCTTAGAAAGTGACACGGACACAGTCCAGGAATTATACCTTTATTAATTACATTACACACTTTTGTAGTGGCTCTCTCATTCATTTCATATTTAGGTGCATGCAGGATACTTTTATTCCAGACTTATTATACCTTTATTAATGGGTTACAACACTTTTTCATGCTCTCTCACTTATTTTATATTATAATACATGCAGAGACTTTATTCAAGACTTATTATACCTTTATTAATGGGTTACAACACTCTTTTTCAGGCTCTCTCACTTATTTTATATAATAATACATGCAGAATAATTACTAACCTGCCTGGTGGTGCAGCCTTAGCAGCCCATCTGCATAGGCTTGCCGATTCGCAGCACAGACACCTGCAGCTGTGAAGTAAATGAAGGGATATTGAGACATACCTATCCATTATATAGACTACAATAGCATTTCTTACATACTTCAGTCCATGGCTACCTACTCAGTAGTGGGGCATCATGCATGTCATGGGCCTCCTGTATCCATCGGTTCAGTTGGTCCTGCTTCCGTCTCTTCAGGTCTGCATGGTGGTGATGGACCTGCTCACCAGTCTGAGGGACACCTGTGGCACTGGTGAGATCATGAGCTAACCGGTTCCAAGCCTCCGCTTTGTACTCCGTCCCTTGAAACTGGCCCTGCAGGAGTCTTGACTCATGATGGTGAATAAGGAGCCAAACCATGTATTTTGACTCTTCGATGCCCAACTGCTGCGCACAAAAGCGAGTACCCTCTCCAGCACTGGCCATTCTGACTGCAGATGGGAGCTACAACCAGTTATGGAGAGTATCCCCGCCTATGGAGCTTAAATATGCCTCATTTCCCACACTTATTTGTGATTGGCCATTTTTGAAAAATCTCAGCTAACAGCAAACCTGCTTAGCAATGGTTAAACTTCCATTTATAAGTATATGTATGTTAACAGTGCATGTTTATGTGATGCTGTCATGGCTTAGTGGTTCACTACTTTGATTATGGTGCACAGTGTCCCGGGTTCGAGCCTCGTCATTGCTTTTTATTTTACTAATATCCAGACAGGCTAGGGGGTGTGGCTGTGTTTAGGCGACTTTGCTCAACTTTGCTCTACGTTGCTCCATGTTGCCCATCATTGCGCTGGTTAGCGCGGTGCGCAGCTCCGCACAAACCTATTGCGCCAGGTAAAGAGCTGCTTAGCTATGGGCAACTATATTGTGCTAGGTAAAGCACTGCTTAGCTATGGGCAACTATATTGCGCTAGGTAAAGCACTGCCTAGCCATGGGCAACTATATTGCGCTGGGTACAACACTGCTTAGCTATGGGCAATTATATGTCAATGTCCTTAATGCTGCTCACCTTCATATATTTATATATATATATATACATATATATATATATATATATATATATATATATATATATATATATATATACATTTTGTTCACTAATACATAGGCCATTTCAATGCTTTTTACTAAAATTTCATTCATATATGTCAGGAATTATTTTATATACTCATTTAAAACATGAAATAGAAAGGGGAGTGGTGGGACTAGAACCGGGAATGCCTCCTTTTTGTGCAAAGGCTCTACCAGTACGCTATTGCTAATTGGCTTAATTTGCATAAACATTTCTTATTATGCTCTTCGATGTCGAAATTGCTAACTGTAGCTAAGCAATGGGCACACCCGTGCAATCTCGTGCAAATACAGGCAGCTATATCGGGAATTATAAAAGAAAAATTAAAGGTTTACATTTTACAATTACAAAGGGGTTTAGTATGTGGGGATGTGTAGTGTTTGCTATGTGTACACTTCAGCGGACTCGCTCATTGCACTTGTCATTTTCATATTTATATAGTTGCAGGGGCATGGATATTTCACTGCTCTGCAGTCTGACATGCCCCTGCAGTCTTACATGCTCTGTGTTAACCTTCCAGTTGAGTCAACATGCCCTCATGAATATGCATGGCATGCTGACGTCTTCCTATTAGACTGCTGTTCCCATGTAAGACTTATTTAGTCTTACACAGAGAATTACTGAATCCCCCCCCCCAGTATGTTTATCAACACGGTTATGACATCAAGAAGAAGGATGAATGAAATGCTCTTTTCAGACATATCAAAATGTATCCTACACATGCCTTCAAATTCATTGTCATAGAAGGTTTGACCCAGGACCCCTGGGGGGTCCCAATGACACCATTTTAGAATTCCTTGAGTTAAAGTGGCAACTTAGAGTTAATGCTGGGCGACATCCAGGACTAAATGATGTAATTTCTATCTCAAGTTATTTAAAGTTGAAATCTATGATAGCATTATAGTTGACATGTCATTATTAATTAGTGTTCATGTTTTTTATTTTGATGCATTGTTTTTCAGTATTAACCATCATTGTTTTTACTATCTTGTGAGTTGCATAATTGTTTTAGTTGAATGCATATTGCTTTAATCATTAATTGGGAATATGGGGTGTGTCTTTTGAGCTCTTTTTAGTGTTTGGGCATGTGCTGTGTTTTTATGCTGAAGAAGTCCAGACATTGAGCGGACGAAAGCACTAAATCTCTGACAGTAATAAATTCAGTGTCCCTTTACCCACAGTGGTTGTGTTTTTCATAAAAGCAACTGCAAGGTGTACACCTCCCAGTGACTTTTTGAAATTCAGAGGCACTCCCACTACAGTGTTGTTGCATGAAGACATGCAGCAGTGCAATGGACTGTCTCCAAGGCAGTGCTGCATGCTAATGATGCAGTTCATGGGGAGAGGAATAAGCTAATTTTCCATGTGCCCTCCCCATGGATCTGCCTGTGGTAAGCCAAGTAACTCATTGAATTGCTTGGCTGTGTAGCTTAGCATGGCCAGTCCTGGCCACTGACATTAATGAGCACAGCTAAAAGGTTATGTTCAACCATCTCATTAGAAGCGAGAGCTAGGAAATTTAGTAGTAAGGCAATGTTATGGAGGGTATGAGTCACTGTATCTGAGAGGCTGTATATGTGATTGTGTGTCTGCAGTGGGGAGGTAATCATGGGAAAAGTAAGGTAAGTTTGAGTATGCGCATGGATGAATGCATGAGTGTGTCTGTGAGTGGGCTGTATGCATGAGTGATGAATGTGTAAATGTGTGCAATCAAGAGGATGGGTAGTGTGTGTGTGTGTGTGTGTGTGTGTGTGTGTGTGTGTGTGTGTGTGTGTGTGTGTGTGTGTGTGTGTGTGTGCATGCAGTGCATGAGTGCATGTGTGTGTGTGTGTGTGTGTGTGTGTGTGTGTGTGTGTGTGTGTGTGTGTGTGTGTGCATGTGTGCATGTTTGAGGAAGTGTGGCTTGGGGTGATTGTCATACTTTCACATATCCTAAGACTAATGAACAGAGCCTGCAGCAATGGGGCAGGGGAATCAACAGTCACCAGGGAGAATGACAACTATATTGAATGGGAAGACCACTAGCCAAAAAGTATAACTAAATACATAGATCAGGGAGAAACAATAGTCACCAGGGACAACTCTTCCATTTGTGCCTTATCAAGAGTTATATATACAGGGGATCAGAAGAAGAAATCTTAGACTCCAGAAATAGCACCATCTGCTGTGCCTTAATGGCACTAAAATGTAAAAGGGATTGGAAAAGAAAACACTAGGCAGTAAGGAGAATACTTACTTTTATGCCTTAAAGGCACTTACACTTAACATGGTTGGGGGGAATCACTTGCCACATTAAATATCAGCACTAACTGGCCAGTTAATACTACAAGTTTTTTTTTTACATATGTATTGAGGACCTCAGGCATTATTTAATGCCTGAAACAGTTTGTGATATATGAAAGACAGGGACAGGGAACAGTAAATATACCTCTCATCATTGCAGTGGAGGACAGGACAGTAATAGAGACAGATTTAAATTATGCCTCCAACAAACTGAGGAAGTTGGTAGCCTAACAGCTTTTGCACAGCCTTGGATTTGCTGTGGGATTATGAAGTGTGAAACTTTAAGGTCTGCCATTAAGGAATGACTGAAATCTTCCATAGAGTGGAAGACCTATTCTAGCCCAAACATGAATGCCCAGAGATTCCTTGACTTAGGCAGTGCCAAGACATTGAATCAGTTAGTTGACATCCCCACAAGAGGTGAAAATATCCTGGAACTGGTAGTAACCAACATGAGTAGCCACTGTAGCACCCCTACAGTGTCATCCTCCTTGGTAAGATCCGACCATAAAGCTATCACTTTTAAAGTCACCATTACCCCTGACCCCCTCCCCCCATCAGGATCAAATAAAAAAAACTTTTCCAAACTGACTACAATCTCCTGAGAGTAGGTATAAGCAGCTTCACAGCCACCATCCCTTCAGCTGGAGCAAGCACTAATGTCCAAGCCTACAGCAAAAAACTATATGAGCACCTACATAGCTGTATGGACTCAGCAATACCTGATAGGACCAAATCATCTTCCTCAAGGAAGAGTTAGCCTGTTTGGTGGACGGCAGGAATAAACAAACTCTATAATAAAAGGAAAAATTTCTGTCCATGATCAAGAAGGAGTAGGTACCAAGTTGGAAGCAATCTCTCATTTGTCTGAATAAGCCAATAATGTCACTGGTGAAATACTCTAAGGCTAACTTCGAGTCCAAACTGGCCACATCCACTAAGGACAATAACAAGGCCTTTTTCACATACATCCACAGTCTCAAAGGTAACACCCAAATTTGGTCTGAACTGGTGGTCAAGGACACCACATACAGAAATGCCATAGATATAGCCAACATGCTGGCAGACAGGTTAAGTGAAAACTTCATCCCCCGTCCCCCCCTCAGTAAACCAGGGCATCCTCAGCAACTGCCCCCCATCACCAGGGAGCAGGTCTTTAATGCCCTCTCAAAGACAAAAATACGTTCTCCATGAGACCTGACAACATCCCAGGCTACATCCTACATGAACTCAGGCATGAGCTCTCAGCTCCATTAGGCACCCTATTCAACCAAAGCCTGAGCACTGTCTTTGTCCCAGCCAAATGGAGGACAGCCACTGTCATCCCTCTACACAAAGGTGGAATGTCCACTGACCCAGGCAATTATAGGTCCATCAGCCTAATTATCCTGATCTGCAAGGCCATGGAATGATTTATCATGGACCTTATAAACAAGGACATTGGAAACCTCCAAACGCTTGACCCCACGCAGTTTAGTTTTGTCAATGGGAGATCATGCTTATTAAACTTGGTCAACTTCTTTGAAACAGTAACCAAAGCCATAGACAAGGGAAAGATGGTGCACACTGCCTATCTTGACCTAGGCAAAGCCTTCAACACTATTCCTCACTCAGATATAATAGATAAACTCTCCCAGCTAGGCATCAACTTGCATGTTACCAGAAGGGTAGCTAACTGGCTCACTGATAGAACCCACGCAGTCAAAATAGGAGAAGCTACCTCTAGTAGTAGACCCATAGTGAGTGGTGTACCCCAAGGGATCGATCTTGGGGCCTCTACTGTTTGGGATATACTTTTCTGAGGCATAAGCCAAAACCAGTGGTCTGTGGCTGACCAAGTTTGCAGATGACTACAAGCTGGCCCCTGTTTTAAATTCCCCTAGTGATGTGAACATCATGCAAGAGGCCCTTATTCAAACTAATGACTGATGCCAGGATGATGGCCTCAAACTTAATGCCAAGAAATGCATCATTATCCCCTTTGGGTAAAATGGCATCCCCACTAATTATCACAATAATAACAATGTACTAAGCATGCAAGCAGTCATGAGGGACTTTGGCACCCATGTTGATAGCAACCTGACTTTTGACCACCACGTTGCCTCCATTGTGCGAAAGGTTTTCTACATGGCTCACCTTATAATTAAGGGCATTTCATCCAGGAACAAGGAGGTCATACCATCCCTGTACTCTTCCCTTATCAGACCCATTATCAATTACAATGCCCCCTTTGACATGTACCTTGCGTAGCACATGCAGCAGCTGGAAAGACCACAGAGTTCTCTCACCAGGAAAATCCAGGGTCTCAAACACCTGTCCTGTACAGATAGGCTAAAAGACTTGTCCCTCTACTCATACAGACTGCTCAGAGGTGACCTGTGTTTGGTATACAAGGCCATCTCAGACCCAGCCTTGATGGAGCTGCCACATATCCATAAGTCAAAATCCACTCAAGCAACCCACACATAAGGCCTCAACCTGGTTTGTGACATTAGTAGAACTTGTTTGCAGGATAGATTTGTGTCCCAGAGACTCCCCTGTCTGTGGAATAGACTACCTCTCCATGTTAAGCAGAGTACCTCTCTAGTCCTCTTTAAGAGGAACCTGGATGACTGGATGGGAAACAGAATATACACCCCTGGGATCCCACCTAGATGGGAAACAGAAAAAATACACCCCTGGGATCTCACCTGTGTCTCTGTTGGAGAGGGGAAATAGGTGCTGACTTTGTGGGAACATGGGAGTAATTCTTGTCTAGGCTTATACGGGCTTTCAGTCCAACAGCCTAGGCCTAGTATCATCCTATGAACCTATGATGGCAGTAAAAAGGAGACTTTGGAGACATTCTGACAACAGAGGGATGCATATGAGATATGTTTTGTGTGTTTGAATTGGTGTATTGTATATGGGAATGTGAATAAGGGGGGATGCCTATTCTAACATGATGTGGCTGTCACCACTGTTAAATATGGCAGGAAGTGCTGACCTGCAATGCAGTAATTAAGGGTGATTCAGAGACATGCAAATTAACCAATAATTTGTTTTTTCCTCATTACAGCCTCTGAATGCAATGGCGGCATTCTTCAGAAAAAGAGTCTTTTTACAATAAAGCCTAATGCGAGCACTAGGCTTTTTTATGAATACTCTGGATTATTTCTGTTTCTCATTGAATGACTGACTCAGACAGAACTGCTCTCACTATTGTACAGTTAAGAGACTGACACACTGTAAATTCATTGAACTGTGTATTAGTTCATTAATTCTTACAATACTATAATTGTCAGGAAAGCAGTTCCCATGTATCCTGTAAGAGTACAGTCATCTTTACAGGATATTTCCTGTGACTTCTGAAATGAGTATAATCATTGCTGTTCTCAAAGTCTAATTTCTGAAGTCCTGGTAAAGGTTCATTCATAAAACTAATTCTGCAAAATGCATCTATAAGTTGATACGCTTTGTTAAGCATGACAGTGATGTACAGAGCTGGAGTCATTAAGAAGTGTTTACAAATAATTATGAAAAAATAGGACATATTTAAGTTTAAATTAATAATGTAAAAATAGAGACTGATTCTGTCATGTCAGGGGTGGTGTATTTAAACACATACCTCTCAATCGTACTGAATTTCTCAGTATTTCCCAGTTTTTAGGACAAAATAGTGGGGTGCCATGAATTCCCAATTTATTTGCAATTTGCAGTTACAGAGAGCTTTAAAAAAATGTTTATGACTGCAACTCACCTATGACTTGTAGAGTAAGCCAGCCAAACAGGACATTGCATCATCGCAATGACTTGGGCTACTGCTCTGGAAATGACTGCTCTTACCAACCTCTGGTTATTACTTAGATCGTCTGAACTTAATGAAGTGTTATCTGCTGCATAGATAACATTCTGGCAGCACAGTGGTTTCTGATCTCCTTATGGAATGACAACCATCCTTCAGAAAATGCATGCTAATGCAAAACCCATTATTCTATCAACTTTCTAAATTTGGAAGACCAATATTTAAAAATCTGTGACTCTTTTTGCCCCTGTGCAGCCCCACCTACTATTTTGGCTTTGCCCAGAATTCTTGAATGGACGTACAAGTTAAAGTGGACAACAGAGAAATAAAAATAATTGATTTCTATTCTGTAACGGTGGTGCAGCGGTTAGTGTTGCTGCCTTGCAGCAAGAAGTTCTCTGGTTGATCCTTGGCTGGGGTGCCTTCTGTATCGAGTCTTCATGTCCTCCCTGTGGTTGTGTGAGTTTCCTCTGGGTGCTCTGGTTTCCTCCCAAAGACATGCTGTAGGTAGATTGGACACTCTAAATTGGCCCTAGGCATGTGTGTGCCTTCTGTGAAGATTGGGTGCTGGGCTGGCAACTTGACACTGTAAAACTCCACTGCCAATCATGAGCAGACAGGTGATCTGCTGTGGCAACCCTCTAACTGGGAAAAAGCCAAAAGAAGAATGTCTTTATTTCCCCTACCTGTTGGTCCTGATTTCCACCAGTCAAAGCTATGATTCAGGCAAGTCTTCAGGGTGAAGCACTTATATGATCATTTTTCCCAACCCCGATTCCTGTTTTGAGTGATATTGGTAGACATAAACATCTTTCCACAAACTTCTGTCTCGCACTGCAGTCAAGCATTAAACATTTGGGAAAGTTAAGTCGCCATCGATTTTTCAGCAGTAAAGCCTAGCACATGCTGTCCTTATTTCGTATCACCCAGGAATGCCTGCTTTCAAATATGAATGTATTTCTTCCCTTCAGTCTTCTCATAGCATGACGTCGTCCAGCAGCCGGAAATTTTTTTAGCAGTTTTCAGTCACTGGGCATAGGCATTTTACTGAAGGAGTGCCTAGCACTAGTCTGACTGAGTAGACTATGGAGTTCTATTTTTTAAATAAGGTATATGCATTATTTATAGAAACTGACTTTTAGTTATTGCTACACACGGATGTTTCTGCAATCTGTTGTTTTTTTTGTTTGTTTTTTTTATCTTGTTGCTTGCATTGCATTTGTAGCATGGATATTTTAGTTACGCTGCAATTCAGGACCTTCTACAGCTGAAAATGATCACACAAAGACTCTTCCTCCACTCTTATAAATGGCTATTGGAGGTTAGTTTCTGCTGCTTGAATTGCTTCCCACATGAGTTGTTATATTCTCTGCATGCTTAACAGTAGAATTTTACACATGTGCCATGCTGTTTCATTGATCTGGGTTGTGCAATTTGTACAGTCACTTTCTTTTCTGCAGCTCCACCTTCTGTGCAGATAGCCACTGTACAGATACAGTGTAACAGGTTATCATTTTAAAGGGCGCTGCATCGCCATACCTTTTGATATTGTAGTGTGTGTGTGTGTGTGTGTGTGTGTGTGTGTGTGTGTGTGTGTGTGTGTGTGTGTGTGTGTGTGTGTCTCTCTGTGGGAATGGGGACAGGCAGGTGGTGTACAACCAAAAACTTTCTGGATGGCATTTGTTTTTCCAGCATGTGGCAATTCTTTCTGTACTTAAAATGGGTTCCGTCTTCCAGATGAACTAACCTTACAGTACCTTGTGGTCAAGTGCAGCATATTATAAACAGATGGTACTTAATGGCTGGGTCATACTTTCATTTGCATAAATAAACACAAAAGCACATGACACTGCTGATTATACAAACAAAGATACAGCATGGAGAATAACATTTGCACATTCAACCCATTCAAACTATATTTCTAATGGTCTTTACTTTCGTGTTTTGTGTTTTGTCCTGCATTATCATGCTTTGTTTTACAGATACATTTCTGCATTTCATTTTAAGAAATTGAACATGATTTGGTTACACTTTGAAGAAGGGGTTATCTATGTCAGGTAATGAAATTACATGATGATGAGACATTTTATTATTTTAATACTGGGCAGACATCTCCAGCTTACCAAGACAAGTACTGTACTGGATAATTCACGAATGAGAAATTTATTATCAGTGAAATTATATTGTTTGTTAATGTGAATTAATGGCACAGTCATATACTTCTCAATCTCTCAGAGCAAGAAATCAGGACAAAGCAAAAGTAATGGTGGGACAAAGGCCTAAACATAGTGATACATTTTGAATATTCCTCCTGTAAACTCAAATAGTTGCTAGAATAACAGGTTTTGCATTATTATGTATTTTTCTGAGGGATATGAAGTCTGAAATTCAAATGTCTGCCATTATTATTATTTAGTGACTTCAGTCTTTGTATTGGTATCCCATAATTATATTGGAGTGGGTGAGGTTACATGGATATGTATGTAAATTGTATGTTAATCACCACCCCAATTGTTGGCAAGTTGTACTGACTTTTCATGGACCTTTGTCCAAATTTTTTTATGCTTCCAGGTTGAGAGGTATGTTCAAACAGTGGTTGTCAAAACATTGTGGGTTATATGGGCAATGTGAAGACATTCTTAGATGTAAATGCTCTTTTAGTAAAGCAGTTATGACTATTTCCTATGTTATCATAACTGCATTAGTTCCATAAAAATTGTGTGACTTACAAGTAAACAAATGGTGCCATCTTATACAAAACATTATAGGACTTAATGTTGCCACTGATGCTTGTCAGCTAACACAAATAGTTTTGTAGATTAATAATGTCTGAAATATTGTGAAATCATTATATGCATAATTTGTATAGATTCAGCAATAACAAAACACAACAGTATGCTGCCCCCTCTTGTCATATATCACTCGAAAGCTCTTGGACATGTGAATGATTTCCTCACTAATACATTTGATCTATCTTGCATGCTTGCAGAGATATAACCCTTTATTTGACCATAACACTAGTATCTTTGGCAAACAAAATATTTTTTTCTCAAAATTCTGCAACATAAAATCAAGGTTTAGCCCACTGTTTACTAAAACTACAATACGTTACATTTTTTTAATATCACACACCATTTAATGAAGGTGTTTTCAGTACAACCTTTTGGAGTTAAGACCTCAGGAAGCAAGGGGTTTGCTGACTTAGAAGATCTTAGGAAGAAAACATGTTAAGTCAAGTTTGGCACAGACAAATTTGTCACGGGACTGTTTAGTGTGGGATGGGGGCTGCTGGGTGGTAGCTGTGCTAGGTTATCTGGGTGGCAAAGAAGGGTTAGGAAAGGGTTAAGTGAGTTGGGATATGAAGGGAAGTGAGGTAGTATTGAGGGGTGTGGCTTGGGGGGTTTTGAAAGGAAATCCAGATTGAATAAACACATTTGTGTGGTCTTGTTGAGGCAGAATCACTTCCCAGACGAGGTAGACCTTGGGTAGTTATAAAGCAGTAAGGTGAGTACAGTTTTGTTGGGTTATTAAGTTTTTTTTTTCTTCTTCTCTCTCTGGGGTACTGCATAATAAAGGATAAATACAGGGTTAATTGTGGGTTGAGGAGAGAGATTTGGTCGTAGACTTTTGAATATAGTTTGGTTTAAGAGGTTTGTCATTGGATGCTTCGTTGCTAGTGTTAAGTCAGTTTCTCATGTGTGGTCTTGATTTTTAGTTAATTGAGGTCATGATGGCACCAGCTTTTGCGCGGATAGTGATATTTAAGTTGCTCGTTAAGTTATTAAATTTCCCTGGTGGTCTAGTGCTGTGCCATCCACAGAAAGAGGTTTTGTGTAATTATTAAATTTCCCTGGTGGTCTAATGCTGCATAAAAAGAGATATGGTGTAATCTGTGGGATGACAAGGGACTGTTAAAGGCTGGCTGCGCATGTGCAATGGCGCTGGCATGGCGCACAACATATATATAAAAAAATATAGATATATAAATAAATAAATAAATAAAATCGAAGTCTTCTTGGCATAATGTTGGCTCGGCCTAAAATGGCCCCCAAGAGCAGTTATCTCCGTACTAGCCTTTGAAACGTGCATCAAGGTGAAATTGGTAAGTCATATGCAGTTAATTTCATTCCTGGTGGTCTAGTGTTCCCTGGTGGTCTAGTGCTGGTGTACGGTGGTTGTGTGGGATGGCTGTTTGGGTTGTTTGTTTAGTAGGGCATTGTTTAATTCCCTGGTGGTCTAGCTGTGGTTGAGTGCTAGCAGTGGTTGAGTGGGGATGGCGGAGTGCGGTTTGATGGCAATTTAGTACTTTGTTCCCTGGTGATCTAGTGCTGTCGTATGGTGGTTGTGTGGGATGGCTGTTTGGTTGTTGTTCCCTGGTGATCTCATGTGGTTGTTAGGTGGTTGAGTGGGGATGTCAGTGTGTGGTTGTTGGCTGTTTGGGTAGCTTGTTTCCTGGTGGTCTAGTGCTGTGGGGGCAGAGTGGAGATGCTGCATCTTCACGGGCTCTTCTAACTGTGTGGCTTGCCGTGCATGTGTGGTAGTGCAGGGAATCTATGGATTGCCATTTTTTCTGTTAAATAAAAAAAAAGAGAGAACTGAGGAAATCTAGCTGCTGGTGGTTAGCTGATGAGTCAAGGCTATGTAAAAGGGTCTTGGATTTGAGTTTTTTCTCTCTCTCTTTTTCTCTTGTAAGGTCAGTATGTTGGATGCATTCTATAGGGACCTAGTGTTATGTTTGACTACAGTGTGAATGACTGCAGTTCAAATGGATTAGTAGCAGAATAGGTAGTGTACTTGCTTTCTGATGTATAAGGCTGTTCACACAGCATATAGCTGGATTGTTGATACTGTTTTCCTTGCCAGGCCCAGTTATTGAGAGTAATTTTATTGTGTGCCAATTTTATTATCTAACATTACCTTTTGTGCTTCTTTCTAGGTAATCATGGCTGAGGCTTTGAGGCAGAGATGGGCCAGTATTGTAGCACAGGCTGAAGATTTGTTCAAGGACATTCCTGCTGAGGTACCATCAACTAGCATGCAGGGTGTGACCACTCATAAGAAGTGGCAAATGACTGCAACCTGGGCACCCACGGCAAAGACAGCCAAGCAGGCAGCATCGGTGGAGATGGCTATGGAGGTAATGATGCCCCCCCCTTTATCAGCTGAAGGTAAAAATTCATCAAGCTTGGGGGGGGTGAGGAAGCTGGAGCAGGTGAGGGAGATGAGGTAGGGGGCAGTGAGGTTGTCCAAATGGGGGTTACTGGGTAGGGGTTTGGAGGCCTTAGCCAAGTGTGGAGGGGTTTTTGAGGATACCCTGTCATTGTTAGATCAGGAGTTAGGGCCTGATGTACTTGAGGTGGGTCTGACTTTGGATTACAGCTGGGGGATTTGTTGACGTTGCAGGCCCTACGGCAAGAAGGGGCTCCCATTTTATTTATCCCACACATATCTCTGCTAGTGAAGGAGAAGATTTGAAAAGGGGAATTTGTCAACATTTTTGAAATGATTGATGCAGATGGGGTTCAGCGGTTGACTGAAGCAGAGATGGCTAATGGGAAGTACCTCTTGGCTGCATTGGCTGCGATAGGTCACAAAAAGAGCAGGGAAATTTTGGTTTAAGACATAGGATAATTGGGTCCTAGGTTTTGTTTATTATATGGCGGTGTGTTTGGAAAGGGACACCTCACTGGCTCGTCCTAATTTGGATTATTTTTTGACTATTAGGGGAAACACAGAGGTCGAAGCCCGGTTATGCATGGTTATGGTATGACCAAACATTTTGCAAGCGTAAAGCAGTAGATAAATCTATGCATTGGGAGGTCTGACATCTGTACATTTGGCTGTCTACCATGATGGATACCAGTGGAGGGGGTAGCAGATTATCTCAGCATCTGAGGGAGGTGCAGGGATATATTGGGCTTTTATTGCCAGCAAGTGTTTCTGGGTGGGATGCATATTTGCCCATATTTGCTCAAAGTGTATGGGGGCTTATGCATTCACACAATGTGGGGGGTCAGGCTGGGGGTCAGTCACCACACTTTGGGGGTCTGAGAGGTTAGAATAGTTCCCGTTCAGCGTTGCTAGGTGGCCATGGTTGGGCTAATTTTCAGGGCTAAAGGGGGGGTCCTTTCGGGGAAGTAGAGGGCATTTTGGGAAACCATTCACCTATTAAGGTGAATGTATTGAAGGAGGTATTGGTGCATTATCCACTGCCAGTGGTAGCGGGGAGTTAATAGAAGGTTTTTCTAAATGGTTTTCAATTAAGTTCGCATTGGTGGGGGGGAGGGAGAGTGGGGAGAAATTTGAGGTCTGTCAAGGGGAGGGAAGCGATTTTGCAAGAGCTGATTGACAAAGAGTGTCAGGCTGGGAGGGTGTTAGTTCCTTTCTGTTACTCTCCTTTCTCTAATGTTAAGATGCCACCATTAGGTTTGGTTCCAAAGAAAAAGCAGGGTGAATTTCACTTAATTCACCATTTATCATACCCTGTGGGTGAGTCAGTGATTGATTTCATTCCCAGTGAACAGGTTAGAGTAATGTATTCATCTTTGGAGGATGCAGTTCAGGTTACTAGGAGTTTCAAGGACCCCTGGTTAGTTAAAGCGGATACTGAGTCAGCTTTTCATTTGTTACCTGTGAGGGAGGGATAAGGATTGCCCATTATTAGGCATGGTGGTGGGTGACAACTTTTATTTTGACACTGTCATGCCTATGAGAAGTGCGGTGGCATGTGCTACTTTTGAGAAGTTTAGCTCAGTGTTGCACTGGATATGGCAGCAGAGGGTGGGGAATCAGCAAGCTGTACACTATTTAGATGATTTTTTATTGGTGGGGGATGGCAGACATGGGGCGCAGGTAGCTATGCAAGAGTTTGTGGGGATGTGTGAGGCCTTGGGGGTACCTTTGGCTAAGCATAAGTTGGAGGACTCAGCGAGGGCTTTGGATTTTTTGAGGGCTGACTGTAGATGCAGGACAGGGTTTGTTTTGTTTGCCTCAAGAAAAGATGGTTAGGCTGCAGGAAAATTCAGTTGGGTGAAGACTAGGCCTAAGGTTCGGGTGAACGACGTTATGGAATTGTTTGGTTTGTTGAACTTAGCATGCAGGGCAGTGCATCCTGGGCGGACGTTTTGCCTGTCTGTGGCATTTTTGTTGAAAGGACATAAGAGTAAGCACCACAGAGTATGGTTCAGTAAGTTGGCACAAGAGGATTTAGATTTGTGGATGGAATTTTTACAACAATTTAATGGGATTTCATTTTGGCAGTTGGATTGGGTTACACAAGGAGAACTTCGGTTGTTTACTGATGCAGCTGGAGGATTGGGAATGGGTGCTTACTTTGCTGGTAAATGCTTTGCTGTTCCATGGCAAGAGCATTGGTCAGAGGAGTGGAAACGAGATGTTGCCTTTTTGGAGCTGATGCCAATTTGGGCGGCTTTGGTAGTATGGCAGGATCATTTGAAAGAGTGGAGGGTGGTATTCCATTCAGATAATTCAGCGGTGGTGAAAATGCTGCAGATAAAAATGGCAAAAACACCTTGGTTGTTATTTAGTCTTAGGAAATTGGTGCTGCATAGCTTGCTGATTAACTTTTCTTTTACAGGGTTACATGTGCCGGGGGGTTTGAATGAGATAGTTGATAGTTTGTCTTGTTTTCAGTTATGCAGGTTCCAGCAGGTAGCTCTAGAAGTGGCTTTGCATCTGTCAGTTGTCACACCCGGCATTTGTCAGATTGGGCAATAGTAATCAGCAGGTTGGTGCGACACTCATGGGTGGCATCCACGAGATGAGCCTATGGAAGGGCATTGCTTAATTTTGACAAATATTTGAGGCAGTTACCTGATGAGGACTGCATATGGTCTGACAATTTACTGTTGCATAATCTAGCCATGTTGAGGGGGCAGGGAAGGGCAGTGGGAACAGTGAGGGTGGCCTTAGCAGCCATTGCTGCATATACTCGGTTGATTGGATTAGAGGATTTCACTAGGTCATGGGTGGTGAGTAGAGTGTTAAAAGGGTGGGCTAGAGTTGAAAGCGGTAGCATGAACAGGAGATGGCCAGTTACAAAGGGTATTTTAAGGATGTTGCTAAAGGGTTTGGGTAAGGTGTGTGGTTGTTTGGATGAGTATGTGTTGTGGTGTACAGTTAGTGTTTGGATGTATTGCAGGGCGTTTCATGTGTCTGAGTTATTGGGTTCGTTGGTATGGGAGGATGTGTTGATATTACCTAGGGTGCTGCATATTAGATTGGATTCTTCTAAGACAGATCAGGTGGGGCATGCGCCACCCATTGTTTTGGAGAAGGTGGGGGTAGCTTGGAGATGTCCTGTAGTTTGGGGAAAGAAGTTGCGGGGGGCTTGGATGGGTAGAATTCAGGTTTTTTTTTTCAGCAGTAAGTAGTAAAGCATTGATGCACGAGCAACTGAATGTGGTTATGAGAAGGGTGCTTCGGAGTGTGGGTTTGCAAGGGGATAAGTTTTCTTTGCATTCCTTCCGGATGGGTAGGGCATCTGATCTGGCAAAGAAAGGTAGGTCAGTGGAAGTAAACAAATGACTGGGTCAGTGGACATCCAATTCCTTTTTAAATTATATTAAGTAGTTTGTAGAGGCTTTGTTTTTAATTTTTTTTCTCTCTTCTCTTAGATCACAGACGGATCATCATCTTGGGCCTTTCTTTCATGTTCTGGGCTGCTAGGTATGTGGCTGTTAGAAGCAACAGCACACATCTGGGCTTTGATCACTTTGGTTTAGAAATCATTTGGCATTGTGTTAGAGGGTTAAGGTGGAATCAAATATTGCAGGAATTTAATGGGTTACAGCTTAAGTGGGGGTTGCCTCAGGTGTTAGTGATTCATTTAGGTGGCAATGATTTAGGCAGGGTACCGAAGAGGCAGTTGGTTTGTCAAATAAGTGAGGACATTTTAGCATTGTGGAGGATGCATCCGGGGACGTTTTTTATCTGGTCTGAGATTATTCCTCGGTTGGTATGGAAAGGGGCACAGAATTTTTCCTCTGTGGAGAAGGCTCGCAGATATGTCAATTTTAAGTTGGTGAAATATTTGGGAGAAATTGTGATACATACAGTTCAGCATGTAGAACTTGATAGTAAGGATCCAGTGTGGTATAGACTGGATGGTGTTCATCTTAATGATTTGGTCTGGATTTATTTAATCTTAATTTGGATTTGATGGTGGAGGATCTTATGAAGAAAGATATTGTTTGAGGGAGATGGTGGATGGAGAAGAGGGTCAGGCCTGACACTCTTCTATTCCTTCTTTACATGATGGTGGGTGGCTTGGAATGGAAAATTAGTAGTTGTGAGGTATTAAGGTGAGCGGGGATGCTGCTTTTGTTGTTTGTCCAAGGTGAGCAGGTATGTTGCCTTTATCTTTAGCTATTTGTATATATGGGGGAGCGGGGACACTGCCCGTATGTTATTATTGATTTGATATTTAATACCATTTTATTATTATTCCATTAGCTAATTTTATTCAAGGGGTGAGCGGGAACACTGCCCTTATGTTTTTATGTTTCAATAAAGTTATGTCATTATTCATTTCTATCACAATAAAGGTCATCAAATGTCTGTGGGTGTTTGTGTATTTTATTAGGACTGTGACAAGTGAAGTTTGGCACAGGTGAATTTGTCACGGGACTGTTTAGTATGGGATGGGGGGGTGCTGGGCGGTAGCTGTGCTAGGTTATCATGGTGGCTATGAAGGGTTAAGAAAGGGTTAAGAGAGTAGGGATCTGAAGGGAGGTAGTGTTGAGGAGTGTGGCTTGTGGGATTTTGAAAGGAAATCCCGAATGAATAAGTACATTTGGTGTGGTTTTGTTGCCCTCCCTGCTCGACCCAATTGATTTTGGTTTGAGGTTTGTTGGGTGGAGAAGAGGGTCAGGCCTGACCCTCTTCTGTTCCCCCTCTACAGGATGGTGGATGGCTTGGAATGGAAAATTGGTAGTTGTGAGGTATTAAGGTGAGTAGGGATGCTGCCTTTGTTGTTTATCCAAGGTGAGCAGGTATGTTGCCTTTATCTTTAGCTATTTGTATATATGGGTGAGTGGAGACACTGCCTGTATGTTATTATTGATTTGATTGATGTTTAATTTTGATGTTTGTTTGTATGCTTGTTTGTTTGCTTGTTATTTCCCTGAAACGCCAATTCCACCTAAAACGTGGCTTTTCAGCACTTCTTTGGATCCCTAATGATATCTGCATTGCTTACTGTACTTATTTCCTTGTTTCACTTGAAAAAAAGTTACGGTTTGTCATTTTTGCATTTAAGTTACCTGTAACACAGTTGCAGGCTACAGACTCAAGTGCGCTAGCCTCCTCTGTGTATTTAAAGTAATTCAAGCTCTGCATTTCTGTTGTTTTTGAAAAAAAAATTCCTTGTTTTCGCGCCTTTCTAAACTAGTCTAGTCCAGTTTTCAGGCTTTGCTGAATCCAGGATTGCGGTAAAGGTTCCTGTGTTACCCATATCATACTTGGATAGTTAGGTGGCCTCCTTGTTGACTGTGAGAGAGGGAACTCTGAGCAGCCTATCTGTCCCTGTAGGAGTGGTCCCAGCCCAGCAACTTGTAGCTCATTGGCCATTTTGGGCTAATTTCTATCCTTTTTGATCTCCCTGGTATAAAAACTGCTTAGCGCAGTTTTGCACAGGTTTGCTCGGGTTTGCGCACTGCACAGACCTGTTTAGCTGCAGTTAAACTATTCCAGGCTCCACGAAGTCTGCACTTCAGTTTTTCCCTTGAAACTTGAAACACTTCAAACCAGCACTAGAATAAGGCAATTTAAGACCGACACTTACTAAAACTCACTAAAACTAGCACTAACGTACAGCTTGCACTTCAGCTCTATACTCAGGAAGTATAAGGCTCTTTACTCATCCAATCTGCAATACAGTCCCAATCATCTATTCAGGCATGTTCAAGGGACAACTTCAGGTGTGCGCTCTGGTTCAGCTAGTGAATCTGGGCATCCTGAGGCAATGTTACAATTGCCTCATGTACACAGACAACCCCCTCCTCCTGCCAACCAACACAAACATATGTGAGAGATGCAGCTACACAGCCAAACTGGAGGCTAAGCTCTCTCAACCCACGACTGTATCAACCAATCTCAAGGAGATGGGCAACACTAGCACCACATTACCAGACTCAGAAAGACCAGCCATAGCTGCACCAGAAAATAACTCTCAGAAACATGCAAAAACATACTCAGAGGCTCTGAATAAGAACCTGCCTAAACAACAGAGACCTCCTAAGCATACACCCAAGCAACCCCCACCCCACAACAGAAACCAGGTAACACATATGTCACAACGTCAGTGTGCCAAGCAAAAACAGCCCCTAAGGCTAAATAACACACTAGTAATCAGTGATTCTATCATCAGGCACACAGAAGTCCCACTCACTAGACTGAACAAGGAGAAGGTTAATGTAAGCTGCCTGTCGGGTGCCAGAATCCACCACATAACACATGCACTCAGGTCACTCCACAACAAGTACAAATATGACTCTGTCATTGTACATGTTGGCATAAATGACCTGAGACGTACCTCCCTGGACTACATGAAAAGAGACATGAAGGAGCTCTTTGACCATGTAGCCCAGGCTGGTATGACTCTGACTCTGAGTAGCATCCTGCCCTCACCCAAAATTATTGCCAGCATACGAAGAAAAAATGATCAGTTTCAACAATTGGTTAAACTACTGGTGTCATTCAAAGGGGATCCAGTACTTGTCAGCCTGGGACGACATGCTTGAAAAGCCACATTGCTTCACCAGAGGCGGCTTGCACCTGTCACCCCTGGGCTTTTGAATACTGGTCAAGACTCTTGCCGCCCCAATACTGCCTTTTTCAGGCAAGGCTCAAAAGACAAACCCGCCTCCATAAACAACAATAATAAACAAAAACTGAGGGTAATGCTGCTCAATGCCAGAAGTCTAAACCTCAAAATGCACGCACTCAAGGCTCTCCTTAGTATAGAAGAAACTGATGTATGTGCAGTAACAAAAACCTGGTTCAAGGCTCCAGAGAGCACCCCATCACTATCAGGCTATAACTCCTACCATAGCTTTAGGTCCCAAAACCAGGACAGAACACAAAAGGAGGGGGTGTATCCATATTCATCAAGAACACCCACACCTCCAGGTTAGTAGCACAGCACGCGGAATCTGAGACTATCCAAGTGCAATATACAGCGGGTAAATTGACTGTTCAATTTATAGATTGCTACAAATCTCCTTCCTTCCCTCAGGACCCTCATGCAGTATTCCTGAGAACATTAAAAAGTATGAAGATTCTACCCAACACCATGCTACTGGGTGACTTCAACTATCCAAACATTGACTGCGAAAACTATTCAAGCTCAAACGCCCTAGCCCAATGCTTCCTTGAGTTTATAAACTCAAATGCCCTTGAACAGCTGGTCACCACTCCCACAAGAGGTGACAACATACTGGACCTGGTCATCACCAACATGGGGAACCTATGTTCCACACCTGAGGTAAACTCATCATTGGTAAGATCAGATCACAAACTAATCACACTGGACATCCACATCCTGACCCCCAGTCAAGGAAATCAAGGTAAAAAACTTCTCTAAAGCCAACTTCATACTCCTCAAGACCGAGGTGGGAAGTTTCAAAGCTCCCAATCAAATGGAAAATGATGACCCATCAGCAGAATCCTTTACAAGTGCATTCTATGACCACCTTCAAGAATGCATGGACCGAGCCATCCCAAGTAAAACCAAGACCAACTCCTCAAAAAAGAGGAAGCAGTCTGGTGGACCCCTGCCATAAATAAACTTTACAACAGAAGGAGGAAACTCCTGCAAGATAGAGCAAAATCCCAAAATAAGAAGGCATCTCTGATTAACATCAGTAAAAAACTGTGATCCCTCATTAAATCATCCAAGGCCAACTTCGAAAGAAAAATAGCCAATGACTCTAAGGATAACCACAAGGCCTTCTTTAACTATGTCAATAGTCTAGGGGCAAACTCTCAGATATGCTCCGAGCTAGTGCATAATGGCCATAAATACACTGAACCAACCGCCATTGCCAGCATCCTAGCTGACAAGTTCAATGCAAACTTCACCCCCCCCATCTCCACCAAAGGGCCTAGCACCCATCCCAGAATAATGTGGCGCTCCAGATATCTCAGACACAAAAGTAAAGACATCCCTTGCAAAGGCCAAAAACACAGCATCAGTGGGACCAGATGCTATCCCAGGTTGTGTCTTACATGAGCTTCAAAATGAACTAACTCCCCATCTCAAATCACTATTCAAACTCAGCCTCTCTACAGGCTATGTACCCAAAGAATGGCGTACAGCAACAGTCGTACCACTCCACAAATGTGGTGCCACAACTGACCCTGGGATCTATCGCCATATAAGCTTGACTAGCTTGGTCTGCAAAGCCATGGAACGCATTATCATGGAGCTCATTAACAGGGACATTGGGAACCTCCAGACACTGGACCCCACCCAGTTTGGCTTTGTTAAAGGCAGATCTTGCCTCCTGAACTTGGTCGACTTCTTCGAAACAGTCACCAAGGCCATAGATGAAGGGAAGCTGGTCCACACAGCATATCTGGACCTCGCTAAGGTGTTCGACACCATCCCACACTCAGGAATCATAGACAAGCTCACCAGCTTAAATATTAACCCCTATGTCACGAGATGGGTTGCCAATTGGCTCTCAGACAGAACCCATACGGTAAGAGTGGCAGGCGCAATGTCTGACTCTAAACCAGTCACAAGCAGAGTCCCACAGGGCTCAGTCCTGGGACCCCCTCCTGTTCGGTATATATTTTTCTGAAGTACAGGCAAAGGTGGAGGGACTGTGGCTAACCAAGTTCGCATATGACTGTAAATTGGGTGCAATAATTGACTCTCCAGCTGACACAGACATCCTGCAAAAGGGTCTCACAGAGACAAACACCTGGTGTCAAAGTCACGGCCTCAAGCTAAACGCCAAAAAATGCATAGTAATCCCATTTGGGAAAAACAAAGTACCTACAAACTACCACATAGATGGGAATCCACTAAGTACAGAAGAAGTAATTAGGGACCTTGGTACCCAAGTAGATAGCATGCTCTCCTTTGATAACCACATAGCCAAAATAGTCAGGAAATCCTTCTGTGTGGCACACCTGATCAAAAAGGGTTTCTCAACCAGATCCAAGGAGGTGATTGTGCCCCTTTACTCCTCACTTGTTAGACCCATAATAGAGTACAATGCCCCATTGGGATGTACCTCACTAGACACCTGAAAAACTAGAAAGACCACAGAAGTACCTCACTAAGAGGATTAAGGGCATTAAACATTTACCCTATGAAGCACGACTAAAAAAGCTCCAGCTCTTCTCAGTCGCTTACTGTCTGCTCAGAGGTGACCTATGCCAGACCTATAGGGTCATGTCAAACCCTGAACTAATGGACATGCTTCACCTCAAAAAAACGAGATCCCTCAGAATCACTCATTCTAGTGACTTGAACCTATGTACAACAATAAACAGGACATGCTGGAGGGATAGATTCCTGTCCCAGCGACTCCCTTCACTCTGGAATAGAATCCCAATCCATATTCGACAGAGCTTCTCTCTGACCCTCTTCAAGAGAAATCTTGATGAGTGGACGGGTAATTCTAACTTCTACCCTGGGATCACTTCAGGAGCCCTGTTGACAGAGGCCCAGGTTACTAATCTAATGGGGAGGCGAAAGCCATCTCTCTGTGGCTAGTCTTATAAATGCCCATGGGCAGATAGCCTAGTACTTACCTATGAACCTATGAATACAGTTTTGTTATTATTCCATTAGCTAATTGCATTCAAGTGGTGAACGGGAATGCTGCCCTTATGTTTTTATGTTTCAATAATGTTATGTCATTATTCATTTATATCACAATAAAGGTCATCAAATGTTTGTGGGTATTTGTGTATTTTATTAAGACCATGACAAGTGGTCTCCTCCTTTTCAGGATTAAATGAGTTTATTGATATTCAGACTCCCTAAGGTTTTAGGTTGCTTGACTACCACGGCTTGAAACATCAAACTGTATTCTTCGATTATGGACATGCAACATAACATTATTTCAACTGACATATTGAGTCTGTGTCTAAAATAATTAAGTAATGAGGGTTTGTATACAAATAATGTTTCCTAGATTCAACTTATTAAACAAACTCTGTGATAATATTATAATCCTCACTTGTATCTCGGTAAAGCAAAATATATTTATCATTTATGCATAGGCACTTCTATGTGTCTGAGATCAGTGAAGACATTTTGCACACAGTCAGAACTCACAGCTGACTTACTTTGCACATTACACCAATCTGCTAAGCTGCTGATTATATTGTTACTTATATTGCCATTAGTACTTTTGAGTTCTGTTACTTGCAAAACGGATCTATATTACATTATCAAAAACCCGTATCATCGAACACTACAACACCGACACACATATCCTGAACCGCAAATACGCCGAACATACTAAACTGGGAATTTTCGAATCTCAAACCGTCCTAGTCGGCCAACACCATCGTGCACTACATACTACATACCCAAACATAAGAAATACAACACATACATACACAAACTAAACCCTACTACTAACCCTACACTAAACCTTACATACATTACTATCTATGCACTTACCTTAACCTGCACCCTAACCCTAAGGTCCGTAACTATCGCACACTTACCCTACAGACATATACCCAAACAAAACAAATAATCCACATACATACAGTTAACAAAACCCTACTTCTAACCATACACTAAACCTTTCATACATTACCTGTCTATGCACTTACCTTAACCCGCACCCTAACCCTAAGGTCCGTAACTATCACACACTTACCTTACGGAGTTATACCGCAGATGGGCCAACCATGACTTTGACATTTCGAGTTTTGTGGTTTTGTACATTCACCATTACCGTAGTTCACGCTATATGTGTTAGTCTTCTAGCATTCGATGATACAGGTTTTCGATAACGTGATATAGACCCTTGCAAAACATACTTTTGGCCTTTTCTTTTAGAATAGCATATTTGTAAAGAGTTATTAGCTTGACTACATTTCTGACATTCTCTATTAGAGGTTTAATAATGATAACCACAGCAAGAACATGAAGGTTTCTTTTTTGGTTCAGTTTCATTTTGCACACATTCCTACTTTCATCATGATCTTGCAACTCTTGATGTGCAAACATTCACAGCTTTTTCCAATGTTATATCTGCTTCAGAAAGTAGTTTACTTGCTATGTGTTTTATCATTTATTTGGTGGGTGTTAGCTACTCAGGGCAGGCAGTATTTTATGAGTGAACAGCCTGAATGTCTTGTTCTATTAACTCCACACTGAATTTTTCATCCTCCTGTTTATTCTGGTGTCAGCACTTAGCATTACCTGATGTTCTATTTCCTTTTACTGTGAGGAATACCATTTTTGAGCCTCATATTGCATCCTGTTGATCCAGGCTGACAAGTGTGTGCTAGAATACCATAGTATACCTCTATCACATCTACCTTCTATGAGCTGCAGCTTCCTGCAGTTAATCCAACATGCAAACCATACTGCAATTATAATTATTGTGACACCCTTGTGCTACTAATTTTACCATCTAGGAATGACATATCTTTACTTTTCAGACATGTACACAAAGGCCATTGACCTGATCTAACCTCTAGGTGTCCATAAGGTTTGTTCCTGAGGTGAGTACTATACTTTACTTCCCCTAAGATGAGGGAACTGAGCACACGGCCACTCAGAATACCACTCTTTGCCCTTATGCACTTGGCCTAGTTATATACTACAGTCATATCAACTTTGTGACTAAAATCCCCACCCTTTTAACTAAAGAACCAGAGAAATCAACATAAAAAATTATATAAACACAAAATATAAAACTGATATCACTTTTTGCAACAGTCTGCAACCCACTGAACAAATAACCAGTGGCTGGGGAATCAAAAATTCACCCCTTGTCTAGCAACTTTTTCCCTAATGGATAGAGGCAGCCTGTAAATGCTTGGTCATACAAGTCCTAGCCTACATATTCACCTTAGGATAATCTCAAGGTCCTTAAAATTGTCAGATTTGGGATGCTAGCTAGGCATAACAAAGTCTCAATAATTTTTAGCCTAGAATATACCTATAAACAATATTAACATCAACATAAATGACTGAAAAAATAATCCTGACACATCACAGCATGTGTTCTAAAACATAACCTTGGAGCATGCTATTTTAAAACAGTCCTGTCACCCAAATGAGGGAGTCGGTGCCCCTCCACCACTTTCTAATTATGTAGTCTAACTCCAAGATCGCACAATACTATGGAAAGGGTATAATCCGCAAACCTAAGGATTGTACAGTTTGCATAGCTACTGACTATCTGCTCTATCAACCAAAGAATGTCAACAAAACAGATGCCAACTTTAACGTCTATTGACTATCTATCTATCTATCTATCTATCTATCTATCTATCTATCTATCTATCTATCTATCTATCTATCTATCTCTCTTTCACTCTCTCTCTCTCTCTCTATATATATATATATATATATATATATATATATATATAGATAGATACACACATATGCATACATACATATGGGTCACATTACTTGATTTAGCAAATGCATTGACTGAGCACTGACTTTTGTGGCAATTTTCATCTGTGGTGAAAGTGGTCAGATTATACTGCAGTTGAACTTCACCAGGTCATCTGTAATATCCCCTTTCTCCATGGTTGAATGATTGTATAATTAGTTGATTTTTGTTCTGCTGCTGTGTTGGGAAAGCAAAGTTTCTCATAGTTTTTGGTGATCTCATATGTAATAAATTTGGTTTACATTTGCAATTATTTCCTTTAGATATTTTTTAAAATGAATGTAACTGCTGATCAACTTTTTGACTTCTCAAACTAAAATTTACTTTTCAAACTTTACCTCTGTTTGATAGTGCAATACTTTGGTACACTGGGGACTCAGAATTTGCCCTTTGCCTACTGTAGTGCAATCTCAAAGTTGGTATATATAAGTAGCAGGGAGTATGGGGGTTCAGTCCTCCACATGTGGAATGCAGAGAGAGTTGTTCTTTGCAGTATTTTTTTCTTTTTGCTTGTTTTTTTCCCCAAATAATTTTAGATGAACATTGTTTTTTTATGTCTAAGTGCTCGAACGTTTGATAATTTGAGCACTTGACATATGCTTACACCCATTTGATATCTCTTTATGTGGAAATCTGACTGAGCCAGAAAGTGCCCATGTTCAGAGGAGTCTCAGGGAGAAAAGCTCCACAGTCACAATATTTCAAAAATCATGTACATGTATTTAAAATCATGATCTATCATGTTAATTACAAAAGAACAAGTACAAATATTTTAAATCACAAAGCATTACATTACAGCACAAAGCATAACAGTGAAAACATGTAATGAGAAAGCACATAGAACATATGTTTTATAGATCGCATTGAAAAGCAATAACATGAGCTGAAGAAAATATCAGAGGAAAAACTCAGTAGTCATATTATTTGTTAAGTAGACACGTTTGTGATACATGAGACCTGGCACAATTCTAATAAGATATTTAAAGAGTTATTAGAAATGACATCAATAGAGACAGTGAGAGAAAATAGAGTGATATCTTAGTTCGAGAGAGGTGTTCATATTAGGGTTATAGAAGGAAGAAGGATGGAGAGAAGGACATTATGACAAGAGTGCAGGGTAGGGTGTCTTCAGGTCGCTTAGGTGAGAAAGGAGGAAAGAGAATGAGGTAGAGGAAAGGTCAGCAGAGGTGAAGTAAGGTAAGGTAGTGGGAAAACAAAACAGGAGTGGAATAGAAGGGAGGATAAGGTTGTAAAGTGCGTCTAGGTTGAAGGGGCTGAATGAAGTATAGTGAGCAAATTCTGCCAAGACTGGCACAAGAGCAGGTCCAAGATTTTCTAAAGTATTCTTTTAGGGAACATTTAAAGGTGGCTAGATTAGAAATAGCTCTGGTGGTTAGAGGTAATGAATTCCATTTTTTTCGCTAGTGAGTACTAGTACAGATTTTGTCCAGGGGACTTATTCAGTTTATTTATGGTGAGATGTTGTTTGTCTTTTGATCTAAGAGTTTTTTTTTTTTTTTTTTGGAAATCAAATGTTGATTAAAGTGGTAAGAGCTGAGAAGGGTAATGGTTTGTATAAGATTTTATGTATTGTTGTAAGCTGAATGTAGGAGAAGTGAGTTCCAGCCATCTAAGGGTATGCAGAGCTTTATAATGATAGATAAAGGAGGATGAACAGATGTGACAATTTTTGTTGTAGCAGCTTTCAAGTTTGTTTTTATGGAGGATTATAATTCGATTAGAATTGGTGCTCCGCAGAGTAGGGAGGGCAGAAGTTAGGTTTTGGCTAGAGTCATTTTTGTGGGTATGCTCAGAAAATGTTTGTTTTTGTGTAGCATGCATACTTTTTATGGGTTTTCTTGATATTGTTTTGGCTGTTGAGATCAAATTTTAGAGTGTCATCTATTATAACTCCTAATAGTTTCGTATGGTGGACTATTTCAATTTCCGTGGCATTTGCCAAAAGGATTTTGAAAGCTACTTTGTTAGGGTTGTGACTTTTTGGGGTAAAGAGGAGGAGATAGTTATTTGGGAGGTAGAGTAGGAGCTATGCTGTTGTAAGGTTTCAATGGAGATGACAGCTTGTTGAGTGATTTCTTGGAGGGGAGTTAAGGCTTTTGAAGATCAGATGATTTTAGAGTCATCTGCATATTGAATCAAGAAGGCTTCACAAGAAGATGAATGTAGCTTATTGATAAGAATATTGAATAGTAGAGAGACAATGATGGACCCTTGTGGGACTCCTGTGGAAGTGGGAAGGTATGCAGAGATGGATCCTTTGCATTTTACAGCTTGTTGCCTGTTGGCAAGGTAGCTAGTGTACCATTGAATAGATGAAGATGCTACACCCAGGGTAGAAAGTTAATTGAGGAGTTTACTGTGAGAGACTATGCCGAAGGCTTTTGATAGTTCTAGAAATACTGCAGATACAAGTTTATTAGAGTTGTGAGCTTTATTAACAGTGTCTGTAAATTATAGCAATGCAGTAGAGATGCTGTGGTCTGGACAAAATCCATGCTGTGTATTGGTGATTAGCTTATTTTGTACAGATAGTGGAAAAACTTCTTGATGTATACATCTTTCAAGGATTTTAGAGAAGGGAGACAGGAAATATGCAATGTCAGTGAAATTGCCTCCTTTATGTATGCCATTTTCCACAAATTAGGGACACAGGATTATTATTAATACGAATGCTGATTGGGTATTCTATGGCATCTGCAGCTAGAGTTAGGTATTCGAGAGAAGGTTGTCAGCTGAAGAAGTACAGGGTTTTAGTTTACTTAATAAAGTTTTTTATGAGAGTCATAGAAACTGATTTTAAGGTAAGGTGGGTGGAGTTGTCTGTATGTGTATTGGAGATGTTGCAGTTAGGATGAAGGAACTATGCTAGGGTCTAAGGTAGGTGAAGGTGGCTATCTGAAAAGTGGTGTGTTAGATGAGTTTGAAGTTAAGTTGGCAATGCATTCTACAAAGTATGTATTGAAATAGGTAGCTGTTTAAAAGGGGGTGGGGGTGGGTATTGGCTGGGATCTTTTTTGTATCTGATCTGATGAGAGAGAAACATTTTTTAGGGTTGCTTTTATGGCTATCTTGCAGGTGAGTATAAGACTTTTTATCTGTATTAACTTGTTTCTTGATTTGGTTTATCAGCTGTCTGAATAGTTTGCCAATTTTTGCCATGTAAATTCTTTCGCCAGTTAATCTATGCTTTGTCTCTGTCTTTTATAAGGAGTTTGCATTGGTTGGCGAGCCATGAGGTATGGCTGTTTTTAATTCTTTTTGTACTCTGTGGAGCTAATGTGCTAAGAGTATTTAGAAATACTGCACTGAAGTATTCAAATGGATTGTTTATGATGAGTCTTTTTAGGATGAACCAGTTAACTGCTTTCAGAGCTTCAATGAAAGACTCTTTGGAGAATTTGGAGAGATTACTAATAGTTTTAAGCTTTTGTTCCTTTGTTAGTTGTGTAATACTCCTGTGGGTATACGCTGGCTGGTGGTCAATTAGTCTATCAGAGAGGGTACCTGAGGAGGTAAAATTAAATTGGCTGGTAATCAAAATCCAATCCAGAGTAGACTGTTGGGAGTTATGTTTTGCCATATCTTATTGGTGTATTAATAAGTTGAGTGAATCCGAAGAGTTTCATGCTGTTGATTGCTGTAAAGACTGCCAGCCAATGTTTAAATCATCCAGCAGGATAGTTTAATTTGTAATTGCATCTACTATTAAGGATAATGTTTTCAAGTATTGGAATGTTCTGACCTGGGGGGATATAGAGCAGAGCAATGCATATGCTCCTGGCTCTATTACATTTAAGGAATTTGATTAGGATTTCTGCTTTTCCAAAATTTCCAAAATTTGTGATTGTGCCTGTATAGGGAGTTATTGTGAGCATATTTTGGAAGAATATAGCTATTCCATGTACTTTTTTATATTTTCTTTTGAGCCCAATAACTAGGGAGTAGTATTTCTGCATATTTTATTTCAGGCTTTAGCTATGTCTCTGTTGTGACTAGGATGTCTGACTTGTGTTGGGTTATCCAGGTATGAAAATATGTAATTTTGTTACATATGCATCTAAAGTGACTATTTTTAAACTTTTAGGGTATATTCTATGATTTGCGGTTTGATTGGGACCTGGGCTGGGGAGGTTGTCTCCACACTGATGTATGGTGGAGAAAGATTGTTTGTTTATTATGGCATTTGTAGCAGAGATTGGTAGAAGCATTACCTATACCTTACCTTAATATTGAGACTGATATTTTTTGGCATTCTGGGATTACAGAAGTGGAATGGAGTTATGGAAAATAAGTTTGAAGAGATGTTTGAGCAGCTAGTAGGAAGACGGTTGATAGATGAAGGTGAGGTCATGGTTAAGGTGTGCTTAATTATTTTTACTACTACTGGGGATGCTAGGAATGAGAGGATGAGGATGAGGATGAATAAGGTGATACAGAAGGGAAACAGTATGGTTAGCATTGTACAACTCATGCAGTATAGTGAGGTGAGGTAATGAGCAGTGATAGCAGTGTGGAGAATAGGTAGATTTTGATGTGGAGGGATCAGAAAGAGATTTGAGAAGGAATTTAGAATAGGAGTAGCTGGAGAAGGTATAAAGAGAACAGTTTGTGATTGGATAGTGCAGTTAGATACAGGACAGGAGGATGAGTAGAGGAGGTGGAATAAGTGAGGTATAAGTGTAGATGTAGTGGGAGTGGATAGGGATTGGGGTAGGCAGATGAACGGAGTGAAGCCCAAGTGTAGCGAGGGCTGAATAGAGCATGTCGGCCCATGGTGGTGTAAGTACAAGGAAAACAAAATGTAAACCTGCAGCAAAACAGGAGTTAAGACAAATCCTGATAATTTTAAAGGCAGTAACAAAAGCTACTAGATTACTGTTAACATACGCCTATGTTAACTGCAACAGGCAGAATTGTAGTGACTTCGGTTTGAAGTAATGCTATAGTAGCTGGAGAAACAACTGAGATGAGGGAAGGGCCAATCAGGTATGTCAATGGAATGCAGTTACTCCCCTCTACAGATGGTTTACCACCAAATACAATCAGTGCGGTAGAATATTTATGGATGCAAATACAAGGTCTTTGAAATCTAAATAACTGATGTGAGTCATGGCATTTAATGTTATTGTTATGGGCTTTTTTCTTTTCCAGATAGTTGTTACACTGCTAGAGTAAAATATGCTAAAGTGTTAATTTAGCTTCACCTTTAGCAATAAAAGGCCTTTGGGTGTGGGTGGGAGTGGGGGTGTCCCTGTGGCAGATTCAGCTCTGCAGTACAGAAAACACTAATGTAGAAATGAGGGGAAAACAATTAAGTTTAGTTTGATTCTTGGAAACTACCTTTCATAAATTTTATCTGAAGGTATTGTTTCTGTTATACTCTTGCAATTGGATGTGAAATTCGGCTGTAGAAGTTCCTTTGGTAATATGATTATGTTAACTTGTGCAGCAGCAATTATCAGAGATGCTATTAGCTCAGTACACTGTCAGAGAGAGTGAAATTAAAATAATTAGGATTGTTTGATGGTTGAACTATGTAGATAAGTATTATTTGTCTATACTCTGCTGCATTAAGTAGTATTTGGGCATAATAAGGAATGTGCACTATATTTCACAGTTGTACAGTTCTGCTTTATAGCCTTTAAACAGGAAATTAAGGAAGCTAACAGGAGATATGTCTAGGTATACAAGTTTGGGATTACTAATATGGAGGCTTCCACAGTTTAGAAGGACAGAAGGAAGATAAATAAACTAACAAGAGATATGTGTTGGTATGCAAGTCTGAGATTACTGAGATGGAGGTTTACGGAGTTTAGAAGGACAGTCAGAATGCCTATTTCAGCAAGTTCCCATTCTTTGCTGCACAACATACTGTAAATGTGACATATAAACACTTTATAATAAGCAGCTTGAGTTTTTAAACATATCCATCCATCCTCAACCCTCCCATTTTGCACATGGGGTCAGGGTGTCACTTCAGCAGTGACAATCATACGAGCCAAAAATAGAAAAAAATGCGTGCACACACACACACACACACACACACACACACACACACACACACACACACACACACGTGTGTGTGTGTGTGTGTGTGTGTGTGTTTGTGTGTGTGTGTGTGCAGGTTCATAGATAAATACTGGGCTAGCATTCTGCAGATTATTATAAGCCTAGCCAATGATTAGAGGTCAGAATCAAACATTGTACATCGTTTCTCTGAGGTTAAGACCTTAATCATGATGCCAACATTCCCCCATATATTAAAGATAAAATCACAGTGGTGTGTCAGGAATTTACTTATTAATTTTAATTTAAGCGTACTTCATTGTATGATAAATTTTTTCAAATATGTGCACTATAGCATCAGTGTTTGTAACTGATTAAGCCCCTGTTTTCCTGCAATTAATGACAATTTACAGAGGACACAGTTTCAGAGAGAATGTGAGGAATGGACATTAATGATTTCCCTCCTTTTCTTGGGATGCCTAAACTTAGCATTACTGTTATATTCTCATGTTTGTTAAATACTATATACATATTGGATCAAATTTATATGTTTTTACATGGGATCAATATATTTGATATGACTCTGTCGATATTTCAGTATCATGTTAAAGGACCAGTCCTTGTACAAATTTTTACCTTCAGGATATTGTAATTCAAAAACTGTCATTATAAACTTCTTTGTCAAACATATTTGTAAACACAATGCTTTTGTAGTGGTAACAAGCAAATTATACTTAGATGAATGTGCTAGCAAAACTACAGAAAGGTGAATAATATGAAACCGTATTGCAAAATTTATACAGTTTTGCAGACTCTTTAATGTGTTATAAATTCAGATAAAAAAAACTTTATAAAATGATTTATGCTGTCAGGAACATGTGCCTATCAACCACTAAACACACACAAAATATCTGTCATACAAGTAGTAACACATTTTGACGTGTAATGATAGCTGAGAAAAAAAAACTGTGAATGACTTTGATAGCTATTTCACATACTATTTAATATTACTAAATATGTATACATAAAAATAAAAGAAATCAGAATCACATAGGTGGAGTGTAGCCTACAATATAAAGTAAGACAGATTTTGTACCTTCCAAATCATTGATTTAAATATTTGTTGTTTCATTTGCATTTATTCAGACTGGCTTTCTTAGTTTGGCTGGTTTAATTTTCTAAGTGTCTTATTTGAGCCAAACACTGTACTAAATCATTTTAAGAATATTAAGCAGAATAATTTTCTGTGAATCCAAATAAAACACATTACAAAATAACTAAGAACATGTTCCAGCTTAACTTATTATTAATGGATTTTTGAAACACTGATTTGGAAATATAAGATTTACTGACGTAAATCGTATTATTTTAAAATATTTCCATTGCATTAAAATTTTAGTGACTGAATTATAATAATAAGCAATACACACAAAGCAGTCTGCTATCTTGCACAGTGAATTTTTAATTGTATAATTACAGTGATGGAATATAGAGTCTATTATATGTATTTTTTATGAGATCACAACTTCTTCTGTGAACCAATGTTTCATAACACTACTATAATACTGTCATTGTGTCATGGTACTTGAAGTACAATGTAATTATAAGGTCACCCAAATGCTCATTTTTTGTCATTCTAGGACAACTAAACACATTAGTAACCTGATACATGAAAAATAAAATACAGATCAAATTTAAAGTTACATTATAAAGATTTCCAGATAATTTAGTTTCAGAAAGTGAATATTCTTTTGATATAATATGTGAGCTATTCTTAATATAAAGTAAGTTATGGTAACTTCTGTGCAGTTTATTTCCATGTCTTTAAGAAGTCTTACTTCAAGTTTCTTCAGCCTCTTCATTTGCTTAAATATTAATAATGTCTTTATGGCACAGAAAATAATTAGAATGAGCCATATTGCAGAGTAGGTGTAACCTTGATACTATCTTTGGTCCAGTGCTTCAGCTTTAGTGCTTATATTTGAAGGATATAAGAATCACATATTCTGAATGTTCATAGTAATACTCAACAGGCTTAGAAGATGTGGAATAAGGAATCAATCATTTTTGTTTTATTTATTTTTCCAATAAGTTCCTGACATGATGCCATCTACCCAGTTGCACATTGTAGAAACTTTCAAGGTAAATACAATCAGACATTGCCCAGTATACTACTTAAAGGTTACCTGCAGTGTTAGACAGTTAATGGAACCTTTTAGTGCAGTTCACATCTTCCAGTTGTATGACTTGTGTAGTAGCAAAATCATTGTATTGTATTAATTAATTACATGTGATTTGCTTCAAGACAAAATAATGCAGTGTTTTATTAAAGAAATTACAAAATTAATGAGGTATGAACTTAGGGAATGTTGTCTCTGGAATGACAAGACAAGCCTTTTAAAATTACATGGGTTAAAGAATATCCTTTTCTGACTTTGGGGGAAACACACTGGTCAAAGTTTAGATTGTGGTCTACTATTTCCTTGCAGAGTTTATAACTGTTTCATTTTAGGGTCTGTTCATGATTTATTTCATAATTGCTTTCTCTCTCTTTTCTCTCTCTGTTTAATTTCTCAGATTGTTTTGAGTTTCAAGTACCATGAGATTAATGGGACCCGTTTCAAAGCCAAGGTACTGTTACAGTTCATGAAATTAGTATTACTTCAGTATTTGATATTTGCGGTTTATGCTTTTCAGAACTTGGAATGTACCTTCAAATGCTTTAGTATGTAGTTCATATGGAGTTACCTGTATTTGTAGCATATTTAAGTATACCTGAAAATTATTCTTTATTAGGTCTGTTTTTCATGCTACTATTGCTATAGTTTCTGGTTGCATAACTTGTTACTTTATAGGCATATTTCAGAAGGATTATGATGAGGGGCAACCCTGTTTTACAGTCCTTGGTAATTATTTCCAGTTCAGAAACAAAATTACCATAATACTGTACAATGAAGAGGAGCAACACTGTAGTGGGCTATCACTGTGGCATGCAGGAAATGATTATGAGGCATTTCAGGAAAGAGGCCTGTGTTTATTAGCCATGTGCTCTTTCCTCTGGAAATACATGAATAAAGGCATTTACACAGCTGAATGAGTCAGAAAATTAGTTGACTTTGTTAGTTACCTTGGCCAGCCATTTTGATGAACATTGTCAAAATTTCACACTCAGCAGTTACTTCAATTGAGTGATATGGTATTAAAGGTAAGTGGCAGAAAGTTTAGTGACAAGCTAGGGGTGTGTGTGTGTGTGTGTGTGTGTGTGTGTGTGTGTGTGTGTGTGTGTGTCTGCATGTTTGAGTGTATGCAGTTATGAGTGGCCTTAGATGTGTGTTTCTGTGACTGTCTGTCTGAATGGTTCTAGAATGGGGGTTAGTCAGGGAATAGATAGGGTGTGTGTGTGTGTGTGTGTGTGTGTGTGTGTGTGTGTGTGTGTGTGTGTGTGTGTGTGTGTGTGTGTGTGTGTGTGTGTGTGTGTGTGTGTGGGAAAAGTTTTAAACTTGGCTCACTATTAATGTTAAAAGACCAACATGTCTAGCATCACAATGCGTTTATGAACAATAACAATAACTAAGCTTTAATATATGGCATGATCAACTGAAAGGATCTGTGATCTACAAGGGCAGGGACAAAAATAAGAAAATACATCATGAACATTTTGTCTGCACAGAGAAAGGCGAAAGGTATGTCAGTGTGAGTGTGTGTGTGTGTGTGTGTGTGTGTGTGTGTGTGTGTGTGTGTGTGTGTGTGTGTGTGTGTTTTTGAATGTGTGCACGCATGTGGGGGAGTGAATGGGGGAGGTGTCTGTGCCAACACATGGGATAGGGCGTCTGAGGTGCTTACCACAGAAAAGTGCTGATTTGCACTAGTGTTTGTTGCAGGCACTCTAGAGACATACAAATTAGGTACTAATGAGGTCTTTCCTCACTGTGCTAACAGGTCTTTGAATCACATTTTCCATGACCATGGAGACAGTCCTTTTTGACTTCACTTTTTACTTCTGGTAGTTGGGTTCTTTCTGAATACCCGGATATGTCTCTCAGACTGTACACAGAAGCTTATATATGCTAGGTGTAGCTACTTCAATAACTAACACTACTCTTCTACTCTACTCCCTTTTTTCTTCATTCTGATTTTCCTTCTGATTTTTTGGCCATCTGTATTGGATGATCACATGTTAGTGTTAGTTTTTCATTTTAATTAATTATTTGTGATTCAGATTTCCAATGCTGCCTGCATGTTGTGGTGTGTACACGATCTCCATTTTAGCAATCTTGCTACATTTCATAGTCTCATGATGCTATAATCCCAAATTTTATCACAACCTGGGACACTTCCAAATTCCTTAATTGATCATTGTCCTACCTATATTGAAAGATACTCCCTGCAACCACCCAAAAACCACCTATACAAATAGTCAGAAACTTGCTGATTTCAATCCAGATTCTTTCAACTCCAAACTGTCCAACATAAATATGGTCATTCCTTCATCAACTCCCTCTATAACAAAGCTGTCAATTCATTCAACCAGATCTTCCTAGAAATGCTGAACTCACTAGCACCTACCAGAAATATCAGAATAAAATTTAACTTTGTCCCTTGGCTCACTAAATATACCCGCACCATTATGCACAAAAGAGGCAGTGCTTGGAAAGCCTGGGTCAAAAACAAATCCACTTCTCTACTTTAAAAGTACAAAGAGCTCACAAACCTTTCTAAAAAACTAGCTAATAATAATGATAAACATTTCTTCTGCTCCACCTAAGCAAACTCACAAAATAATCCAAAAAATTCTGAACAACCATTAATAAACTTCTTTATCCTGGCAACCCTACCACACCCAACCCCTTCCCCCATAACACCTCTACTGAAACTGCCACACTTCTAAACAACTACTTCATAGATGCTATATAAAAGCTAACTCAAAATAACAACACTTCTTGTTCCCCCCTTCATCTCCCAAAATATCATCTTCCAATAAGCTATTGGGAATAACCATAGACTCCCACCTAAAATTTGATAGTCATCTGAACTTAACTATTAAAAAAGTACATGCCAAACTGGGGTCACTCTACCGTATCAAACCATTTCTTACCAACAACACAAGATCAGCCATTGCTCGCTCCCAACTTCTATCCACCCTACTCTATGCATCTCCCATTTTGACTAATCTCAACAAAACTGAACTAAGCAAAATGGAAGCTTGCTATAACAGAATTGCCCATTTTGCTGCAAATTGCTCATATAGAACTCATCACTGTACTGCTTTGAGACAGCTCCACTGGCTTGAACTGCCCAACCTCCTAACCTACAATCAGCTCTGCCTCTGTCATTCTATCTATTACCTCCCCAATAAGTGTCCTGCCCTCAAAAACCTAGTACAACATCACTCAGCCAAAAGGCCTCTTAGATCATCAAGCAAACTTCTACTAGAAGTCACCAACAGCTACAATAGCTTTGGAGATGCACTATATAGTAGTTAGGTGGCTAAAAAATGGAACTCTGTCCCTACTAGCATTCAAAACACATCCAAAGCCTCCTTTAAAGACCTCATCAGGCAACATCTCAAGCAAAGTTGGCAGTGCCATGATTGCTCCCCAGGCTAGTGAAAGCGGATAACATATGCATACTAAATCTAGAGCAATTTATAATAGTTTTTCAATCTTACTCACAAACACTGGCTAATCTACAATGCATGTACTGTACCTGTTTACTATGTATGTATTCTACCTACATTCCAAAGTTCAGCTGTACACCACAAATCTATTACTTACCTTTATTTTTAAAATTAATATTTTTTTGATTGTTCTCTCCACTGTAACTGTTTGTGCCGCATACCACTGTAAAAACATGTCTCTTGTAATTTGTGTGTATACTGATTATGTCTAAATAACTAAATGTGCCTGTAATTTTTCTTTGTGGAGCTTTTCTCCCCGGGCCTCTGCTGAAAAAGGGCCTTTTCGGCTCAGTCAGACACCCCCGGTTAACAAATGTAAAATAAAAATAAAAATAAATAGCTTCTCATTTAAACCTGTTCCCACCACTTACATCAAATCTCTCCTGTTCAAACTCAAGCCTGGCTCCCCTTCTGCTGATAAATTACCTTTCTACTTTCTCAAAATTTCTGCAGAATCTATTGCCTATCCTGTCTCTATACTCATAAATAGATCCATTAACAAAGCCTGTGTCCCCGATATATGGAAATGCTTCTATACAATGCCTCAACATAAAGGAGGTAACTACACTGACCCTTCTAAGTTCAGGCCCATTGCGATTCTGTCCCCTATTTCAAAAATTCTGGAGAAATGCATACATACCCAGTTACTAAAACATCTGTTTGACAACAACTTGCTCACCTCCACTCAACACGGCTTCAGGCATCACCACAATACTTCCACTGTATTACGCTTTTTCACTCATACAGAAGCTAAATCTCATGACAATAACATGCTCATTTCCTGTCTATTCCTTGATCTCTCAAAGGCGTCCGATGCTGTTTCTCACTTTAAATTCTTAATAAACTCTCTGACTTCAATCTTTATAGCTCCTCAGTTAGCTGGTTCTCCAGATATCTCTCCAATAGGCAACAATCTGTTCATTGGCAAACTGTCCTCTCCCCCTTTTGTTCAGTTAACATAGGAGTTCCACAAGGATCAGTCCTGGGCCCCCTCCTATTAAGTATCTTCACAAACTACATTCTGCTTACAGACTCTCTAGTCTGTCACAATATGCTGATGATTCCACATTTATCTCCACCTCCCATAGTATTCCAGATGTTTTAACACTCACTCAGGACACCTACTCAGCTGTAGAAACGTGGCTTTCTGATAATCAGCTACTACTAAATACTAAAAAAAAATAAAATAAAAACTTCTATTCTTTCCTAAAACAGTGGCACAACACAAATCCTCCTTTGTTATCACCTCCCTCAATAATATTATCATTAAAGCTGAACCTCATATCAAACTACTTAGCCTCATAATTGCTAATAAAATAAAATTTTACCTACACATCCAACGATGCATTAAAAAAAAAAAGCACCAGAAACTTGGCCTACTTTACCGAAATTGGAAATTCCTCACACCTACATCCAAAATTTCTTTGGCACAGTCACTCCTCTTACCTAGTTTACGCTATGCTACCCCTATCCATACTTACATTCAATTTACTCTTTTGTCCAAACTTGACCAAACATACAACAAAATAGCCAGATTCACTGCAAATCTTCCTTATAACTCTCACCACTGTCTCGTTCTTAAGAAGCTTCAATGGCCTGAATTCGATCATCAATTAGTAATTCTACAACTACAGATCACACTTTCTGTTCTTTACAATCCTTCTTCCTTCTCTTCCCTCTCCAACCTTGTGTTGTACTACACCTCCCCAATATCTCTCCTCAACTGACAGACATCTATAAACCCAAAAAGAACATTGGAAAGTCCCTTTACAAGTACAGTGCAGCACCTGCTTGGACCAGTCTTTCCCCTCACTTAAGAAATATCTCTCAATCACACCAGTTTAAAAGAGAGTTAAAACAACACCTCCTAAATACTTGGTCCTGCCTATGCCAAACTCCCACTTGACATCTCTGTAGTCTCTGCCTCCCCTCTGTTTGTATCACTCCTCTTCACATCTATTGAATTATTTCCTTCCATTTCTCTTACTCTCACACCTCATTTTCTCTCGCTTTCCATCTAACATATATTACAGTGCTTTCTTTTCTTTTTCTACATGTTTAGCATCTTATAGATGAAACCTTTAAACTTAAAATTATACTTTCACTACATTATACCACTACTATGCCTTATCCTGTTGATACTCTTGTTATGTAGGTTGTATTACCTTGTCATTCACTATATACTATGGTGATGGGAATTTTTCCATGTAACATTTCAAGCATTGTTCTACTGTGTATATAGTTGAACTTGTCTCTCTGGGTTTTGGAAATTGTATGTTTAATCATTATGTCTATTGTATTTTTATTGTATGTTTATATGTGTATTGGAGCTTTTCTCCTCGGGTCTCTAATGAAAATGGACCTCTGGCTCAGTTGGACCAACCCAGTTAACAAATGTTAAATAAATAAATAAAAAATAAATAATTATTGACATTAAGGTTGGGGTCACTGTTACTGCTGCAGACACAAATGCTATTGTTTATACCAGTTTGGAGAATATTAGTATATATTATTAAAGTATGTTATCTATTTTGGAGTACTCTGCATATCTGGCTATCAACAGCTCTGATACCACTTTTATATCTGATTTCAGTACAGAGCTTTACAGTAACCCACTAATACAATCTGCAATGTGTCAGACAGAGAACAACTCTACTACTTTTGAAATTTATTCCTTAATGTTCTACCAATAAAACTCTGTATGGATCATCATTTAATGTTTTAATTTATAAATTATTTTCTTATATAAAACACTGTTAGATTTTTATGCATCATCATTATAATCAACATAGTTCTTCAACAAATGCTGCCAGTACCCCTTTGAAGAATTCTGAAAGATTCAGAGAGACATTAGAAAACCATACTGAACCATATCTCACACATGTAGGCCTCTTTTTATATCCATTGTATAATTTCAGCTAACGCTTTTTCATGATTTTTTACATTTTACTTTGAATATTGGTCAGACTAATAGCCCGAAAATACTGATAAAACATCCCTTTGTAAATTAGTACTACTGTGTCCTGTCTACATACTAGTTTTTTGTTTAGCATGATGGCTAGGGATTTGATAATAATTTCTTTAAATCAGTACTAGAAAATTTAAAGAAAAAAAGTTTATATTGTTTGTAACAAAATGTTAACATGCAAAATGTATAAGAACTGTATTAATTTCTTAGCAATACTCAGCTTATATGGAAAGTGATAATTAAAAAAAAACAAGGAAAGCAATAAAGGATTAATTGGCAACTATTTGAATGGTATAGACTCGTAATACTAATATGGAGACTGAATGACTGAAAATCCAGACTTATATATACAAAATCTGACATTGGCATTTCTTGGAATATTTCCTTTTCTCCACAGTATGGCTTCCCTGGAGTTGGTATATAAAAGTTAAGAGGGTGGGGAGATTACTCCTTTCCTTCATCAGGGTGCAGGGGGGATTGGCTTTCTGCAAAAAAAAAAAAAAAACAAACTTAAGAAGAGGAATAATGATCAATACTTGCTCTTAAGATTCCTGTATTTTCAGTATTTTTTTCAGTGTTACAGTTCTTGGCAGTTTGATTGCTGACATTTTAAAAGATGACAAACAAAAAAACAAACAAACAAACAAACAAAAAAAAAAAAACAATTGACTTCATTTTGCTTGCCTCACAGCAGAAAAATGAACAATAGATATGATTTTGTATCACTATATGAGGAAGAATTTTGACTACTAGCCATATGAATAGCCAGCTACATTTTTAAAAAAATTGCAGGTAGTCTATTCTTGTTGGTCTACTTTTTTCACTAGACTAAGAAGTAGTAGCAACTTCAGAATTTAAAAGAAAGATTACAATGGTTAAATACATAGGTATTTTTCCCTGTCTTAATGACAAAGAGTGATAGATCTTTGATTACAAAGGAGGGGCCGTGTGTTTGATTAGAAGAATGGGGAACAGGTGGGGACATGCCAGGGAGGAAAGTAGTAGGAATCCATTAGCAGCTGGCCTAATCTGGTGGGAAGGGTGTAGCTCTTATCACGTTTGACATACAGATAGACCCCCTGATGAACAATAAATATGGGGAACTGCCCTACTGATCCCATTCTGTCAGGAAGTACATGGATTGTGCTAGCAAACTAAGATGCGTATGCAGTCATGTATGTTTCCAATGGGGGCAGTATGTAGCAGCAGTTCAAAGAACTGCCATGGGGGTAATGAATTCCTTGAGGTTTATCATAGGAGGGTGCTTGGTCCAGTAGAATGAGATTTTGAAAACGTGTGACGAAAGGAGATACTGCCAGCCCAACTAGCTGAAATTTTGTAAATAATTATCTGTCATTTGTGAAAATCAACATGACTTATATAGCAAAGGGAGATACTGCCAGCACAGCTGTCTGGAATTTTGTAAACTATGTGTCATTTGTGAATGTCAACATGTTTCATGTAAGATGTTTCTGTTACAAATGTATTAGGACTGTATGTCATGTATATAAACTAGGTTCATACAGACATGTGTTGAAAAGCTATTGTATAAGGTACAGAGCTTAGAAATGGATCCACAGTGTGGCCTGCTGGAAGAGATTGGACACCTTTTGTTAAGGGCCTTAAAGTAGCTGATTACGTGTGGCCTGTGGCAGTGATAACAAAACTATAGTCTGGGTGAAAGGGGGTATAGCTAGTAAACCTGTGCCAGCCTTTCCCAGCTGCGTTTGTGCATGTGTGCGTGTGTGTGTGTGTGTGTGTGTGTGTGTGTGTGTGTGTGTGTGTGTGTGTGTAAATCAAGGCTCACAGCGTGTGTCGGCTACTTGGGTAGGGACACGAAGCACTGGTTGGACAGAGAGGGTGCTGGAGGTCTTGACTTGGCCACTCAGCTGAGATCTTAACTCTATGCTGAGCCAGTGGGGAATGTTACTGGGGATCTGGCGAAATAGGTTGAAACCAGCCCTGGACTGACTGTGGTCTCTGTGTGCTCTTAAGGAAATACTGTGTGTGTACTTGTCATCCTCCCAGTTAATATTCCCCACTGGTGCCAGTGGTGAGGACTGAGGCTTCTTGATTACAGGTCCAGTGGTGGAGCATCACAAGGAGGATAACTGATTTTAATAAACTTTTGGTCTGGTCTTTAGACTGAAGAGACCTGTACACTGTAGAGTGAATGAGACAGGAATTAAAGGGTTACTGAAGCAAGTCAATGTAAAAGGCAGACAAAACATTCAAATAGCAATGAATTCTTTGTAGTTGTCTGAAGAAACCTTCTAATAGTGTTGCTTGCTGCTGTAAACAAAAAAAACACGTTTTATTTCAATTTTTTGTATATTTCTCAGGTTATAAACTACATGTAGGTACTATAGGAAGAAAACATGATTTTTTTTTTTGTTTTGTCCCCCTTCTGCTTCATTCTTTCAGGCTACCCTAGTGCCTTGTACTCTTTGGGTCTACCAGCCTGTCTTATTCTCCACAGGCTATCTGTATTCTAAAACTGTGGCTTATGTGCAACTTAATGGTGTCTTTGCATGTTTTTGAGGGTTGTGCCATTCACGGATTCTACCAAGATTTTTTTTTACCCCTAGATATTCTTAATCCCGTGTGTTTGCCTGTTACATCCAAAGACTACCACCCATGGACCATACATCTCTGCAGGAATGGCTACACAAAGTCCATCATCTCAGGATGGGCATGCCTATCCTTACCTACCAGCACCTCAGAAATCCAAACCACTAATCAAACCTGTGATAACTGAGGCATGGTTAGGACTTTATCCCTATAAGCCATGGTACTGGCCAAAACCATGATTTGCTCTGTGTCAAAAATGAAATCTTTTAAACTCAAATAAATTAGGTATTTTAATAACACAGTATAGCATAAATACATAAATATTGATAGAAACAACTGATTTAACAGCACTTCAAGGATTTACCCATAATTAAATCTTCATTTCCAAACCATTTCTTTTCCAAAGCTGTCTTTTTGTCTAAAGAAGAATCTCTGTTTTTGCAAAAATAAAATTAGGGACATTCCAGCAAGTGCCACACAGTGAAATAGTTGTTGGTACTTTATGAAATTCAATAATGTACTGTGAGGATCTTGCACTCCCAATAGAATGTTTCTTCTGTGCATCATTAAAGAAGATACCTATAGAAATAATAAAGAATGTACATAACAAGCAGGAAGTAGAGTGCATGGGCTATGGACTGAAAAGTGTAGCAAACATACACAATCATCAGTGGCATTACATTTTCCTGTCACAGCATACTGTATAACGTTTGAAACTCTACTTATGTTCCTAAGAAATAAACAATACACAATAATCTGTTATAAAAATAGTATTTCTTCTTGATAATTGCAATTACATTTTACTCATAAGCTAGATAAATATGCTCAAAAACTATTTAGATGCATTAGGCTTCTCAAATGATTACTTAAACTGAATAAATGAAGCTGTATCTTTAGCAAGTCATTTATCAATGAGTGCTGTGCATTAAGTAGAATTTACTTAAAGTAATATAACAAACTGTGGCAGATAGTATTCCTCTAATGCAAAAATTAGTTTTTAAAATTAAGATGCTGTTCTTTTTTTAGCACTATAATTTATGCGTCACTTAAATGAATGATGAATCTTTACCTTATATGTTGCAAGAAAAACAGTATCTTTAGTTTATAGTTTATGAAGCTGTAACCTGTGATCAATGATCCAAAATTAATTACTTAATTCAAAATCATTAAGTAGAAAATAAGTAACTGCTGCAGAGGATCATCTTGGATAAATGCCTGGAAAAAGATACTAATTGTACATTAAGTATATACACAAGGACTGCAGAACTGTACATCATTCAAAAACAAAACCAGTATGTATCTGAGACTGCAAGATATTCACAATGCTTTGATACAAGAAGCAGTAACTGAGCACATTAAAAATATAGCAGAGATGGTGGCATCTTGTGCACTGAATGAGATTCAATGAATATTAATTTCACAATTCAGAAAAAGCAGAGAAGGATATAATAATTCATATATGACACTGATGAAGAGACTAATACATATTGAAAACATAATAAAAAATTATGGCAAACCTTCATATATACTGACAATATAAGAGAGAGAGAGAGAGACTGTTTTTGTGTGTGTGCATGCACGTGTGTGTGTATATGTGTGTGTGCGTGTGTGCGTGTGCGTGCGTGTGCGTGTGTGTGTGTATGTGTGTGCGCATATCTTTGTGAATTTGCATGTATGTTTATTATTATTTAGTTGCATATAAGTCTGTTTTGACTTGAGACACACTCCTAATACATATGTCCACGAATGTCACAGTTTTCTTTGCATTTCTAACCAGAAAAGATTTTAACATTTTGTTGAAATGTATTTACTAGTCAGCTAATTTTAATAGTCATTTTTGTTATGCTAATGCATCACTTCATCCTGGATGTTGATTCTGCTCTTTTGCAGGGAAGGCTGTACTTTGTGTATAGGATATTGGCAGACAAGACTCGCTGACAGTGCTTCATGTTCCATACTGGCTGCCAGTTGTATTAAGCTATGTGTTTATAATTCTTTTCATCCCCTACTGAGCCATGCATGACCTGGGTCCTGCTTTCTTAAAAGAGCTGCTGAGACAAACGTTCTGAATAGGCTGCTTAAGTTATCAGATAAGGGCTTGTTTGTATATCTGAGGACTCATTTAACGACATCTGGCAGTATTTTTTTTAATATTTTACTTCATTCCTTTGGAATAAGCTACCCTTCCTGATTTGATATGAGAGTTGGAATCCTTCAGATGATTAATGCATGGCCGTATTATTAGAAGATTCAGCTGCAGGCCTGATTAACATTAATCTTTCTTCCTTTAGAGAAGTCAGTTTCTAATGTGTTTCTAATATTTATGTGCTAACAATTTATGTAATCTTTAATTATTAGTAATATTTTATATTTTGTATTTTAATTGTGCTTTGTTTTCATTTGACCAGTAAGGTTCAATTTTAATATTTAAAGTATTAGGGTTTAAGCATGTCAATTGTCTTTTAGTAAATAGATACATAAATAAAATAATGACAATAAGCTAAGTCATACCTCCCAACTGTCCAGATTTTTGTAAAATGTCTAGAGTTTTGCTTCATATTTTTGGATAGTTCCTCATTATTATGTGGTTTTCTGGCAAACTGAATTTGCTAAATATAACTCACCTTTTTTATGTTCAGACTTTATATCCATCAGAAAATGTATGCTAACACAAAACCTGCAATTCTAGTAATTTTCTATGTTTACAAGAGCAATATTTAAAACCTGTCCATATTTTGGGCCTTTGTCCCTATTATGTTTGTTTTGTCCAGACTTATTGCACTAAGAGTTTGAGAAGTATGATCTAAGTAAGAGTTGTCATTACACTTTATGAAAATTCCAGATTTAAAATAATAGCAAAACAATTACCACATAATTACTTGTCATTCAGTTGATCTCAACCAGCTAGGTTTGTATTATATTCCATAATAACATCAAGTCAGAAATATATTATCCCGTCTAAATTAAAACATGAGCTTATTGACAGGGGCCCTTCTACATACTAAAATATAACAAAAGTACTAAGAGTACAAGACAAAAAGATAGCAAAATAAACAAATGCGCACACAATGTAAAACACTGACTGTATAAATAAATACATTTTATTCAATACAAACTTTAATGCTTTCATTTATGAAATTATGAATTTTATGAATTTCAGCCTGATGTATGTTTTGACATTCATTAATGACTGAAAGTGCAAATTTTCTCTTGAATAAACATCCAGGAAATAGTACAGAAGGCCTTTTCTGCATATGAAAGAAATGAAGATCCTGGTTTAGCAAGATCTTCCATCAACACTGTTACTATGAATACATTGTGCAACATGAGTCTGCCCAGACTAAAGCCACTCTGTTTTCTGAGTGCAAGAAAAGAGAGGAAAGGAATAAACCTGTTAGCCCAGATCTAGTCGTATAGTATGTTATCACAGTAAAGTAGAGACTTCAGGTGATACACTCCCCATTTTAGCCAGGTTTATGTACACTGGTAGGAAGGTCTGTTTCCAGAGGAAGAAGACAAATTTGCAGGTTAAACTGGCTTAAACATTAACCAGAATAACTCTTTTACATAGCAAGGGAGAATTTTGTAAAATTGATCATTCAGACCATCAGTGCCCAGACCTGGAAGGGTTTAGGTTTAGCAATTTAATTAAAATGATGTACCTTTGATACAAGCACTACACGTTGCTCTGTGATATGGTCAAGGAGTGATGGAAGTTGTGAGCTGTGTAGAATGTTACAGATAGCAGTATGTGAGTTATTATCTGAAGGGGGGAAAATCAAATCACCGCATTCTTTAAATATTTTTGTTAAAATGGATGCATATGAGTAGGCAGCCTTTTCTGTTTGGGGGCTACTTAAAGAGGTGGATAAGTTTGTATTAGCCAGCAGACTGAAGCTTCTTGCCAAGTCCTTTTAAGCCAGATGGGAGACAATGTAATATTGAAACCTAAGCATACTCAACTATATAATGGCTTTCAAATCAACAAAGTTCTTTAAGTTTCATTTTAGGTCTGTCTCTGAAGGCCTTAAATTCAGGAAACCTTCTGGCTATGTGTTAGCTGTCAACTGCTATGCATGTATCCAAAAGCTGATTCAGTTCTTGGAAACATTCATTGAAAATGCCTAGGACTCAGATTTTTAAGTGGGAAAAATGTATTATGTACATGTCCCAAAATGTAGATGGAGTATTTTTTGAGTTATGCACAAAAAAAAAAAAAAAAAAAAATTATTAAGCTATAATGTCTAGTCCCAGAATTCTGACCTCTTTTTGAAATTGTGGTGGAGGATTTTCTCTAGGATAAAAATGGGTCTTTATATCATGCATGGATTATGATACAGTAAGTGTACTTATCTTCCGGGTTAGACATGTGGAGCCTCTAGTGTCGTGCTCCATTTTCCCATATTTATTCTACTTAAATATGGATACTTTTTAAGTAACAACCTTTATAACTATTTTTTTTTTTTGCCAATGTAAGCATTATGAGGGTGCATCTTTAGATTTTAAAGTACATGCCACAGGGCATGGGTTAGGTGTTCTTCATTAAAATCTATGGATGCACTCACATTCTACTACTACAGAGACACCCATGAAGAATAAAGAAGTATTATGGGGCATACCTATAATAAAAATTATACAAAGCTTTTTATCAAGAAACTTATCATATAGTATAGCTAGGGTAAGGTTAAAATTGTATTCTGCCACTTAAGCTATGAAGTGCCAATATATATATATATATATATATATATATATATATATATATATATATATATATATATATATATGAGTCTACTTCTAATTTTCTAAGTTTCAAAACTTTGAATTTCTTATGGCTGAGACCATAAGATCAATGTTTTGAAACTTTGAACCATTTAAATGGAGATTGGTGTAGAGCATGGAACTATATATTTACCATCCTCCTCGCTGTTGTGTGATCTTGGAGTTGGTATATTTAATTAGTATAGGGTGTGGGGGTGCAGGGGGGCTGGTCCTGCAAAAATGTAAAAAATATATAGATATATATATATATATATATATATATATATATATATATATATATATTTTTTTTTTTTATTTACATTTCAAAGTTTCAAAACTTAGATCTTATGGTCTGAAAGATAAGAAATTCAAAGTTTTGAACCTCTGAAATTTAGAAGTAGACTTATATATATATATATATATATATATATATATATATATATATATATGGGTCTACTTCAGAAGAACAAAATCTCACATTACTGAAGACAAGAAGACTGAGACGAGAACTCTGAAACTCCATTTTAATGAATGACCACATAGCCGACAAGTTTCCCATAGTAAGTAACCACTGGGTCAACAACTAATGGAAAATCCACTGCACCATCTCCAACCCACCCAGGTAGGAGGGCCAAGCTCCCCACACCCTAATCCCCCTAACTAAATATACCAACTCAGGGATTGCATTACAGTATGGAAAAGGGTCAATTTACAATTCTGGCCCAGCTGTTACTTACCATGGGAAACTTGTTGGATATGTGGTTGTTTGTTTAAATGAAGTTTCAGAGTTTTCATCTTGGTCTTCTTGTCTTCGTTAATGTGAGATTTCGTTCTTCTGAAGTAGACCCATCCCATATATAGAAATACATATATATATATATATATATATATATATATATATATATATATATATATATATATATATATATATATATATATATAGTACAATGGAGTCCTTGAATGCAATGTGGTCTGAAAAGGAAAACTGTAAACATTTTAGAACAAAGACAATATTGTGCAGATTTTGTGCTATTTACATTTTTTCACTTTCACATATTAAGCTAGGCCTGTTTGAGTGATAGGTATTAAGGGAGAAAGTTCTAAATCTGGTAGTTTGAGGTAGACAAATATTTTAAACAAACAATTTATGATAAGAATGGGATTTTGGGGAGGGAAGCAAATGATCCTGAGAGGATGCTAATGAAGTTATCTCCACATAAGACATTTGTTTAATGAGTTTTCTAGTAATATATGCAAAACACTGTAACCTTCATTAACACCCGACTGGATTTAGGTAAACAGGTCCCAAGATTACCTGGATAGTGTGTCTTACTAGTAATGCATTAGTTGATATACATTTTTTTAACGCAGGCAGAGGACAGACCTGGCAGTAAGAAAAGTAGCATACTGCATGACATGCTGGGTGGATATTGGTTCTTAATAAAGGGTGAGTTATTAACTTCCCTAAGAAAACCTGCTCATCCTGACATGAACAAATAGAGACACTAGTGAACTGCACACAAAGGAGCAACTTACATCATCAGTAAACCATGAAGTAGAAAAATGCCAACCTATTTAAAAAAATTGCTATGTAAAAAGTTAAAAGAACCCTCATCCTGGTTGGTAGCGAATCTAGTCAATTAACATATAGCATTATGGGTAAGGAGGTGTGAGAGAATGACGAGATCTGACCTTTTAAAAAGTAGTAATAGTATAAAATGAGTTAGTTCTAGTAGATAATACAATTTTTTGCAAACATATAACAACAGAAATTAGTGCTACCTACTGTTATATTGTGGAAAAGATAGCATCTGTTATGCTGGAAATCTAGATTAACTAAACATTTAAACCATAAAGTATATATTTTTTATGGCTATAAAACTAATCCATCTATTTATAACATAAAGAGATTAAAATGGCTACCGAAAAATATAATTAAATTTAAGATTGTAAAGAAGGTTTGAATTCAAAATTGCACTGTTAAAAGATGATAAATGTGATTTACACATGTAAATAGTCAAAGAAGAGAAATTGTACTTCCCTGAAGCAATACTTTTTGAGGAAAAAATGCATTAAAATATTGTTCTCATTGTGATATAGGAAAGTTAAAAGTTCATCAAAAGTAACATAGGATGATATACTCTCTACCTTAAAGAGAATTTAAACTACTTGATTAATGGGACCAAATAATACTTCATGAGGTTTAGCCTATAGAATCACAAGTAATTATTGTTTATATTTAATAATATTTAAGTACTGATTATTTGCCCTGGGATTGTGTTGCTTCACTTGTGATACTTTCACATAGAAATTGTTCTAGGTCTGAGATGGTGAACTATAGACTTATAAGGGTTGTCACCTAGTAAATGGAAATAATTTGACTGCTGTTTATTACCAATTTAGATAAGGACAAATACATATGGTAATTGCATTAATGCAACATAGATTAGTTCCATGATGGGTAGATCCACATTAACACATGTAAAAATATTTTGATGATGCTATCTGTAAAATTTTAGATGAAGAGGAAAACAGTGTAGTTATATATTTGGATGTAATACATAGGATTATGATCGGGTTACTGGTCATAATCTGTTTATTATGTGTTTGAGACATGGATGACAAGAAATTCACCTCAAGAGTGAAGCTGGAGAGGAGAATTTCTTGGCATCCATGTTGAGAACACATGATAGCTATGATCTGCGACCCATTCATAATTCTTTGTAGTATAGGGAGGCTTAGCTGCTCCATGTACTACTAGTTACAGAAAAAAAGAAATAAAATAAGTGTTTTGATGGCTTTCAAAGCCAAAAATCACTTAGAGGGGCACTGTCAGAAAGGCAGTCAAACTCTTTCCATTACATTTAATGGAAACATTTCAGATTTTTGCAGAATATCTTGATTTTTGCCTCATTTGTTTGGTCTGTTCCTCCATGGTTGACAAATGACAGAGGGCTGAATTCACTGAATAGCGATATACACTTGAATTTCAGTGTTTGTACCTTAAAAAAAGAAATTCCTCTGACGAACACATCTTATTTTTCTAGCTACTTTCTAACTTTGTAATTGAAAGGGAAACATTATCTCTTCAGACAGCAGTACTGCCACTGTCATTTATTGGTCAGTACTGGCAAATGTGACTGCCCAGTGTAAGGCCTGACCTTAGCAACTTAAACAGTAGGTGATTAACAATTGCTAAGGTCAGGCCTCACACCACTTTATTGCTTAACTGATTTGTCTTTTTCTAAATTTCTTATGCTCCATGCTCAAAATATTATTATACAGAGACTTTGGCAATAGAGAAATGATCCATCTGTGTTCCAGTGGATTGCAAATGGTTGTGTGGTAGAAAAAATAAGAGAGTGATAATATGTAAAAAATAATTATAAATAAAAAATAGAAAAATAAATAATTGAATGAAAGTTATTTTAGGTGTATTCCAGGGATCCAGGTACTGGTACTGTTTATATGGTTTTCTCTGTTTTCCAAGTTCTATAGTTTTATTTCAGCAATTATTTGGAATATTCTAAAATTGGAACAATTATCTGTAATAATTGAGATTGCTGCACATTAAATAATATATTGGCAGAAATAGACTTATAGGCATCCAAAAAAGGTTAAGCTTTCTTATTAGTAAGTGTCTGGAGAACACAACTCTACAAAATGAAAACATGGTTAGGGATTTTTGTCACTTGCATTGATAGCTTATTCTCTTTCAATTACAATGTTACAACAGTTGTCAGGAAATCCTTATATTTAGCAGAGATAACTGCCAAAGGGATAACATCATGGTCTAAAGAGATAATCACTATCTTATATTTACCTCTGATATGGCCATTTACGGAGCACATCACCCTCTTTTAGATATATCTCACTAAACATATGAAACAATTTGAAAGACCCCCAAAGGTTCTTAGCTAAAAAATCACAGGCCTAATGTTCCTGAGCTCCAAAAGAGGCTAGACACTCTATTTTTGGGAAAGGGGTAAATCACTCTATCACTTACTGTGTCATTAGAGACCAGATTGTCCTGGACCTCTTGTTTCTCCAGAACTCCTATATCACCACCAGTACTAGAACCATAGACCTAAATCTTCACTGACAGAAAAAAAAATGGAAGGATGAGTATATAACCAAGAAAAAAATGGAAGGATAAGTATAGAACCAAGCACTTCACAAATCTCTAAAAAATCTTCTCTTACATGTTAAGCAGTGCAACTCACTATAAACATAAATTAGATGTCAGGATGGGTATCCATCAATTCACTCGGGGACTGACCAGTATGGACCTCCTGGAGAAAGGAGCTCCTGCCTGAGTAAGTGCACTGGCAAGCTGAGAATGGTCTAACTCACAGTGGCCTTGGAATATCTATGAATTTCTGAATTTATAAAGTAATAATCTTTGGTAAGTTCAAATCAAATCAATAATCATAAATGATTGCCAACTTGAAATTGTCAACTCTAACATAGATTTAGGAATACAAGCTGATCATGTACAAACTCTTCGAGCATAAGTGTTAAACATTAGGGATAAAGTATTAAGGCAACAAGGACTGTTATTTAGGACGATAGCAACACGAGAAACTTCAGTAAAACATCTGATGTATATATCCATGGTTAAGCATTTTCTTGAGTATAACTTGGCTTTTGTTCATTTAACAATAGGAAATCTGCCGAATTTGGAGATTGTTCAGAGAGCAAGTTACTAAAACCATAATAGTTTTCACATGTCTATCACACAGTGACATTCCTCAGAAATAATAATTATTCATTTAGTGCATAGGTATCTTAGGATTAGGTTCTGTTTGTGTTTAGAGTTTATGGTTCTGTTTAACTAGGAGTGGACTTAGGCCATGAACTGGAAGTAGAACGAGACAACATAAAATCCAGAAATCTGTTTTTTATGTTTAATAAATGTAATGCTAGAAATATGACACGAATTTATCTCAACATATTCCATAAAGATGGAATACATTACAAGTGAGCACGATTATGGCAGCATCACTTAGTGCTTTTAAAATAGGGCTAAATGACTGTATAGCAATGGGAGAGTATATGCATGGCCTAAAATATTTTGCTTTTTTGATGGCCTTCTGGCCCAAATCTGAAGTGAACCAAACTATAAACTATGAAGATGGTAAATAAACTTCTTTTCGATTTGGGTAGCTAATCTATCCAATTAACATATAGTATCCCAATAGGAAGATGTGAGAGAAAGCCAGAATTTGTTTTTGTAAAAAGTAGAAATAGTATACAATTCTGGTGGATAATGCCATTCCTGAAAACAGGTGCTGAGTGACATAAGTAACAGAAATTACAGTTTGACATCTTATATTCAGTATATACTGAAAAAACCTTCTAATCAAATTTGTGGCTAAAATATGTGGTTTCAAATAATTTGAAATGGGTAAAGGAACTCCAGTTCTGAGATTCCACTTGCTGACAAGAAAAAGCAAAAGAGAATTTAAGAATCTGAGGACTGAAAGAAAAAAAAAAGAAAAAAAAATGAGGGGTAAAAAATAGGGAGTGAACTCGAGTGAAGGGAGACTGTGAAATACATTATTTCTATCATTATTTCTGTTACCATTATGGATGGATTACTACATATACAATTCCACTGTCTGGATGGATTTATAAGCACTTAATGACCCTACATTGTTGCATTAAACATGTTTAATATCAAAAGGAATAAACTATAAAAAAAAATTAAAGGGACCATTAACTGACTTGTCCAAGCTGTTTGAAACAAGCTAAGTTAACAATTCTCCAGTAGAATGACTGAATCCCTAGAAAATCTTGTATTACATAATCTTCTTCTTCTTTCGGCTTTATCCCGGTTAGGGGTCGCCACAGCGGATCACCTGTCCGCACATTGAATGGTGGCCACCTGCAGCATGTCTTTGGGATGTGGGAGGAAACCGAGCACCCCGGAGAAACCACGCGACCACAGGAAAAATCTTGTATTACATAATAATGGACATTAATATAACTTACTGATAACAGAAGAGAAAGAGGAGGGAGCCTTAAGAAAACAGGATATTAAAAAATATATATCAGATTAAAGGAGGTGCCAGGAGCAGATCATCTCATGGTCCTGCCAAAGTCTAGAAAACAGAAGTTAGCCAAGTAATGCATACGTTTTACAGCCATTCAGCAGACAGGATAAAAGAGGCCATCAGTGGAGTTTTATATGCTAGTTACATGAAAGCTGCAGCAGTAAGTCTATTTCTTTGCAAATGTACACTGCATCAGCCCAGACAATATCAAGAGTTAAAAATAAATAGATGACTGGAAAGATATCAAGCATGCAGAATCAGACATTTTTGAACTTTGTTAACTCAAACACCCTGGAAACTTATACTTATACTATACTGCATGCTCATCAAGGCTGTAAGTATCTTTGACCTAGTCCTTACAAACATGGGGGATCAATGTTCTTTCCCTAGTGCAATGCCTAATTGGTCAGGTCAGACCACAGAGCTGTTTCCTTTAAAATAAATATTAAGCTTCAGACCTCAATTAACCCTGTAACATGTAAAAAATATTCCAAGGCTTTAAGCCAAATAAATGGAGAACTGCAATGATTATCACTCTACTCGGGGGGGGGGGGGGCATTCCACTGACCCAGGGATCTACAGACCCATATGTCTGACTAGTCTCCTATAAAAAGCCATGGAAATAATTATCATGGGTCTGATAAAACATAATGTAGGAAAACTAGTACAGACACCAAATCCTACCCATTTCAGTTTTGTCAAAGCTAAGTTATGCCTGCATAACTTGGACTTCTTCGAGAAGGTTATTAAAGCTGTGTATGAGGACACAAAATGCGCGCTGCCTACCTTGGTCTGGACAAGGTGTTCAACATAGTACCTCACTCGGGTATTGTAGATAAACTTACAACATTAGGCATAAACCCATATGTTATTTGCAAAGCCATCTGGCTCACTGATAGGACTCAAAAAGATAGGATAATGGAATCCAGCAGCACAAAGAGACCAAACACTAGTAGAGTCTCATAGAGATCTGAGTTGGGTCCTCGCTTTTTTGGCATCTATTTCTCAGAAGTGAAGACAAATGTCAAGGACCTCTGTCTAAGTTTGCAATCTAGATGTGGTCTCTGAATCCCCTAAAGGATCAGATACCCTTCAAGAGGGCTTGATGGAGACAAACAACTGCTGCCAGAGCCATGGACTAAAACTTATTATGAAAAAAATGTATACTAATAAACTTTGGAGAGTTGATCATCTCTGAAAATTAACACAATGATAATACAACAGTAAAAGTAGATCCAGTGGTCAGGAATCTGGGCATGCATGTTGACAGCACCCCGACCTTTGACCACGATGACTATACTGTGGTGAGAAAATATTTCTACATTGCATACTTTGTAAGTAAGGACATGGCATGCAAGTCCACGGTGGTCATTGTTCCACTGTATTTAGGTCTCATCAGACCAGTCAGCATGTACAAAACATCCTTTGGTATGTACTTGCCCAAGTACTTGAAACAGCTTGAGACTCCTCCGATGTTCTTGACAAAAAGAAAATAGGGAGTAAACAACAACTTTAACACAGACTATGTCATAGGTCTATCCCTGTACTCGATCTACTACAGACTGGTACATGTCAAATATATGTCTAGCCTACAAGGCATCATTTGATCCCACACCGGTGGATTTTTTGCATATTGGACAAACAGCATCAGAAGTATTCATTTAAAGGTCCAAAACCTCACTTTTGACATAAACTGGGCCTATTGAAGAAAGTGCCTCAAAGATTACACCTTCTCTGGGCCAAGCTGTCCAACCATGTGAGGAAAAGCTCATTCCTAACCATATTCAAATGTATCTTGGGTGAATGGAAGGCAAATCACAAATGAACCCCTCATTTAGCATCTATGTCCCTAATGGACAGAAACAGTCTATGAAGCCTGATGTGTTTATTATAATTATTTGGAGTATTGACACGTCTGCAGCATTTTGTTAAATTTGGGGTAAGCCTGGTTAGGCATAAAATGGCTTTTGGGCTGATAGCCTAGTATCCACCTATGAACTTATAAGAAATTATGTCATCCTCTTTTGTTTCCGAAATATATCGACTGGTCAGTATAATGAGGAGGTTAGACTTTTGAAGTTTAGAGCGGCAGTTATAAGAATGTGGACATAGATTTGCTGAGGAGACATAGCACGGAAGTTGTATGTTCTAAAATACTAGATACAAATAGGTCATGCAAGGAATCATGTCCAGAAGAGGGATTTTTACTGGCTGGTATTGTAACTAGTTGGCTAATATAACTTGGATCTAAGGAGTTGGTGAACTAATGCTGTTTAGATCTTGGTCTTGACGTATTTAAGCTGAGGTTCTAGTTTTTGTTTAAATTACACATCTGCCTTACTCAGTAAGTCACTGATCAATTAACTACTCATAAATATTAATATTGTAGTAGGTGGACACACACATGCTGGTCTGCTGGCCAGTTAGATCAAGAGCTGGAACCAGCACTAGGCAATTTAGGCAGTTGACTAGAGCTTATAGGCATGGGGAGGGTCACTGGCGGGGGGGTTGCCACAAAATTTACATTTATTCTTTAAGAGTGCACTCTGCATGTGTTATTTTTCTTCTTTAAAGATGCATGTGGAGTGCATCATTAGTAACAGTTTTGTGTGCATCATGCACAAAAATGTTGGAGCACAATGAAGGACTTTTGCCTTTGCCATTCCATTCAAAAAAGATGAGTGAGAGTGGGAATTTTATGGAGAAGTACAAGAGAACTTGGAGAATAAACAGTTAGAGGTGTGTGTGTGTGTGTGTGTGTGTGTGTGTGTGTGTGTGTGTGTGTGTGTGTGTGTGTGTGTGTGTGTGTGTGTGTGTGTGTGTGTGTATGTGTTTCACAACCTGGTTAACTTATTCAGGCTCAAACTCTGTAACTTGATTACAAGAGTCTAGAGCCAGAATCCTTTACACCTACTAACAATCATCAGCAGGTGCATTTTCAAGGAATGTTGAGTTTCAGAACATTTTTATATAATGTTGAGTTCTAGTGAATTCAAGAACTGTTAAGTTCCAGTACATTTTCAAGGACTGGTGAGTTCCAGTGCATTTTTGAGGAATGTTGTTGTTCTCTGCATTTTCAAAGAACATTGAGTTTCTGTGCATTTTTAAGAGTGAGTTTTTGTACATTTTCCATGAATGTTGAGTTTTAGGGGAAAATAATCATACTGTTTTTCATGCTAAGTCTGTTTTCAATGCGTAATTGTTTTGTTTTGCAAATGGCCATCATCAGTGTTTGTGCTATAAATACGTATCTTTGTTGAAGAAGGTTGTGGGTTCTACATCTACACCATGTTGATGCAGTGCTGATATTACAGTGCCCTTTAGGGGGAGGGGAGGGTGGGGTGCTGCACTCCTGATTGTATCCTCCTTTGGATGAGATGCCTTGTAACTATGAAGCTGTTACCTGTTTGGCAGCCATTCCCTATTTCAATATTACCAGCTTACCACTTTATTTTTTTTAATGTAACATGGACAATTTACTCTTCAAATGCAGCAGGCACTGAATTTGCACATGAAACATGGAAATGTAAGCAGCAACCTCTTCATTAGTTATAGACCTCTTTAATGTGGAATTATTCAGATGACTTGCTTCTGCAGAAGTTGTGTATATTGATTGATATTGGTGGATTGTAATGACAGATGTCTGACTGGACATTTTTTGGTTGAAATGTTCTGTAATAAAAACAAAAAGTAATAGTCCAAGCAACAAGACTGAGGACATCCAATTAAAGTAAATATTTTATTAAAATGGATGAGGGCTTTCTTTTCACAAATGTACTTCATCAGATGCTAAAAACAAACTAAAGCAAGAACATTTTAAACTTAGAGAAAAATGCAATCAAAATGTTCTGTAATGGGTAGTTTTGTCATTATTGGTTCATACATTTTGTTTCATTGCTTACTGAAGAAAATGTTCAAACCTGCAAGTTTAAAACACATTATAACAAATAGTTCTGTATTACACAGGGAATATAATCTAATTCAATTGGGGTGGTGCATCAAAGAATGCATGCATGTAATCATGGTCCTAAAAATGTGTGCAAGGGGCCTTTATTTTGAAAACAACCCAGACTTAAACGTAATCCACCACTGGCCACATGCACTTATTTTGAATGTGGGTTTCAGTACTGTTTCAGTTAAAGTGAGTTTCAAGGGCAGCAAAGCTTACTGTTCATGCTAAGTCTGCTTTCATTGTGAGACTGTATTGTTTTGTTTAATAGGAGATAAATAACCAAGTAATGGGATACTAGAATGGCAGACAGGGTGCTGTTGGTGGGGGTGGCTGATCCATTACCCTGCCTAGTGCCCCATTTGACTATTATCCATCTATGATTCGAGCATGATGTAAGTAGGAGGGGTGAGTAGATCTGAGACTATATTGGGAAAGCAGGTATGATTTCCTTATCTTTATCAGGCATACTAGTCAGTGAAATCAGAACAGGAGGTGGGTTAACCGAAGCATTATAGGCACAAAACTAAGTAGATTTATGTGACTATGAAAAGGGAGATGAAGATAAAGAATGAAAAAATGCAAAACCCTGCACACTACACACAGTTGATGCCTGCTTACAAAGGTAGAATAACAAAAAAGAAACAAGTATGAAAGCATTACACCTAATGTAAATTATGCAATGGTCTTAGCAGACAGAAAAACATTTTTTAACTCACATAGTACAATATCTTTTGCATATCATTAGTCTCATATAGGTGGCTTCAAGTGGGGACATAAAAGTTCATGGGGGTAGTCAAACAACAATAGTCAGTGTTTAAAGGCCTTGGTTCTTCTGACATGGAAGAAGAAAGGTTATTTACAACCAACATCAAGAAACTTATAGTCATGAGGTAATACTTGCATGAATGGTAAGTTGGATGATTATTCATACCCAGTTTACAGATATGGAGTCATATTTACTCCACTGAGGCTGGGATTTGACTGCTTGCTTGTCATATCTGTTTTTTCCTAAATCCTATCACATACTATTATTTCAACTACTGAAAATATATTTTATGCATTCAAGGCCTTGGTAGTTTACCCTAAGGTAACAAAGACGACTGGGTCATCTGCGATCATTTTTTAACTCTTACAATAGATAATACCATATTTTACTTTGTTGGATGTTTACAGGCTCATGATGGGCCAAAGAGCTTTATAGTTATAGATCATTTATACTCCCATCTTATAATACGGTAGTAATGATTGGGCCAGACAGAACATACTATTATCTCATTTTTAATGTAAAATACAAAAACACAATAATGACAATATTTATTTTTGCATCTAAAGGCAGAATGTTTTGGCAGTGGCTGATATGCTCAACAGTTCTCAGAGTGGAGGGAGAGCTAGATGATGAAGGTCTGTGTCTAAGTGTTGATATGTCCTTTATGTTCTTTAGGTTCATAGATTCATAGGTACATATTAGGCTAATGGTGAACGGGGCTTTTATAAGCCTAGCCATGTATCCCAAATATATCATACAAGCTCTTGAGACCAGATTTTCTTTAGAGTTTTATCACCTGACAAGTTTTGTTAACTGAAACTGGAAAAAAAGGAGAAACTACATTTATTTTCACCATCATGCAGTCACAATTTTTGTCAAAATAATGGCTGAAAAGTTATTGATTTTATAATTATTGCATATGGTACAAATATACCTCTTCATCTAATGTTAGAGCACTGATATCATATTTGTTATCGATGACAGCAATGTCAACTCACATCTTGTTTTAAGGTTCCTTTCAAATTCATACATCTATCCTTTAATGAAACAGAGTATAATACAGTATGCCAAGCTGTCACTGTCAAATGGCATAAAACACACTGCATTTGACACCTAGTCATCATATTTCAAATGTCTTCCTTGCTGAATCTAGTGGCATAGAAGAATAGTGCCCTGATTACAGCCTAGGTGATCTAAGATCAGTTAGAGACTTGGAAGCTTGATAGAACTGACAGAGAAGGATGGGTGAGCTCATCATGGGAGGAAATTAAGACACATCTCACTGCATAAAGCTGCAATCTATCAGATGAGGGGAAGAACATACACAAATGATCCAGAGTGAGTATGACATGCACCAAGACACTGATTGGTGGAAGCCTTAATCAAGTAAGTACATGAGAGAATGCAATTACATGAGATGAAGGTGATGTTACCCTGTGATGACATGAGTCACAATTACCTGTAGTCTGGGGGTGGGGATTGGATATTCAAAAATGGCCTGTCTGTTAGAATGCCAATGGTGGCATAAACATATTCTGTGGCTTCCTGAATGACTGAAATGAGGGATTGTACTCTCTCCTGTTTTATCCTGCATGTATCCTAAGTATAGGGGAGCAAATGGCCGGAGTCCAAATAGGGGGGGTTTAAGAGTCCACATGCATGGAGCAAAAAGGATGCAGAACAATTGCCATCTGCTAGCAAAGTTCTTAAGTACGTCTTCATGGCAAGAAAAAAATTAATCTTAGGAGGTCTTTCTAGTTTTAAAGAGATAAACAGTACTTAAATGAATTTATACATTTCTCACCCTCATATTGCCAAAGTTATATACATATATGAATATGTATATATGTGCGAGTATACAAACATATATATATATATATATATATATATATATATATATCTATGTATATATATGTATATATATATATATATATATATATATATATATATATATGTATATATATATATATATATATATATATATATATATACATATATATATATATACACACACATACATACACACACATATATGTGTGTGTGTGTGTGAGAAAGAGAATATATATATATATATATATATATATATATATATATATATTTATATCTATCTATATATATATATATATATATATATATATATATATATATATATATATAAATAACAAGACTCAGATTCTATGTAACCTTTTTAACCAACCATGTCAATACATGATTCATATGCTATGTAACCACTGTACCTCATACTGTCTCTGCATCACAATTTACCAGTATTCATAAAACTTAATATTATCTGTTGTATCTTAATGTATCTATATTTTTGAATCTTAATTTTAATTTTATCTGCTGTTGTTTTTTAATTTTACTATGTAATGTGGAGCTTTTCTCCCTGGGCCTCCACTGAAAACGGGATCCTGAGCCCAGTGGACCTTCCCGGTCATCAAATTGGAATAAATAAATTTTGTTTGTGTCTTTCGGCTTATTAGGGGTCGCCACAGCGGAACTCCGGTCCGCTAATGTTTGGTAGTGGATTTTTACATGCCGAGTTACCAGCCCTGACGTACAACCTTCAATGAAGGCACGCCCATTCACGCATGCCTCCATACAGAAGACACTCTAGCTAAGAATCGAACACGACAACGTCTTGCTGTGAGGTGACAACACTACCGCAACACCATTACCGTGGGTAAATTGGAATTAAATTGGAATAAATAAATAATATATATATATATATATATATATATATATATATAAACACACACACATGATTTTTTATTGACAAGGACAACTCAAAACAGGTATAATCTAGACATATGCTATTTATACATCATGAAGAGAAGTTACACAGCCACCTTATACCAAATCCCACATTGTAATCATGAAAATGCCTTTAAAACCCCACATTTATTTATTTTATTTATTTATTTTCAGTTATTTAACCAGGGTAGTCCATTGGGCCTAAAGAACCCATTTTCAATGGAGTCCGGGGGAGAAAAGCTCCACATACAGATTATACAAAGATTAAGTTCCACACATAGATTACATGAAGATTACAGAGATTAACATTGTACAATTTCTGGTTATAAGAAAGATAAAATATATTTTAATCAAAAGTAATAAATGCAAAAATATTAAAAGTCGAATGTGTTTTTTTTTTCCTAGTGGGATAGGTAGTTAGATGCAGTAGGCTAAGAGATTGCTAGGTACAAGTAAGGAGTTGTACACTACAAGCGAGCATGAATTCGCTAACTGGGATTTGTAAGAAGGGGAAGAGAAGAAAGAGTAGAGAGTAGGTTATGGGGGATGGGAGCCGGAGCATTGTCATGTGGATGTTAGATGAGAGTGAAGTAATTTTTTAAAGTATGGGAGGCTAGTGGTTGTATGAATGGAGGGGGGAAGGGAGGTCCATAGGTGTGCTAGTGAGAAGGACAGAAGGTTTTGTCCTGGGGGTGGAGGGGTCTGTAAACCTCAATAAGGTTTTGATTGTTTGATCTTAGAAGTCTTTGGGTATGGTGCATTTTAAAGGCAGTTGAGAGGGAGGGACAGAGGTATGGCTGGAATAAGAGTTTATGAGCATAGGTAAGCTGAGTATAGGAGAGGTAGTTGGGAAGTTCTAGCCAGTTGAATTTGTGGAGAGGTACACAGTGATGGGTTGATGATTTGTTACTGGTGGCGAATCTGGCTATTTTATTGTAACAAGAGGACAGTTTGGTTTTGAGAGATGATTGTAGGTTTGTTAGAAGAGGGGCACCATAGAGAAGGGAGGGAAGGAGAAATGTAGTAGAAAGAGTACGTTTTGTAGTTGAGGTGAGGAACCAATTGTGTTGGTAGAGCATGCCAAGTTTTTGGTGGGTTTTTTTATGTTTAGTAGTAGATGGGAGTTGAATTTAAGCTTGTCATCGATTTGGACTCCTAGTAGTTTGGTTTTAGATACCAGCTCAAGAGGTGTGTTATTTTGGCTGGTGATGGAGAATAAATTTATATCAAAGTTATTAGTTTTAGAGGGAGTAAATATCATTAGTTTAGTTTTAGCAGCATTGAGTGCTAGATGGTTGTTTTTCATCCACTGTTCTGTGGAGGAAAAGGCATCTTGACTAAGGTTTAAAAGAGTTGGGATGGATGTGGCAGCACAGATAATTGTTGAATCATCTGCATATTGAATAATGTTTGCAAGCAGGATAGAGTGGAAAAAGTCATTAATGAAAATATTGAAGAGGAGGGGGCCCAGTATAGAACCTTGTGAGACACCGGTGGGGGTGTTGAAAAAGGAGGAGGTGGCTTTCTTCCACTTGACAGCTTGCTTCCTATTGGAGAGATAGCTGGTGAACCAAGTCAGGGATGATGATGAAAGGTTTAGGTTAGATAGCTTAGTAAGAAGTAGGTTATGAGAGATACTGTCAAAGGCCTTAGAGAGATCAAGTAGGATGGTAGATACAATGAGGCCAGAATCTCTAGCTTTATTCACAGTTTCTAGGAAGGATTGGAGGGCTGTCATGGTGCTGTGATGGGGTCTGAATCCATGCTGGGTAGGAGTTAATAGGTTGTTATCTTAGAGATGGGGAAGGAGTTGAAAATGGATACATTTCTCTAGGATTTTTGAAATGGGAGAGAGGATGGCAATGGGACGGAAGATGGTAATATTAGTATTAGTTCCACCTTTATGCAGAGGAATGATGTAAGCTTTTTCCAGATTTGAGGAACAGTGCCTTCTTGGATAGAGTGGTTGATTAGGATACTGATAGGGAGGACAATGGCTTAGCAGCTATGCTGAGGAAGTATGAGGGTATGTTATCAGGGGCATTGGTGCTTGGTTTTAGTTTCTGTATGAGTTTTTTATGGTAGAAGTAGGAATAGTTTTAATGTGGAAGGGTGGGGGTTGAGAGGGTGGGGGATCAGAAAAAGAAGATGGAGGGGGAGTTGGGTGAGAAGAAGTGGAGGTGGTCAGTGGATTGATATTTGAAAAAGAGGAGGTAAGTTTGGAAATAGAATCTATGAAAAAAGAGTTGAATTGTGTGGCAAGATCAGTGTCTTGTACATTTGGGCAAGGTATTGGGTTTTCTGTAGTACCAGGTTTTAAGAGGGCAGTTATACCTCTCCAGAACCTTTGTGGTGTAGTTTTGTGGTTGCTTTGAAGTTGGGAGAAGTAGGTTTGATGGTCTGCATAGATAAGCTTTTTAACTGAGTTACGAAGAGTTTTGTATTCATTGAGGGTAGATGTGGATTTGTTCCTGGGGTATTGCGTCCAGGCTTTGTCTCTAAGTTGCATGTTGGTGAGCGTGTTTTTTGTTAACCAGGGGGTGGATTTCTTTTTTATTCTTTTGGTTATTAAGGGAGCATGAGTATCTAGAAGATTTAGAAAGGTAGTATTGAAGTGAGTGATTGCATTTTCGAGGGGTAGAGTTTTTAAAGGGTACCAGTTAAGGGATTTTAGGGAGTCAGAGAAAGCTTTTTGGTTAACGTTTTTATTGCATCGGGTAGTGATGTAGTTATGAGTAACTTGTAGGGGAGAAGGAAGACATGTTGTGAAGATGGGAAGGGAGTCAGAAAGCATTCCACTATTGGGGTAGTAGTGAGGGTGGGAGACTAGAATCCAGTCTAAGATGTTTCCACTAGTGAGGTGTTTGCATGGTCTAGTTACGGAGTTGATGAGTTGAGAGTAGTTATATAGGTTGATGTTGAGGGAGTCAGTAGGGGATACAATGGAGGACCAGTTAATGTTGGTGTCTCCCATGATTATAGTTTCATTACAGATGTTAGTTGAAAGCCAGGAGAGGATCTCTTTGAGTATCAGGATGTTGTTTCCAGGGGGTATGTAAAGGGAGGCTATGTATATATATTTGTGTTTGTTTAACTGAAGATGGGCAAGTATTAATTTTGCATTGCCGAATTGGGGAATGACTTTATTATAAGGTGTTATGCATAGGGAGGATGAGTAGAGTAGAGCTACTCCACCAGCCTTTTTATGGGTTATATCTGTTCTGATGATAGAGTAATTGGGTGGCACTATCTCTTTATTTTTTATATGAGGTTTTAGCCAGGTTTCAGAAATGGCTAGGATGTCTGGTTTGTTATGGAGTAGCCAGGCATGCAGATTTGGAATTTTGTTAGCTAAGCTTTGTGCATTAAGAGATGCAAATAGGATGGATTTAGATATTGAGGAAGAGGGGTTTGGGCCTGGTTTGGGGTGTATATCGCCAGATAAAAGTATGGAAGTTAGAAGTTGAGATAAGTAGTAGTGGTATTTGGATTGTTTTGAATGGGAGATGTGGATTGAAAAATTAGTGGAGGATATGGAGGGGAGAGTGGGTGTTGAGGTTTTATGAGGAGGGATTAGTTTGTAATGAAAACATAGGTTGTGGTTGATGGGATATTGTTCAGGAGAGATGGAGTTATAATAGTAAGTTAATGATGTGTGGTGTGGGTAGGTTGTGTGTAGGAGTGGGGTGTGGGTGATGATTAGGTTTGGTAAGATAGTAGACATAGGAAAGGTTGAGAAGGAGTAGTAGTTGAATAGGGATGGTTGAATATTTTATAAACATATTGGGGTTTTGATAGGCAAAGTAAGTGTTGAGTAAGGAGGTAGGTGAAATGTGATGAAGGTGTGTTATGTATGGGGGTGGGGACAGGAAGATGATGGTCTGGTTAGATGATGAGGAGGATGAAGTAGGAGTGGCTATGAGGGTGTGTTTATTCGATGGAGAGGAATTAGGAGTGGCTATGAGAGTATAAATCTAGATGTAGTGGGGGGTGTGGGAATTGGGGGTAGGGTAGGGGAGCAGAGTGAGCCCGCAGGGTAAACGGAGCGGGGAAGACCAAAAGGAGAGAGCTTGACAGTGAAAAAGTATCTGCTACTACTGCTGATGATATAGAAAGGATAGCAGGTATGGTAAATATAGAACCAGAAAAGGATGAGTATTTTGTAGGGATGTAAGAGGTGTTATGAGTCAGAAGGTTAAAGTTGTACAGGGGATGAAAAAAAACAGATTGTAGTCAGAGAGAGAACAAAAATAGAATACAGGCTCTTAAGTTAAGGAGTCAGGTTAATAGGAAGGAAGCCAGGTAACATTACAGTTGCATCGGCAGTTGGTTAGAGGGTACTGCCACCTAGTGGTGAGAATGAGGAAAGCAGGCAACAATGGTGAGCAGATTACTTGCAACTTTCGCTGTGAAAGTATCTGGGACTAAGGTGACTTGGGGGGAGAGAGTATGTCCGTGTGGTCCACGGTAGGCTGCTGAATCACTTACAAGGGAGGTTAGACAAAAGTAAATGTATTACTAAGTAGGTAGTACAGACACAGTAGATGGTTTAAGGCTACCTACATTCAATAGTAAACTTTAAGGGCAGTCTTCAGGAGTTCTATGAGTCAATCTGGTAGGCAAGCTCCAGGGAGTTTGCAGAGGTGATGCAGGAGGTATTCCTTGTTTGGTGGTGGGGAGGGGGCTTCTGTGGTGAGCTTCTGAGGTGAGGAACTGTAAAGGACAGGAGAGATAGACTAGGTTAGGTTCATAAAATGGTTAAAACTGCATGTAAGGAGAGGAAGGAGTAAGGGGGAATATTCAGTAGGAAGGAATAGTATACAAGACTTTAGTAGATATATACAGAGCTCAAGGGATAGATGTAGAAGTGGTAATTGTAGGTAGATAGAGAGTTCAAAGAGTAGACTTAGACGAAGGGGAAAAGTATAGGAGAGTGGTAAGAGAGTGATAAGAGAAGAGAGGTAATAAGCAGCAAAAGTACAGCTATTAGAAAGTGCAAAAGAGAGTAGAATAGCATGCAGGGTTAATAACTCAATCACTGTACAAAACCCAACTTTACCACAGCGCACCAGCCTGGTAAAATGATGGGGAAAACTAAAACTAAGCTAGCCAACAATCAGAGTAAACATAACAAGCAATAAATAGCACAATTGAGACAGTACGAGCAGATAATCAACCAAAAAGGTAATATAAAAGGCAATGCAGAGCACTTTAAAAATACAGCTTAACAGGTACAAAGGAAATCAGAACATTAAAGTCTACTAGGGTAGTCATTCAGCAGCACTGCACAAAATACCACATGACAGTTACCTTTTGAGTGTTCTTTAAAAAATTTGCAGGACTGTATATGTTCATGTTCAGGAGCAATACATGCAAAACACTGTAGTTCTACTTTTAAGCTTTTAAATGCAGTTCATTGCTGAATTTGACCATATTAAATTGCCAACATCTATCAAATGTATTTTAGTTATTGTTTATTTAAAGTGAAAAACATCCCACTTTCAGTAGACATATATATAATGTTTTATGTCTGATGTAATGACTACTCATTACATATATATTTTGGATATGCATGCCCTTTTCTACCCTAAAAAAGAAATAATGTAACCATCTATAGCAAATGTTTCAGTATGATTGCTGAAGTCTAACTAATTCCTTCCAGAGGAACTCTGTAAGGTTGTGCTCTAACCTCCAATAGTTGCATCCTGAGCTTTTTGGCAAAATAAAGTTATGTCCTTATATCTCCAACAGATACCCATATTTCTGCAACCATATGAGTTGATAAAAAACAGTAAATGGCACACTGTTCATCACAAACTAATCCTTACAATGGTAGTATTCATTAGTTTCTGTGTCTTAAACCATAGTTTATAAGTCACAGTAAATGTTATGTTTGTGATACTCTGTAAATAACTTGAATATGTCTGTAACTCAAGCTACACACTTACTGCCAGCAGCATTTGTTACACCATCTGTCATGTTAGGCTAAGCAGTTCTGTCTGTGTCATTTGATCGTTGGGAAATTTAGAGAAATATGAAAATTATGTCAATAAAAATAAATAGAACACTGACAGTGACTGGTGTCTATTTAACTGTACTAGACAAAGGTCAAGTTAGTGCAATTATGGCACCTATCATCTAAGCTTTAAAACAAAATCTTTCAGTAGCTTGCATGTCTGTATCTTTTATGCAGCATCGTTTTAGAATTATTAATGTAAATATAAATAGGCAGTATTAGATACATGAAGGTGTCACTAGGTTTTAATGAGCTAAATGTTGTGTGCCTGAAGCTCACTCCCCCTGCTGAGTTTATGTGGGCGGCAATGCACCTCATTCTCTTAATTATATGTTTTATTTGAGAGACTGCACTGACTCAAAGAAAGACAAAAATGATCTTTCAAATATATTTTCCTATACCACTATTTGTTTGTGTTGGCGTAGTCTGTTTCCATGAAATTTAGCTTACAACGGCAGCAGGAAACTATACTCAAGCAAACAATTCTTAAGTTTATACAACCTAAGCAAAAAATTGAGGGGCGAAAGAACCAGATCACTTAGCATTTGACTATTCAATAAAAACTCAATTAGAACAAAAAATAATGCGATATGTTGGACAGTTTTTTTTTTTCAAATGCCTGCATAGCCCTTTATTTGCTACCAATGCATGATGGCAGCTTGTAAGTCATAAGTTTCAAAAGTTTCATGAATTTTGATAAATCAGTGTTCTCAGACAGATAACATTGAATCCTTTATATTTCTATGAACTTTACTAACTCTGATCCATTCTTCCTGGATATTCTAAAATTGTCTAAAACTAACAATGTTCTCATTTTAGACAGTCATTTGTTGTACAGTATTGGGACTATATGTGTGCTAAATCTATACTCTTATTGGTTTTACTAAGTGTCATTTCAAACCATATAGTCTTTACAAGTGAGCCCTTTTATAGAATTCTATACCTGTAAGTCTATTACATGTTCATCTTTATAGAGTTTGTATTCAAAACAAAAGTCACCTGATATAATTATATAATTAATATCATGCAGGTTCACAGCAAGATGTATTTCAGCAGTTTCTCGAGATGCTATTGAGGCTAGCCTTTATTATGTGTCCTTCAGATAATTCTAGGTTCATATGTCCATGTAATCATAGGTTCTTTATAAGCCTATGGCCAAGGAGACCACTGAGAAGCTCAGCCTTAATACCTAATACTAGTGGGAGACTAACAATGTCCAAGGTGAAAGTTTGTGATCACCCATCCAGTCATTCAGCTTGCTTTTACAGGTCTTAGGAAGCTATTCAACTCTATGCCTAAAGGCACCCTGTTCCACAAAATAGAATATGTCAGGTCATCTACTTGTCATGCCATTTGTTGAAAATAATATGGTGGTATAGGATTAGGTCTCTAAAGTGGATGCTTGTTTTACCATTAATTCTGCTTAGGTGAATCAGCCCAAAGATGGCTGATTGAGTCATAGCATAGAGGTCTAAGCAAAGATCTTCCTTCAGGAGTCTAAATGATACTGAGTAAAGGGACAGAGCTTTTAATCTGTCAGAGCAGATAAAGATACAAATGCCCAAGGGATTTTAGGGGAGGAAGCATTCATCTTTTTTTTTTCTTTTTTTTTTTTAGCTTATTTAAATTTTTGGTGAGGTGCATGCCAAATAGGGTGACGTATTCAAGAAACTAATTTCATTTATGTATTTGAACAAATACAGGACTTATATCGAGATACAGGAGCTATCAAATTTGGACACGTATTAGTAAATACTATAACATCTCTCACATTCATTATGTTAAATAACAAGCCTGTTAGTTTACTGCTCATGCCATTAATAGTGGAGGTATTTCTCTGAGATTTAGATTATTCTGAATGATAGTCCACAAGTCTTTTTATTTAATTAACACTTTGTGAGTTCTCTTAGTACAGAATGATCTATTCATTTATCAAGTTATGTTCAAACTTCATAATCTTATATTCATTATAAGTGAACGATAATCTTTTTTTTCACCTGAAGACTGACTTCTTGTAAGTTATTATGTATTACAGCTATGCTATATTGAACAGTAATAGCATTTAGTCTGAAATTATTATCTAACTCGTTCCTCTTTGCATTAGTTCCCAGAATCTTACAGGGATTGCACTTGCATAACAAGGGACAAATTGTACCCAAGATAGACATTATAGCTTTAAGGAAAAATTCCAGCCAGAAACAGAAAATCTATTTTTTCAAAACATTTTATATTTTTATTATATAATCCATCCATATTACTTAAAATTTTCTTATTCTGTTCCATGTTATTATGCTCCAAACTGGCCATACTGATATGACTTTATTTGTCCCAGTCCCCTTCAAGAAACACATTACACCAAATGACATTTGATGACCTTTATTAAATTTCCATAAACATAAATGTTACTCAGTATTCATTCACTTCAACCAAACATGATACAGATGAAATAACATCCATGTAACATTATATGACAGGACAGTGTAAACCTGCTCATCCTGATCAGTAAGCAGCATCCATACCTCCACTCACCTACTTATGAAGCAGCGCACCTACTCACTTCCATTACCATTTATCGGTACTTATCAAGCAGTGTAACCGCTCACTTTCATTATAATATATTGCATTACACCATCAATCCAATAATCAGCTTCACCCACTTGCTTATATACTTATCAAGCAGTGTAACTGCTCACTTTTCTTTTCCAACTTATTGAATTAACCATCCAGCACCAGAGGGGACCAGAAGAGGACAAGCCTTCCCCTCTTCTCTGCCCTGTCCAAAACATAACCACATCCCAACTTATAAAGAGGGAGGGCGGGTAGCAACTTCATGCAAAAATGTTACTCCTAAGCCAGTTACACTTGCCTAGCATCCTTTAAGCCCCTCCCTACCCCTATCTCACTTCCTCCTAAACCTCATCCATTCCTATTTAACCCTATCCTACCCCTATCCTCAAAATCCTGCAACTCTAACTCCCCATCTTGAAGATGTCCCTGGACAAAATGATTTGTTCCAAACCTCATTTGTCCTGGTCCCCTTTAAGAAACACATTACACTGAATGACATTTGATGACCTTTATTAAATTTCCATAAACATAAATGTTACTCAATATTCATTCATTTCAACCAAACATAATACAGATGAAATAACATCCATGTAACACTATAGGACAGCATAGCATAAACCTGCTCATCATGATCAGTAAGCAACGTCCATACCTCCACTCACTTCCATTACCATTTATCGGTACTTATCAAGCAGCGTAACCGCTCACTTTCATTATCATTTATTGCATTATACCATCAATCCAATAAGCAGCTTCACTTGCTTGCTTTATATACTTATCAAGCAGTGTAAACGCTCACTTTCCTTTTCCAACTTATTGAACTGACCATCCAGCACCAGAGGGGGAACAGAAGAGGGCAAGCCTGCCCCTCTTCTCTGCCCAGCAGTCTGACCAGACTGTTCCCCCTCTCTGTAGCATGCTTCCAGCAATCTAAAAATATGGAAAGCTTCCTACATGGCCCATTTCATAAGTAAGGGTATCTCATCCAGGGACAAAGAGGTCATGAGATCCCTGTTTTCTTCCCTTATAAGGCCAATTATTGAATACAACACCCCCTTTGGAATGTACCTCACAAAGCAAATGCATCAGCTGGAGAGACCACAGAGGTTCCTCACCAGGAGAATCCAGGGCCTCAAACACCAACCTTACACAGATAGGCTAAAAGCCTTGTTCCTCTACTCAGTTTCATACAGACTCCTCAGAGGTGAACTCTGTCTGGCATGCAAAGAAATCTCAGACCTCTCCTTGATGGGACTTTTGCATATCCACAAGTCAAGCTCCACTCAAGCAACCCATATGCATGACCTAAACTTGGTTTGGGATATCAATAGAACTTGTTGGTGTGACAAATTTGTGCCCTAGAGACTCCCTCTTTATGTCAAACAGAGTACCTCATTATCCTTTTTAAAGCACAACCTGGATAACTGAATGGGAAACAGAAAATACACTCCTAGGATTCCATCTGTGTTCTTGTTGGACAGAGGCTCTAGGTGTTGACTTGTCTAATCATGGGCTAACCTTCTCATAGAATAATAAGAAACAATTATCAGTAATTAATAACCTGAAATATTAGCTGCATATGTTCCATACGATGATATTAGACGGAACTGTCATAATCAGACTAACATGTTCTGTTTGTTTTGATTGGTGATAAATGTAATTGAAGTTAAGTGACAATTATTTCATAGTCATTTAAATTTATTAGTAGAGAGCCTGAAGTTACAAAACATTTGTCAAATTTTGATAAATTTTCTCTTTTACAATTTCTAATGCATAAATAAATTACTTTACTTTTTGCAGCATTGTTGTATTGATTGTAAGATGAATAGTGTACATGTCGAAAGGGGAAAATTAAAATAACACATCTCATGCAAATATATACAGATATGATATACAGTAGAAGAAACAGTGTTCTAAACGTAAGCAATTTAAATACCTTAAGAGAAGAATTAATTAATTTATTTTGCACTCCAATAGAGAATAGAGTTCCAGACAGACAACTTTACAGGTGGGTATGATTTTCAAATTATAGGACATCCTGATCCTTAATGCATAAATCTCTGAAATATTTAATAAGTACCTTTTGTAACACCAACAATAATGTATTTCTTATGGTAGTCTGATGGCTAATAATAGAAAACAGATACCTGTTTTTAACACTACTTCAAAATGTGAATAAGCAGTCAGTGGTTTTATTTAAAGGGACATGATGGAGGACTATAGCATGCTTCAGCAGGGTACTTCAATAAACATGTACTGGGATATATTTCTATTAAGAAAATGATTCTCCATTTTCTTTAAGAAAGAAATTGCACAGGGAATCTATAGTAGCTCTGCAATCAATGGAGTATATGAAAAAGCAACTTGCATTATTTTGTTGTTTCACAGTTTATCCATTTCATCTCTCAATTGCAATATAATGTAAAAATGCAAAAAGCGAAGTGATATATATATATATATATATATATATATATATATATATATATATATATATATATTTATATATATATATATATATATATATATATATATATATATATATATATATATATATATATATATATATAAAATGTAAATAACTTATGAAGATGAATTAATAGTTTTGTGTAGTGTGATATGGTTTGAAAAGGCAAAAGAACATAAAGTGACCTTGTAGTTTAAATGTATGCAAGAATTCCCACAAAAATTATTCGCTTTTCCACAGCACGTTTAAAAGCAAATTAAACAAGTCTGTTAAGTTCTTACAATCCCTTAGATCATAAGAGTAAGCTAAATGATGTTTGACTTACAGAGTTGTGGAAAGTAATGTATACTGTACCTGTTAAGGAGTGTATTTATGTCATAGTTCTGACATAGGTTTAGAAACAAAGTAAGAATAAAGAATAACAAGTTATATTTGCCTTATCTACCACATAAAGACATCATGGGATATGGGGAAGTGGGAAGGAGAGAGCCCAATGCAAACAGACCAAAATGTCCTTATTTGTTCATCCATTAATTCTCTGAAAACATCTTTATTCCAGTTTATACACAGGGAAGAACTGATTTCATTAACAAGATAACTATTTACATTAAAAACTGAGGTATTTAATGTTGGGTGGTCCATTCTGCCGTAGCAGGTGGGACCTCAGTTTAATGTCTCATCTGAAGGATGGAGCATTCAGATGTACAGCACCCCCTCTCCCAATCCCCATGCTGTACTGCAGTGCTAGCATTGGAAAAATTATCTTAACAAGCTAGAGTGGCAATAGAACTCACAGCCATCTGAACCTAAGGGGAACATGTTACCTGCTTAGCTACTGAGGCAGCCCATGAGACGTTTCTTAAATTCTATGAAAAATTTCATAGCAAATTCTTGTTTCAAAAAGCAGATAAAAGTACCACTGCTCCACTTTTTAGGACAATAAGTAATGTTTCCTACTCCAGTAAATTTCAAGCAGGTGCATTCATCTATGACACCACTAGCAGTAATTAAGTAGTACCAAAGAAAGTTATTGACATTTTGCTGCAAGATATAGCACAAAGAGTAATGTCCAGTCATGCCCCCATACCTGTCAGTTTTGTTGTTACCAAGAAGTTCATTTCGTACACTAAGGTTCCATCAGCCATTTCTCTCAGAAAACATTTTAATTTCAGATGATTTAGTTATGGGATTTGAAGGAACAATGGTATCAAATCGCTGTGTCACTATTGCTCCAAAACCATCACAAATTCCAGGGTAGGAGACTCATATCTATTTGGACTCTTGATTGTTGGCAAGAAATACAATATTTACAATCAATGTAATGTTTTTAATGATAAAAAGAGTTTCTATTAGCTGTAAGAGATCATCAGCATAGACATAAAAGATACTCCAAGGCCGGCTTTCTTTGTGACTATGTCTAGTCATGCTCACACAAGATACCCTGTCATTCATAGCTAAGCACGTACAAATGCACTCGCAAGTAAGGAAGCCCAGTATTCATACAAATAACAATACCATTAGAACTCCCATTTACATCCACTGTATCTTGATCTACTTATGCAGTAAACTAATCAAACAGTGTGTTTTGTGGCTTGCATGATAAATTCATAGGTGTATGGTTGTACATTCTAAATATAATATGCATTATAATAAGGTTGAGTTGCAAAACGGTGAGATGGAAACAACAAAAGCCTATATTTGTGAACATCCTGATCATTGTAAATTTTCCCCTTGTACGTAAACAATCATTCAACAAGATTTAAAAAAACAAACCAAAGGAAATAAAACCCACCCACAGTCCTCCATGTGGGGTGCTGTACCCCGCACACCCCACAACTAAATATGCCAACTCCAAGATCGCACTACAGTGAAGAAAAGGGCAAAGTTCACCATATTGGCCAAATTACTCCTTTCATAGTGAAAACTTATAACAGTTCTGACATTCCGTATCACTGTTTTGCAACTCAGCATTATGGTAATTTGTTATTTTGGCATAGATCCATATATATATATATATTCATGTGTGTGTGTGTGTGTGTGTGTGTGTGTGTGTGTGTGTGTGTGTGTGTGTGTGTGTCCAAAGAACATTCGTCTTACAAAGTCCCTTTAACCTGGAAGCCAACATAGTAAAATAAAATAATAAGATACTTGAGTTCATGAGTCAGAACAGACTATAAGGTAAGATTTGCCAGCCTGCCCTGAAAGAACCAACCTATAAATGGTACAAAAATATGATATTTAATATTTAACATGGCACTAGAGGGGAATAATTGCATCCTAAGATAAATATTTGATGACAGAAGGTGACGATTTTGAAAAGACCAGGAAACAAAGCTTATCCGGACAACAAAAATGTACCACTCCTTCTGTCCTAATTGTACCAATTATATTTTCCCTCCTGAAAAGACAAGAAAAGATTAAAACATATACTGTCAGACATACAATGCAACTCTTCCACTGATTTGAAAGTTAAAGGAAAATCATGTACGCCAGAATTTCTGTGGTTACAAATAAAGAACACCTGCAAATAGAGTGCATCTACATTTTTGCGACCACGTATTCATTAAAGAGAGTAACATTTTTATAGTTCTATTGTCAAAAATAAATTGTAGAAGTGTTGCACCTCCAGGTCTATATTAGAACACCAAAAATACCAAATATCGAATGGCTTAAAACTCGAAAATGCCATTCATCTAAATCATGTTTGTGAGGAGCTGTGCCCCCCACACCCCCCACTAATTATATATACCAACTCCGAGATCACACTACAGTGAGGGAAGGGCAACATTTCTGATCTTCACTGTACCGCAATCTCACAAAAAACACCTCTATGAACAGCATTTTCGAGTTTTCAGCCTTTTGACATTTGGTCTTTTCGGTGTTCTAATATAGACACTTGCACCTCCTGCTATTGCCTCCTCTTAATAAGAATCTTTTCATCACATTGATGGTGCATTTGCTGGAGCTCACAGAAAACAGATAGGGCTGGATTCACGAAACCAAAGACTTAATATGTCTTACTCGGAGGCTGCAGTTGAATGGTATGATGTCAGCGTGCCATGAATATTCATGAGGGCATGCTGACTCATCCGTAACTCCTACACGGACTGAGTAGGCAAGCAGGGGGCGTGTCCGACTGCCGAGCAGTCTAAAAGTCCAAGCCTCTGCAAGGTTTAAAAAAGCATAATGTCAACAGACAAGAGCGAGTCTGCTCAAATGTACTTGCACCCAACACCACACTCCCTGACACTGTAATCCCCCATCAGAGTTATAAAACGGAAAAAAATATTATTTTTTTTAAATCCATGATATAGCTGCCCGTATTTGCACTTATTAACCACAGTTAGCAATTGTGACATTGAAGAGCATATAAGAACTACTTATACAAATTAATCCAAATTGCAATAGCATAATGGTAGAGATTATGCACAAAGAAAAGGCATTCACGGTACGAGTCTCACCACTCCCCTTCTTATTTATGCTTTAAATCAGTATTTGAAACAATACCAGACAAATATGATTAAAATTTTATTAAAAGCAGTGACATGGCCAATGTATCAGCGAACAAAATATGTATTTTTAAAAGACCCAGATATATAATAGCCTGCCTTTAAGCAACGTTTTACACAGCTAAACACAGGTGCCCATAGTTTAATAGCACTATACCCATCTAAACAGAGGTGCCCATAGTTTAATAGTGCTTCACCCAGCTAAACAGAGTTGCCCATAGTGTAATAGCACTTTACCCAGTGCAATAGAGTTGCCCAACATTTAAAAACGCTTTACCCAGCGCAATGTGTTTGCACGGACGTGCGTGCCACGCCAACCAGGGCACCATAGGGCACAATGGAGCAACGTAGAGCTAAGTTGCTTAAATGCAGCCACACCCTCTAGCCTGTCTAGACAGTATTAAAATAAAAGAATGACAAGGTTTGAACACAGGACCCTTTGTATCATAATCAAAGTAGAGAACCACTAAGCCATGACAATATAGGAAAAACAGCCACTATTAACATACATAAACTTAGGAATGGTAGTTTAACCATTACTAAGCAGGTCTGCAGTCAGCTGAGAATTTTATAAAATGGCCAATCACAAAAAGGTACAGGAAATGCAGCATATTTAACCCCCACAGGCAAGAATACACACCATAACTGATTGTAGCTCACATCTGTGGTCAGAATGTCTGGTGTTGGAGAGGGAGTGCACTTCCGAGTGCAGAGATGGGGCAACAAGGAGTCCAAATACATGGTTTGGCTCCTAGTCCACCATCACGAGGCAAGACTCCTGCAGGGCCAATTCCAAGGGACGGAGTACAAGGCAGAGGCTTGGAACTGGTTAGCTCGTGACCTCACCAGTGCCACAGGCATTCCCCGGACTGGTGAGCAGGTCCGTCACCACCATGCTGACCTGAAGAGATGAAAGGAGGACCGCCTGAACTAGTGGATACAGGAGGCCCGTGGGATGCAGGATGCCCCACAACTGAGTATGTAGCCATGGAATGCAGTATGTAAGGATTTAAAATGGAGTATGTATAATGGATAGGAATGTCTCAATATCCCTTCATTTACTTTACAGTTGCAGGTGATCGTGTTACGAATAAGCAAGCCTATGAAGATAGGCTGCTAAGGCTGCACCGCCAAGCAGGTTATTGATTATTCTGCATGTATTGTTATATAAAATATGGGAGAGAGCATGAAAGAAAGTGTTGTAGTCCAATAATACAGCCATAAAATGGACTGAATAAGTCCTCTGCATGTACTGTCAGATAAACATGTTAGAGAGGGAAAAAAACAGTGTAGTAACCCATTAAGAAAGGTAACAAATGTCTGGAATAATATCTCTGCAGGCACTGTCATATAAAATAATATGTGAGTGAGCCTGAAAAAAGAGTGTGCTAACCTATTACTAAAGGTATAATATGTCGTGAACATGTCTGCCATATATACCGTTCAAAAAAATAAAGGAGTGAGCCTGTGGAAAAGTGTGTAATGTCATTAATAAAGGTCTAAAACCCAGAGTGTGTCTGTTCCACTTAGTATGAAATGTTGTTGTACCCTTGCATTATACAAATAGTAATGTGTTAGAAAGTGCTGTCAACCCAGAGTTCTGCAGTTCCATCTAAAGTGGGTGATGGAAGTGCTAGTAGCTGTGAAGTAAATATACAGTCCTCAACAGTCAGTTACTGGCTGGCATACATAAGTAAATCTGTCACATGAGTAGCATGTGAATATGTTCCCCAGAAATGTAAGTGTGCTTCAATAAATGCAGGATTCTGTACTATTAGAAGTGAAAATGTCATGTGAAAACATCCAGATATGTAGATAAAGAAATATAAATGCAACCATGAAATATGTAGCAGTAACATCTGCATCCTGGACAATTAGTATGTGAGATATAGGTCAAGTATAGATTGAACTAGCCAAACCCATTACACAACCTAATGCATGGTGGCAAGTGTAATAATATATGTAGGGAATATACACGTGCAGTCTCTAGGAATGTAGTGTAGAGTAAAAGTGTTTATAAGATGTTAATGGAGGTTTTTTCTACACCCTACTGTTTGTGCATAAACCATGCAATTCCGCACCTCAATGGGTATGTGTAATCTTAAATATTTGTCGGGATATATGTCCTATTGTTCCATAAATATTTGCACTCATGTTGATGCATGTGCCCTGTTGAAACACTATGTTCATGGTGGCCTGTTGCTACCAATCATCCCTGCATGCGGTTGGAATAACCATTGTTGTTCAATATATGCATGTGTTATATTTGCTGTTCAACTGTTGGAACTGTGACGTGTTGGGTTAATGGGAATATTACTGCATGCTGTTACAACTAATCTGGAATGCTGTTGGTTATGTTGTAATGAAACACACCAAATCACAAAATGTATGGGAAGGCCGGTCCCAGCGGACCCACCTGTCCCTCCTCAGTTGTCGAGTGCACCTGGCACCAGTGGCTCTGGTGCCCAGCCCGGACTCCCCTCCTCCATTGGTCCTGTTCCACCTTCGGGTGGAAGTGCTGCAGGGGATGGGGCTCATCCCCCCATGCAAGCATGGGCGGAGAAGGGCCACCCATCACCCTTCGAAGGGTCCGGGTTGTGGTGCGTAGGGAGATCCAGTGTTCAGTCACTGATCCTCTTCACCAGCTTGAGGCAAGAGTGATGTGTCTCACGGGTGAGCCTGCCCATCCTACTCAGCCCCCAGCGCAGCCAGCCCTGGGGCTGTGAAGGTGCAGTGATGACTGCCCATGGGTGGGGATCTCAGTTCCACTGTTACCATCTGTGGGCTCATGGGCTTGCGATTTTCCAACAACCTTCCCTGTCAATTGTGTTCACCCACCCCATGTGTCAAATTCTGTCCCTGTATGCGTCTTGTTTGTCTTGACTGTTTACCTCCCCAATCTACCTCCCCAAATATACCTATTTCCCCTACCTCACTTACCACGCTCATCTGAAAAAAAAGAAAAAAAAGAGCAATCTGTACCCGAAAAAAAATTACGCCCCATACATAGCTTCACATTTTGCACACATGTTCATAGGACATGTAAACCGATAATTCTAATTGGTAGTGCAACAAACTATGTTGTCCTCACCCCTCTCTCAGGGGTGGAAGGTCTCAAAACTCACTCCAAATTTTAAACATATGCACAGCTGTTGCTGTTAAAGAAATGGGCAGCTATGGGCCTTCCCTACACCCTTCCTGCACATCCCGAGCTTGTTTTCCTACTGTCTGTCCCTCTCTGTGCCCCCTTTTCTCACCACTTTCCTATCTCCCCATTTTCTTTTCTTTAAAATAAATTAGCATGGGGGTTAGTGGGAGTAAGCACTTTTAAGCTGTAGTTAGCAGGGGTGCGTGAGTGTGAGCTTGTGTGCGCTTAGCTAAGCATTGCTAAGCATCACACAAACCAGCGCCAACCCACTTACAATTGCTTAAAATTGCCTTAGTCACTCTGTATGACAAGGCCCTTGTATTGCTCAG